>NC_137464.1:125600956-125929283 GCF_964235325.1 Thermobia domestica | reverse complement strand
GGCAGTGAAGCTAGGAACATAGTTTATGATAGAAAAAAGAGCATTAAAATTCGTTTTCGTTTCGCGGCGCAAATCGAAAAAGTGTGAAATTTGTAATGGCTATATGTAGGACGTTGAAATTTCGAGGTGATGTTTATTCTGATGCGTAGTTTGCGAATCCGCCCTTAAACTTGAAAGAAATAGTCATGTTCGGTGTAAGAAAATGCTAGGAATGTTATAAGGGGGCGTCTAATTCTACACAACTTGTAGATATGGTGGAATCACGAAATTGCGTTTAAGTGTGCAGATTACCACGCATGTGAGGGGAAAAATCCGAAATGTTGGAAAAGTCGCCATCTTCGATTCAAAATGGCGGCTCAATGACCATGAAAATTGTAAGTTGTGCTCTTGGTAGGTAAGCCAGGTTTCGCTATGTTATTAAGAACGTAGTTCAGTTTAAGTGAAGAAACAAATCATTCGAGAAGTCTCCATCTTGAATGCAAAATTGCCATATTTTTGAATTGCCTTCATTTGGACTCTTATGTGGTATATTGAGGAGAATAAAACAAACAAAATTCAACGTTGTTAGTTAGCTCCGCGGTAAAGTGTCTGCTTTCTGAGTAGCAGGTCTGGGTTCGATTCCCCGCCGGACCTTGTTTTATCTTACGTTTTTTTCTCATCACGTTGCTTCGTTTTATCAAAATAGTTTCTGTTGGCATTGCGTGAACAAAATATTTTCGTTATTACAGACATAGACGGAAAGGATATATTTATACGCTAACTGTTGAGATGGTCTCGAAGCTAGGCAGTATGTTCGTGTAAAGTTTCGAAACGATACTGAAGTATTTAAAATCAAACATATGTAGCTTTGGAAATGGAGCATCACCAGTGTCTCTATCGGAAGCAATGTTCGGGGGAGGGGAGTATTACTCCGGGGGCACTGCTGATAACATTCTATTTGTTATTGTATTATAAACTTATTATTTTGATCTCGCCAGAGGCGCTCTGAGGAGGCAGTGTCCCCCAAAAAGAGTCTGAAAGAAACATTGGGCATCATTTTCACGATATAGTGTCCATACAAGACAACAATACATTTTGTCTCGCGACAACAGTGTCTGCTTGAAACCGGAAACGATTGCATAATATCTCTCTCCCCTTTTATGTTCCTCGCTAAGATATATGCGTATACCAAATTTGAAGTGAATACTACAAATGGAAAGTATAAAATATTAATTTTAAGGAAATACACACACACACAGGGACGTACGCAGGGGGTGGGTCCTGGGAGTCCGGACCACCCCCGAAATTTCAACTTTTGAGTAAATTTAGCCTAATTTTTGGTACAAGTTTAGGAATTTCAATATAAAATACACTGATATTAAGTTTGGCCCCTCCCGAAATAAATTCCTGCGTACGCTACTGCGCACACACGCTCATATATAAGATACGTGGAAAAGTGCTGCTTTCGATTTAATAGTTTGAGTTGCGGGTCCGGTTGGAATGAAATGCCGTATATAATAAAGGGAAGCTTATTTTCAATCTCCTATGCTATAAAAATTAACTTTCAAAGAAAGAAAAAGTGAGAGAAAAACTCGTTGGGATTCGAACCCAGATCTTTTGCACAGTAGGCTCACGTCGTTCCCCTACACTACTCAATTCCCTCGATTTTGGTCTTCCTACTTACTATTCACATAGCACTGGTACGTAGCGGGCCCGCGTCCATGGAATTATATACCTCTATAATCGGAAACACACTTAATTGTTTGCATACTTCCACAAAACATACAAACACCAAATTTTGCATACTTGTTCGTCATGGGATGTGAGTAATGGGAAAATTCCGATATCACGAAAAAGGCGACATTTTCCATGTAAATGAAGTGTCGAAATTTTTCGTCGTTTCGAAATGCTGGTTTTTAGGGTAGTTCCGCACACCATAGAAACGTCATATTTTGTTAGGCAGTGAAGCTAGGAACATAGTTTATGATAGAAAAAAGAGCATTAAAATTCGTTTTCGTTTCGCGGCGCAAATCGAAAAAGTGTGAAATTTGTAATGGCTATATGTAGGACGTTGAAATTTCGAGGTGATGTTTATTCTGATGCGTAGTTTGCGAATCCGCCGTTAAACTTGAAAGAAATAGTCATGTTCGGTGTAAGAAAATGCTAGGAATGTTATAAGGGGGCGTCTAATTCTACACAACTTGTAGATATGGTGGAATCACGAAATTGCGTTTAAGTGTGCAGATTACCACGCATGTGAGGGGAAAAATCCGAAATGTTGGAAAAGTCGCCATCCTCGATTCAAAATGGCGGCTCAAAAATTTGTAACCATGAAAATTGTAAGTTGTGCTCTTGGTAGGTAAGCCAGGTTTCGCTATGTTATTAAGAACGTAGTTCAGTTTAAGTGAAGAAACAAATCATTCGAGAAGTCTCCATCTTGAATGCAAAATTGCCATATTTTTGAATTGCCTTCATTTGGACTCTTATGTGGTATATTGAGGAGAATAAAACAAAGAAAATTCAACGTTGTTAGTTAGCTCCGCGGTAAAGTGTCTGCTTTCTGAGTAGCAGGTCTGGGTTCGATTCCCCGCCGGACCTTGTTTTATCTTACGTCTTTTTCTCATCACGTTGCTTCGTTTTATCAAAATAGTTTCTGTTGGCATTGCGTGAACAAAATATTTTCGTTATTACAGACATAGACGGAAAGGATATATTTATACGCTAACTGTTGAGATGGTCTCGAAGCTAGGCAGTATGTTCGTGTAAAGTTTCGAAACGATACTGAAGTATTTAAAATCAAACATATGTAGCTTTGGAAATGGAGCATCACCAGTGTCTCTATCGGAAGCAATGTTCGGGGGAGGGGAGTATTACCCCGGGGGCACTGCTGATAACATTCTATTTGTTATTGTATTATAAACGTATTATTTTGATCTCGCCAGGGGCGCTCTGAGGAGGCAGTGTCCCCCAAAAAGAGTCTGAAGGAAACATTGGGCATCATTTTCACGATATAGTGTCCATACAAGACAACAATACATTTTGTCTCGCGACAACAGTGTCTGCTTGAAACCGGAAACGATTGCAAAATATCTCTCTCCCCTTTTATGTTCCTCGCTAAGATATATGCGTATACCAAATTTGAAGTGAATACCACAAATGGAAAGTATAAAATATTAATTTTAAGGAAATACACAAACAAACAGGGACGTACGCAGGGGGTGGGTCCTGGGAGTCCGGACCACCCCCGAAATTTCAACTTTTGAGTAAATTTAGCCTAATTTTTGGTACAAGTTTAGGAATTTCAATATAAAATACACTGATATTGAGTTTGGCCCCTCCCGAAATAAATTCCTGCGTACGCTACTGCGCACACACGCTCATATATAAGATACGTGGAAAAGTGCTGCTTTCGATTTAATAGTTTTAGTTGCGGGTCCGGTTGGAATGAAATGCCGTATATAATAAAGGCAAGCTTATTTTCAATCTCCTATGCTATAAAAATTAACTTTCAAAGAAAGAAAAAGAGAGAGAAAAACTCGTTGGGATTCGAACCCAGATTTTTTGCACAGTACGCTCACGTCGTTCCCCTACACTACTCAATTCCTTAGATTTTGGTCTTCCTACTTACTATTCACATAGTACTGGTACGTAGCGGACCCGCGTCCATGGAATTACACCTCTAAAATCGGAATTGTAATCGTGTTATATATGTGTTTTTTAGGATGATTAAGGAAATGATTTCTTGTTATTTGATTGTAATAAGAAATTACAAGGACACGATTCTAATACAATGTTCTACTACAATGTAGAAAGTGGTGTTGTTTAAGTTGCTATAAACAAATTTTTTTAAAAGCCTCCAATAATATTCATATTCTAAATTACCTAGTAAATAATCGTCTTCATTGAAAATATAAGAGTAAAAATACAGGAAGACTGTATGCAATTGTCCAGTATAAATAATCGTTTCAACAAGTCTTGCTGCCCAATAATTACTTTTGTACCAAAGGACAGCATTGTAATACAGTGTACTACGTTATTGTGCAAAAACTGGTGTTCAATCAAATGTTATGAACTAATGTTTAAAAAGCCTTAACAAAATTCATATTTGTAAATTACGAACAAATTTAGTCTTCATAAAAATACAAGACGAGAGATACAGGTAGACTGCAAGAAATTGTCCAGTAAATATGAAATATTTCAAAAAGTCTTGCTGCAGGTAATATGTACTACTATGCCGAAGGGCTCCATTATAAGGGACTTTTCTATATTACAGTGCAAAAGTAATGTTCTCTCAAATGTTACCAACAAATGTTTAAAAAGCCTCCAACTATAATCATATTTGTAAATCACCTACAAATTGTATCTTCAGTGAAAATACATGAATAAATATACAGGGAGACTGCAAGAATTTGTGCAGTATATATGAAACTTTTCAAGAAATCTTGCTGAGGTAATATGTACAACTATGCCCAAGGTTTCCATTATAATCCACTGTACTACATTATAGTACAAAAGTAGTGTTCACTCAAATGCTATGAAAAAGATTTAAACAATCTCCAACAATATTCATATTTGTAAATTATCTAGTAAATTGTAGTCTTCATTGTAAATAGAAGACTAAATGTGCAGGAAGACTGAAATATTTTCCCACCCTTATATCACAGATATGAATTACTTTTCCTGCAGGTAATATGTACAATTAACTACAAGGACACTATTATAATACATTGTACTAAATTACACTGCAAAACATAATATTAAAAAATGTTACGAATAAATATTTGAAAGGTTGCAAAAATCACATTTGTAAACAGTGAGTGTTTTCGCAAAATGCAAGGTTTAATAGGTAGGCTATTGGAAGACGGTGTCCGCTGTTTATGTTTGAGAAAATAAATTCTGTTATTGTCTCTAACATGTATAGGTGTGCGCAAAGTGTACATAATAAGCCATGCACATGATTGCCAGAGTAGTAGTAGTAATAGAGTTCTTTCTAATAAATTGTGTGTTTGCTTTTCAAAGTTACATGGAAGGAATAATACCGGTTGAATTGAAGTACGTGTTGGTAACAGGTGTCTGCTGTAAATGGAAGTGAATTCCTGAAGGAATAGTTTTCTAGAACATGACACCTCATGGCAAAGGCCTGACCGGGGGCCTGGGGGCGGAGCCCCCAGCGAGCTTTAGCGAGTTATATACCTCTATAATCGGAAACACACTTAATTGTTTGCATACTTCCACAAAACATACAAACACCAAATTTTGCATACTTGTTCGTCATGGGATGTGAGTAACGGGAAAATTCCGATATCACGAAAAAGGCGACATTTTCCATGTAAATGAAGTGTCGAAATTTTTCGTCGTTTTGAAATGCTGGTTTTTAGAGTAGTTCCGCACACCATAGAAACGTCATATTTTGTTAGGCAGTGAAGCTAGGAACATAGTTTATGAGAGAAAAAAGAGCATTAAAATTCGTTTTCGTTTCGCGGCGCAAATCGAAAAAGTGTGAAATTTGTAATGGCTATATGTAGGACGTTGAAATTTCGAGGTGATGTTTATTCTGATGCGTAGTTTGCGAATCCGCCCTTAAACTTGAAAGAAATAGTCATGTTCGGTGTAAGAAAATGCTAGGAATGTTATAAGGGGGCGTCTAATTCTACACAACTTGTAGATATGGTGGAATCACGAAATTGCGTTTAAGTGTGCAGATTACCACGCATGTGAGGGGAAAAATCCGAAATGTTGGAAAAGTCGCCATCTTCGATTCAAAATGGCGGCTCAATGACCATGAAAATTGTAAGTTGTGCTCTTGGTAGGTAAGCCAGGTTTCGCTATGTTATTAAGAACGTAGTTCAGTTTAAGTGAAGAAACAAATCATTCGAGAAGTCTCCATCTTGAATGCAAAATTGCCGTATTTTTGAATTGCCTTCATTTGGACTCTTATGTGGTATATTGAGGAGAATAAAACAAACAAAATTCAACGTTGTTAGTTAGCTCCGCGGTAAAGTGTCTGCTTTCTGAGTAGCAGGTCTGGGTTCGATTCCCCGCCGGACCTTGTTTTATCTTACGTTTCTTTCTCACCACGTTGCTTCGTTTTATTAAAATAAAATCTTTGAGTTTTACGTCCCACGCTTATGCCGGTTAGGCTAAAGGAGACGGTGATAATGAGAGATGAGTGAAATGGTGGAATGAAGAAAGTGGGAGGAAACGGGAGTACCCCGAGAAAACCCACGAGCACGGTGTTTGTCCACCACAAAGTTCACTTGGCGGGGGCTGGGATCGAACCCGGGACCCCAATTTTATCAAAATAGTTTCTGTTGGCATTGCGTGAACAAAATGTTTTCGTTATTACAGACATAGACGGAAAGGATATATTTATACGCTAACTGTTGAGATGGTCTCGAAGCTAGGCAGTATGTTCGTGTAAAGTTTTGAAACGATACTGAAGTATTTAAAATCAAACATATGTAGCTTTGGAAATGGAGCATCACCAGTGTCTCTATCGGAAGCAATGTTCGGGGGAGGGGAGTATTACCCCGGGGGCACTGCTGATAACATTCTATTTGTTATTGTATTATAAACGTATTATTTTGATCTCGCCAGGGGCGCTCTGAGGAGGCAGTGTCCCCCAAAAAGAGTCTGAAAGAAACATTGGGCATCATTTTCACGATATAGTGTCCATACAAGACAACAATACATTTTGTCTCGCGACAACAGTGTCTGCTTGAAACCGGAAACGATTGCAAAATATCTCTCTCCCCTTTTATGTTCCTCGCTAAGATATATGCGTATACCAAATTTGAAGTGAATACTACAAATGGAAAGTATAAAATATTAATTTTAAGGAAATACACACACACACAGGGACGTACGCAGGGGGGGTCCTGGGGGTCCAGACCACCCCCGAAATTTCAACTTTTGAGTAAATTTAGCCTAATTTTTGGTACAAGTTTAGGAATTTCAATATAAAATACACTGATATTGAGTTTGGCCCCTGACGAAATAAATTCCTGCGTACGCTACTGCGCACACACGCTCATACACGCACACACACACACACACACACACACACACACACACACACACACACACACACACACACACAAACACACACACACACACAAATGGGCACCTTTTGAAAATTGTCTCGTCGGCAGCGTACATAATTTTAATATATAAGATACGTGGAAAAGTGCCGCTTTCGATTTAATAGTTTTAGTTGCGGGTCCGGTTGGAATGAAATGCCGTATATAATAAAGGCAAGCTTATTTTCAATCTCCTATGCTATAAAAATTAACTTTCAAAGAAAGAAAAAGTGAGAGAAAAACTCGTTGGGATTCGAACCCAGATTTTTTGCACAGTACGCTCACGTCGTTCCCCTACACTACTCAATTCCTTAGATTTTGGACTTCCTACTTACTATTCACATAGTACTGGTACGTAGCGGGCCCGCGTCCATGGAATTATTATATACCTCTATAATCGGAAACACACTTAATTGTTTGCATACTTCCACAAAACATACAAACACCAAATTTTGCATACTTGTTCGTCATGGGATGTGAGTAATGGGAAAATTCCGATATCACGAAAAAGGCGACACTTTCCATGTAAATGAAGTGTCGAAATTTTTCGTCGTTTCGAAATGCTGGTTTTTAGAGTAGTTCCGCACACCATAGAAACGTCATATTTTGTTAGGCAGTGAAGCTAGGAACATAGTTTATGATAGAAAAAAGAGCATTAAAATTCGTTTTCGTTTCGCGGCGCAAATCGAAAAGGTGTGAAATTTGTAATGGCTATATGTAGGACGTTGAAATTTCGAGGTGATGTTTATTCTGATGCGTAGTTTTCGAATCCGCCCTTAAACTTGAAAGAAATAGTCATGTTCGGTGTAAGAAAATGCTAGGAATGTTATAAGGGGGCGTCTAATTCTACACAACTTGTAGATATGGTGGAATCACGAAATTGCGTTTAAGTGTGCAGATTACCACGCATGTGAGGGGAAAAATCCGAAATGTTGGAAAAGTCGTCATCCTCGATTCAAAATGGCGGCTCAAAAATTTGTAACCATGAAAATTGTAAGTTGTGCTCTTGGTAGGTAAGCCAGGTTTCGCTATGTTATTAAGAACGTAGTTCAGTTTAAGTGAAGAAACAAATCATTCGAGAAGTCTCCATCTTGAATGCAAAATTGCCATATTTTTGAATTGCCTTCATTTGGACTCTTATGTGGTATATTGAGGAGAATAAAACAAAGAAAATTCAACGTTGTTAGTTAGCTCCGCGGTAAAGTGTCTGCTTTCTGAGTAGCAGGTCTGGGTTCGATTCCCCGCCGGACCTTGTTTTATCTTACGTTTTTTTCTCACCACGTTGCTTCGTTTTATCAAAATAGTTTCTGTTGGCATTGCGTGAACAAAATGTTTTCGTTATTACAGACATAGACGGAAAGGATATATTTATACGCTAACTGTTGAGATGGTCTCGAAGCTAGGCAGTATGTTCGTGTAAAGTTTCGAAACGATACTGAAGTATTTAAAATCAAACATATGTAGCTTTGGAAATGGAGCATCACCAGTGTCTCTATCGGAAGCAATGTTCGGGGGAGGGGAGTATTACCCCGGGGGCACTGCTGATAACATTCTATTTGTTATTGTATTATAAACGTATTATTTTGATCTCGCCAGGGGCGCTCTGAGAAGGCAGTGTCCCCCAAAAAGAGTCTGAAAGAAACATTGGGCATCATTTTCACGATATAGTGTCCATACAAGACAACAATACATTTTGTCTCGCGACAACAGTGTCTGCTTGAAACCGGAAACGATTGCAAAATATCTCTCTCCCCTTTTATGTTCCTCGCTAAGATATATGCGTATACCAAATTTGAAGTGAATACCACAAATGGAAAGTATAAAATATTAATTTTAAGGAAATACACACACACACAGGACGTACGCAGGGATGGGGGTCCTGCGGGTCCGGACCACCCCCGAAATTTCAACTTTTGAGTAAATTTTGCCTAATTTTTGGTACAAGTTTAGGAATTTCAATATAAAATACACTGATATTGAGTTTGGCCCCTCCCGAAATAAATTCCTGCGTACGCTACTGCGCACACACGCTCATACACGCACACACACACACACACACACACACAAATGGGCACCTTTTGAAAATTGTCTCGTCGGCAGCGTACATAATTTTAATATATAAGATACGTGGAAAAGTGCCGCTTTCGATTTAATACTTTTAGTTGCGGGTCCGGTTGGAATGAAATGCCGTATATAATAAAGGCAAGCTTATTTTCAATCTCCTATGCTATAAAAATTAACTTTCAAAGAAAGAAAAAGTGAGAGAAAAACTCGTTGGGATTCGAACCCAGATCTTTTGCACAGTAGGCTCACGTCGTTCCCCTACACTACTCAATTCCTTAGATTTTGGACGTCCTACTTACTATTCACATAGTACTGGTACGTAGCGGGCCCGCGTCCATGGAATTATATACCTCTATAATCGGAAACACACTTAATTGTTTGCATACTTCCACAAAACATACAAACACCAAATTTTGCATACTTGTTCGTCATGGGATGTGAGTAATGGGAAAATTCCCATATCACGAAAAAGGCGACATTTTCCATGTAAATGAAGTGTCGAAATTTTTCGTCGTTTCGAAATGCTGGTTTTTAGAGTAGTTCCGCACACCATAGAAACGTCATATTTTGTTAGGCAGTGAAGCTAGGAACATAGTTTATGATAGAAAAAAGAGCATTAAAATACGTTTTCGTTTCGCGGCGCAAATCGAAAAAGTGTGAAATTTGTAATGGCTATATGTAGGACGTTGAAATTTCGAGGTGATGTTTATTCTGATGCGTAGTTTGCGAATCCGCCGTTAAACTTGAAAGAAATAGTCATGTTCGGTGTAAGAAAATGCTAGGAATGTTATAAGGGGGCGTCTAATTCTACACAACTTGTAGATATGGTGGAATCACGAAATTGCGTTTAAGTGTGCAGATTACCACGCATGTGAGGGGAAAAATCCGAAATGTTGGAAAAGTCGCCATCCTCGATTCAAAATGGCGGCTCAAAAATTTGTAACCATGAAAATTGTAAGTTGTGCTCTTGGTAGGTAAGCCAGGTTTCGCTATGTTATTAAGAACGTAGTTCAGTTTAAGTGAAGAAACAAATCATTCGAGAAGTCTCCATCTTGAATGCAAAATTGCCATATTTTTGAATTGCCTTCATTTGGACTCTTATGTGGTATATTGAGGAGAATAAAACAAACAAAATTCTACGTTGTTAGTTAGCTCCGCGGTAAAGTGTCTGCTTTCTGAGTAGCAGGTCTGGGTTCGATTCCCCGCCGGACCTTTTTTATCTTACGTTTTTTTCTCATCACGTTGCTTCGTTTTATCAAAATAGTTTCTGTTGGCATTGCGTGAACAAAATATTTTCGTTATTACAGACATAGACGGAAAGGATATATTTATACGCTAACTGTTGAGATGGTCTCGAAGCTAGGCAGTATGTTCGTGTAAAGTTTCGAAACGATACTGAAGTATTTAAAATCAAACATATGTAGCTTTGGATATGGAGCATCACCAGTGTCTCTATCGGTAGCAATGTTCGGGGGAGGAAAGTATTACTCCGGGGGCACTGCTGATAACATTCTATTTGTTATTGTATTATAAACGTATTATTTTGATCTCGCCAGGGGCGCTCTGAGGAGGCAGTGTCCCCCAAAAAGAGTCTGAAAGAAACATTGGGCATCATTTTCACGATATAGTGTCCATACAAGACAACAATACATTTTGTCTCGCGACAACAGTGTCTGCTTGAAACCGGAAATGATTGCAAAATATCTCTCTCCCCTTTTATGTTCCTCGCTAAGATATATGCGTATACCAAATTTGAAGTGAATACCACAAATGGAAAGTATAAAATATTAATTTTAAGGAAATACATACACACACAGGGACGTACGCAGGGGGTGGGTCCTGGGGGTCCGGACCACCCCCGAAATTTCAACTTTTGAGTAAATTTAGCCTAATTTTTGGTACAAGTTTAGGAATTTCAATATAAAATACACTGATATTGAGTTTGGCCCCTCCCGAAATAAATTCCTGCGTACGCTACTGCGCACACACGCTCATATATAAGATACGTGGAAAAGTGCTGCTTTCGATTTAATAGTTTTAGTTGCGGGTCCGGTTGGAATGAAATGCCGTATATAATAAAGGCAAGCTTATTTTCAATCTCCTATGCTATAAAAATTAACTTTCAAAGAAAGAAAAAAGTGAGAGAAAAACTCGTTGGGATTCGAACCCAGATCTTTTGCACAGTACGCTCACGTCGTTCCCCTACACTACTCAATTCCTTAGGTTTTGATCTTCCTACTTACTATTCACATAGTACTGGTACGTAGCGGGCCCGCGTCCATGGAATTATTATTATATACCTCTATAATCGGAAACACACTTAATTTTTTGCATACTTCCACAAAACATACAAACACCAAATTTTGCATACTTGTTCGTCATGGGATGTGAGTAATGGGAAAATTCCCATATCACGAAAAAGGCGACACTTTCCATGTAAATGAAGTGTCGAAATTTTTCGTCGTTTCGAAATGCTGGTTTTTAGAGTAGTTCCGCACACCATAGAAACGTCATATTTTGTTAGGCAGTGAAGCTAGGAACATAGTTTATGATAGAAAAAAGAGCATTAAAATTCGTTTTCGTTTCGCGGCGCAAATCGAAAAGGTGTGAAATTTGTAATGGCTATATGTAGGACGTTGAAATTTCGAGGTGATGTTTATTCTGATGCGTAGTTTTCGAATCCGCCCTTAAACTTGAAAGAAATAGTCATGTTCGGTGTAAGAAAATGCTAGGAATGTTATAAGGGGGCGTCTAATTCTACACAACTTGTAGATATGGTGGAATCACGAAATTGCGTTTAAGTGTGCAGATTACCACGCATGTGAGGGGAAAAATCCGAAATGTTGGAAAAGTCGTCATCCTCGATTCAAAATGGCGGCTCAAAAATTTGTAACCATGAAAATTGTAAGTTGTGCTCTTGGTAGGTAAGCCAGGTTTCGCTATGTTATTAAGAACGTAGTTCAGTTTAAGTTAAGAAACAAATCATTCGAGAAGTCTCCATCTTGAATGCAAAATTGCCATATTTTTGAATTGCCTTCATTTGGACTCTTATGTGGTATATTGAGGAGAATAAAACAAAGAAAATTCAACGTTGTTAGTTAGCTCCGCGGTAAAGTGTCTGCTTTCTGAGTAGCAGGTCTGGGTTCGATTCCCCGCCGGACCTTGTTTTATCTTACGTTTTTTTCTCACCACGTTGCTTCGTTTTATCAAAATAGTTTCTGTTGGCATTGCGTGAACAAAATGTTTTCGTTATTACAGACATAGACGGAAAGGATATATTTATACGCTAACTGTTGAGATGGTCTCGAAGCTAGGCAGTATGTTCGTGTAAAGTTTCGAAACGATACTGAAGTATTTAAAATCAAACATATGTAGCTTTGGAAATGGAGCATCACCAGTGTCTCTATCGGAAGCAATGTTCGGGGGAGGGGAGTATTACCCCGGGGGCACTGCTGATAACATTCTATTTGTTATTGTATTATAAACGTATTATTTTGATCTCGCCAGGGGCGCTCTGAGAAGGCAGTGTCCCCCAAAAAGAGTCTGAAAGAAACATTGGGCATCATTTTCACGATATAGTGTCCATACAAGACAACAATACATTTTGTCTCGCGACAACAGTGTCTGCTTGAAACCGGAAACGATTGCAAAATATCTCTCTCCCCTTTTATGTTCCTCGCTAAGATATATGCGTATACCAAATTTGAAGTGAATACCACAAATGGAAAGTATAAAATATTAATTTTAAGGAAATACACACACACACAGGACGTACGCAGGGATGGGGGTCCTGCGGGTCCGGACCACCCCCGAAATTTCAACTTTTGAGTAAATTTTGCCTAATTTTTGGTACAAGTTTAGGAATTTCAATATAAAATACACTGATATTGAGTTTGGCCCCTCCCGAAATAAATTCCTGCGTACGCTACTGCGCACACACGCTCATACACGCACACACACACACACACACACACACACAAATGGGCACCTTTTGAAAATTGTCTCGTCGGCAGCGTACATAATTTTAATATATAAGATACGTGGAAAAGTGCCGCTTTCGATTTAATAGTTTTAGTTGCGGGTCCGGTTGGAATGAAATGCCGTATATAATAAAGGCAAGCTTATTTTCAATCTCCTATGCTATAAAAATTAACTTTCAAAGAAAGAAAAAGTGAGAGAAAAACTCGTTGGGATTCGAACCCAGATCTTTTGCACAGTAGGCTCACGTCGTTCCCCTACACTACTCAATTCCTTAGATTTTGGACGTCCTACTTACTATTCACATAGTACTGGTACGTAGCGGGCCCGCGTCCATGGAATTATATACCTCTATAATCGGAAACACACTTAATTGTTTGCATACTTCCACAAAACATACAAACACCAAATTTTGCATACTTGTTCGTCATGGGATGTGAGTAATGGGAAAATTCCCATATCACGAAAAAGGCGACATTTTCCATGTAAATGAAGTGTCGAAATTTTTCGTCGTTTCGAAATGCTGGTTTTTAGAGTAGTTCCGCACACCATAGAAACGTCATATTTTGTTAGGCAGTGAAGCTAGGAACATAGTTTATGATAGAAAAAAGAGCATTAAAATACGTTTTCGTTTCGCGGCGCAAATCGAAAAAGTGTGAAATTTGTAATGGCTATATGTAGGACGTTGAAATTTCGAGGTGATGTTTATTCTGATGCGTAGTTTGCGAATCCGCCGTTAAACTTGAAAGAAATAGTCATGTTCGGTGTAAGAAAATGCTAGGAATGTTATAAGGGGGCGTCTAATTCTACACAACTTGTAGATATGGTGGAATCACGAAATTGCGTTTAAGTGTGCAGATTACCACGCATGTGAGGGGAAAAATCCGAAATGTTGGAAAAGTCGCCATCTTCGATTCAAAATGGCGGCTCAATGACCATGAAAATTGTAAGTTGTGCTCTTGGTAGGTAAGCCAGGTTTCGCTGTTATTAAGAACGTAGTTCAGTTTAAGTGAAGAAACAAATCATTCGAGAAGTCTCCATCTTGAATGCAAAATTGCCATATTTTTGAATTGCCTTCATTTGGACTCTTATGTGGTATATTGAGGAGAATAAAACAAACAAAATTCAACGTTGTTAGTTAGCTCCGCGGTAAAGTGTCTGCTTTCTGAGTAGCAGGTCTGGGTTCGATTCCCCGCCGGACCTTGTTTTATCTTACGTTTTTTTCTCACCACGTTGCTTCGTTTTATCAAAATAGTTTCTGTTGGCATTGCGTGAACAAAATGTTTTCGTTATTACAGACATAGACGGAAAGGATATATTTATACGCTAACTGTTGAGATGGTCTCGAAGCTAGGCAGTATGTTCGTGTAAAGTTTCGAAACGATACTGAAGTATTTAAAATCAAACATATGTAGCTTTGGAAATGGAGCATCACCAGTGTCTCTATCGGAAGCAATGTTCGGGGGAGGGGAGTATTACCCCGGGGGCACTGCTGATAACATTCTATTTGTTATTGTATTATAAACGTATTATTTTGATCTCGCCAGGGGCGCTCTGAGGAGGCAGTGTCCCCCAAAAAGAGTCTGAAAGAAACATTGGGCATCATTTTCACGATATAGTGTCCATACAAGACAACAATACATTTTGTCTCGCGACAACAGTGTCTGCTTGAAACCGGAGACGATTGCAAAATATCTCTCTCCCCTTTTATGTCCCTCGCTAAGATATATGCGTATACCAAATTTGAAGTGAATACTACAAATGGAAAGTATAAAATATTAATTTTAAGGAAATACACACACACACAGGGACGTACGCAGGGGGGGTCCTGGGGGTCCGGACCACCCACGAAATTTCAACTTTTGAGTAAATTTAGCCTAATTTTTGGTACAAGTTTAGGAATTTCAATATAAAATACACTGATATTGAGTTTGGCCCCTCCCGAAATAAATTCCTGAGTACGCTACTGCGCACACACGCTCATACACGCACACACACACACACACACACACACACACACACACACACACACACACACACACACACACACACACACACACACACAAATGGGCACCTTTTGAAAATTGTCTCGTCGGCAGCGTACATAATTTTAATATATAAGATACGTGGAAAAGTGCCGCTTTCGATTTAATAGTTTTAGTTGCGGGTCCGGTTGGAATGAAATGCCGTATATAATAAAGGCAAGCTTATTTTCAATCTCCTATGCTATAAAAATTAACTTTCAAAGAAAGAAAAAGTGAGAGAAAAACTCGTTGGGATTCGAACCCAGATCTTTTGCACAGTAGGCTCACGTCGTTCCCCTACACTACTCAATTCCTTAGATTTTGGACTTCTTACTTACTATTCACATAGTACTGGTACGTAGCGGGCCCGCGTCCATGGAATTATATACCTCTATAATCGGAAACACACTTAATTGTTTGCATACTTCCACAAAACATACAAACACCAAATTTTGCATACTTGTTCGTCATGGGATGTGAGTAATGGGAAAATTCCGATATCACGAAAAAGGCGACTTTTCCATGTAAATGAAGTGTCGAAATTTTTTCGTCGTTTCGAAATGCTGGTTTTTAGAGTAGTTCCGCACACCATAGAAACGTCATATTTTGTTAGGCAGTGAAGCTAGGAACATAGTTTATGATAGAAAAAAGAGCATTAAAATTCGTTTTCGTTTCGCGGCGCAAATCGAAAAAGTGTGAAATTTGTAATGGCTATATGTAGGACGTTGAAATTTCGAGGTGATGTTTATTCTGATGCGTAGTTTGCGAATCCGCCCTTAAACTTGAAAGAAATAGTCATGTTCGGTGTAAGAAAATGCTAGGAATGTTATAAGGGGGCGTCTAATTCTACACAACTTTTAGATATGGTGGAATCACGAAATTGCGTTTAAGTGTGCAGATTACCACGCATGTGAGGGGAAAAATCCGAAATGTTGGAAAAGTCGCCATCCTCGATTCAAAATGGCGGCTCAAAAATTTGTAACCATGAAAATTGTAAGTTGTGCTCTTGGTAGGTAAGCCAGGTTTCGCTATGTTATTAAGAACGTAGTTCAGTTTAAGTGAAGAAACAAATCATTCGAGAAGTCTCCATCTTGAATGCAAAATTGCCATATTTTTGAATTGCCTTCATTTGGACTCTTATGTGGTATATTGAGGAGAATAAAACAAACAAAATTCAACGTTGTTAGTTAGCTCCGCGGTAAAGTGTCTGCTTTCTGAGTAGCAGGTCTGGGTTCGATTCCCCGCCGGACCTTGTTTTATCTTACGTTTTTTTCTCATCACGTTGCTTCGTTTTATCAAAATAGTTTCTGTTGGCATTGCGTGAACAAAATATTTTCGTTATTACAGACATAGACGGAAAGGATATATTTATACGCTAACTGTTGAGATGGTCTCGAAGCTAGGCAGTATGTTCGTGTAAAGTTTCGAAACGATACTGAAGTATTTAAAATCAAACATATGTAGCTTTGGAAATGGAGCATCACCAGTGTCTCTATCGGAAGCAATGTTCGGGGGAGGGGAGTATTACTCCGGGGGCACTGCTGATAACATTCTATTTGTTATTGTATTATAAACTTATTATTTTGATCTCGCCAGAGGCGCTCTGAGGAGGCAGTGTCCCCCAAAAAGAGTCTGAAAGAAACATTGGGCATCATTTTCACGATATAGTGTCCATACAAGACAACAATACATTTTGTCTCGCGACAACAGTGTCTGCTTGAAACCGGAAACGATTGCATAATATCTCTCTCCCCTTTTATGTTCCTCGCTAAGATATATGCGTATACCAAATTTGAAGTGAATACCACAAATGGAAAGTATAAAATATTAATTTTAAGGAAATACACACACACACAGGGACGTACGCAGGGGGTGGGTCCTGGGAGTCCGGACCACCCCCGAAATTTCAACTTTTGAGTAAATTTAGCCTAATTTTTGGTACAAGTTTAGGAATTTCAATATAAAATACACTGATATTAAGTTTGGCCCCTCCCGAAATAAATTCCTGCGTACGCTACTGCGCACACACGCTCATATATAAGATACGTGGAAAAGTGCTGCTTTCGATTTAATAGTTTGGGTTGCGGGTCCGGTTGGAATGAAATGCCGTATATAATAAAGGCAAGCTTATTTTCAATCTCCTATGCTATAAAAATTAACTTTCAAAGAAAGAAAAAGTGAGAGAAAAACTCGTTGGGATTCGAACCCAGATCTTTTGCACAGTAGGCTCACGTCGTTCCCCTACACTACTCAATTCCCTCGATTTTGGTCTTCCTACTTACTATTCACATAGCACTGGTACGTAGCGGGCCCGCGTCCATGGAATTATATACCTCTATAATCGGAAACACACTTAATTGTTTGCATACTTCCACAAAACATACAAACACCAAATTTTGCATACTTGTTCGTCATGGGATGTGAGTAATGGGAAAATTCCGATATCACGAAAAAGGCGACATTTTCCATGTAAATGAAGTGTCGAAATTTTTCGTCGTTTCGAAATGCTGGTTTTTAGGGTAGTTCCGCACACCATAGAAACGTCATATTTTGTTAGGCAGTGAAGCTAGGAACATAGTTTATGATAGAAAAAAGAGCATTAAAATTCGTTTTCGTTTCGCGGCGCAAATCGAAAAAGTGTGAAATTTGTAATGGCTATATGTAGGACGTTGAAATTTCGAGGTGATGTTTATTCTGATGCGTAGTTTGCGAATCCGCCGTTAAACTTGAAAGAAATAGTCATGTTCGGTGTAAGAAAATGCTAGGAATGTTATAAGGGGGCGTCTAATTCTACACAACTTGTAGATATGGTGGAATCACGAAATTGCGTTTAAGTGTGCAGATTACCACGCATGTGAGGGGAAAAATCCGAAATGTTGGAAAAGTCGCCATCCTCGATTCAAAATGGCGGCTCAAAAATTTGTAACCATGAAAATTGTAAGTTGTGCTCTTGGTAGGTAAGCCAGGTTTCGCTATGTTATTAAGAACGTAGTTCAGTTTAAGTGAAGAAACAAATCATTCGAGAAGTCTCCATCTTGAATGCAAAATTGCCATATTTTTGAATTGCCTTCATTTGGACTCTTATGTGGTATATTGAGGAGAATAAAACAAAGAAAATTCAACGTTGTTAGTTAGCTCCGCGGTAAAGTGTCTGCTTTCTGAGTAGCAGGTCTGGGTTCGATTCCCCGCCGGACCTTGTTTTATCTTACGTCTTTTTCTCATCACGTTGCTTCGTTTTATCAAAATAGTTTCTGTTGGCATTGCGTGAACAAAATATTTTCGTTATTACAGACATAGACGGAAAGGATATATTTATACGCTAACTGTTGAGATGGTCTCGAAGCTAGGCAGTATGTTCGTGTAAAGTTTCGAAACGATACTGAAGTATTTAAAATCAAACATATGTAGCTTTGGAAATGGAGCATCACCAGTGTCTCTATCGGAAGCAATGTTCGGGGGAGGGGAGTATTACCCCGGGGGCACTGCTGATAACATTCTATTTGTTATTGTATTATAAACGTATTATTTTGATCTCGCCAGGGGCGCTCTGAGGAGGCAGTGTCCCCCAAAAAGAGTCTGAAGGAAACATTGGGCATCATTTTCACGATATAGTGTCCATACAAGACAACAATACATTTTGTCTCGCGACAACAGTGTCTGCTTGAAACCGGAAACGATTGCAAAATATCTCTCTCCCCTTTTATGTTCCTCGCTAAGATATATGCGTATACCAAATTTGAAGTGAATACCACAAATGGAAAGTATAAAATATTAATTTTAAGGAAATACACAAACAAACAGGGACGTACGCAGGGGGTGGGTCCTGGGAGTCCGGACCACCCCCGAAATTTCAACTTTTGAGTAAATTTAGCCTAATTTTTGGTACAAGTTTAGGAATTTCAATATAAAATACACTGATATTGAGTTTGGCCCCTCCCGAAATAAATTCCTGCGTACGCTACTGCGCACACACGCTCATATATAAGATACGTGGAAAAGTGCTGCTTTCGATTTAATAGTTTTAGTTGCGGGTCCGGTTGGAATGAAATGCCGTATATAATAAAGGGAAGCTTATTTTCAATCTCCTATGCTATAAAAATTAACTTTCAAAGAAAGAAAAAGAGAGAGAAAAACTCGTTGGGATTCGAACCCAGATTTTTTGCACAGTACGCTCACGTCGTTCCCCTACACTACTCAATTCCTTAGATTTTGGTCTTCCTACTTACTATTCACATAGTACTGGTACGTAGCGGACCCGCGTCCATGGAATTATATACCTCTATAATCGGAAACACACTTAATTGTTTGCATACTTCCACAAAACATACAAACACCAAATTTTGCATACTTGTTCGTCATGGAATGTGAGTAATGGGAAAATTCCGATATCACGAAAAAGGCGACATTTTCCATGTAAATGAAGTGTCGAAATTTTTCGTCGTTTCGAAATGCTGGTTTTTAGAGTAGTTCCGCACACCATAGAAACGTCATATTTTGTTAGGCAGTGAAGCTAGGAACATAGTTTATGATAGAAAAAAGAGCATTAAAATTCGTTTTCGTTTCGCGGCGCAAATCGAAAAAGTGTGAAATTTGTAATGGCTATATGTAGGACGTTGAAATTTCGAGGTGATGTTTATTCTGATGCGTAGTTTTCGAATCCGCCCTTAAACTTGAAAGAAATAGTCATGTTCGGTGTAAGAAAATGCTAGGAATGTTATAAGGGGGCGTCTAATTCTACACAACTTGTAGATATGGTGGAATCACGAAATTGCGTTTAAGTGTGCAGATTACCACGCATGTGAGGGGAAAAATCCGAAATGTTGGAAAAGTCGCCATCTTCGATTCAAAATGGCGGCTCAATGACCATGAAAATTGTAAGTTGTGCTCTTGGTAGGTAAGCCAGGTTTCGCTGTTATTAAGAACGTAGTTCAGTTTAAGTGAAGAAACAAATCATTCGAGAAGTCTCCATCTTGAATGCAAAATTGCCATATTTTTGAATTGCCTTCATTTGGACTCTTATGTGGTATATTGAGGAGAATAAAACAAACAAAATTCAACGTTGTTAGTTAGCTCCGCGGTAAAGTGTCTGCTTTCTGAGTAGCAGGTCTGGGTTCGATTCCCCGCCGGACCTTGTTTTATCTTACGTTTTTTTCTCACCACGTTGCTTCGTTTTATCAAAATAGTTTCTGTTGGCATTGCGTGAACAAAATGTTTTCGTTATTACAGACATAGACGGAAAGGATATATTTATACGCTAACTGTTGAGATGGTCTCGAAGCTAGGCAGTATGTTCGTGTAAAGTTTCGAAACGATACTGAAGTATTTAAAATCAAACATATGTAGCTTTGGAAATGGAGCATCACCAGTGTCTCTATCGGAAGCAATGTTCGGGGGAGGGGAGTATTACCCCGGGGGCACTGCTGATAACATTCTATTTGTTATTGTATTATAAACGTATTATTTTGATCTCGCCAGGGGCGCTCTGAGGAGGCAGTGTCCCCCAAAAAGAGTCTGAAAGAAACATTGGGCATCATTTTCACGATATAGTGTCCATACAAGACAACAATACATTTTGTCTCGCGACAACAGTGTCTGCTTGAAACCGGAAACGATTGCAAAATATCTCTCTCCCCTTTTATGTCCCTCGCTAAGATATATGCGTATACCAAATTTGAAGTGAATACTACAAATGGAAAGTATAAAATATTAATTTTAAGGAAATACACACACACACAGGGACGTACGCAGGGGGGGTCCTGGGGGTCCGGACCACCCCCGAAATTTCAACTTTTGAGTAAATTTAGCCTAATTTTTGGTACAAGTTTAGGAATTTCAATATAAAATACACTGATATTGAGTTTGGCCCCTCCCGAAATAAATTCCTGAGTACGCTACTGCGCACACACGCTCATACACGCACACACACACACACACACACACACACACACACAAATGGGCACCTTTTGAAAATTGTCTCGTCGGCAGCGTACATAATTTTAATATATAAGATACGTGGAAAAGTGCCGCTTTCGATTTAATAGTTTTAGTTGCGGGTCCGGTTGGAATGAAATGCCGTATATAATAAAGGCAAGCTTATTTTCAATCTCCTATGCTATAAAAATTAACTTTCAAAGAAAGAAAAAGTGAGAGAAAAACTCGTTGGGATTCGAACCCAGATCTTTTGCACAGTAGGCTCACGTCGTTCCCCTACACTACTCAATTCCTTAGATTTTGGACTTCCTACTTACTATTCACATAGTACTGGTACGTAGCGGGCCCGCGTCCATGGAATTATATACCTCTATAATCGGAAACACACTTAATTGTTTGCATACTTCCACAAAACATACAAACACCAAATTTTGCATACTTGTTCGTCATGGGATGTGAGTAATGGGAAAATTCCGATATCACGAAAAAGGCGACTTTTCCATGTAAATGAAGTGTCGAAATTTTTTCGTCGTTTCGAAATGCTGGTTTTTAGAGTAGTTCCGCACACCATAGAAACGTCATATTTTGTTAGGCAGTGAAGCTAGGAACATAGTTTATGATAGAAAAAAGAGCATTAAAATTCGTTTTCGTTTCGCGGCGCAAATCGAAAAAGTGTGAAATTTGTAATGGCTATATGTAGGACGTTGAAATTTCGAGGTGATGTTTATTCTGATGCGTAGTTTTCGAATCCGCCCTTAAACTTGAAAGAAATAGTCATGTTCGGTGTAAGAAAATGCTAGGAATGTTATAAGGGGGCGTCTAATTCTACACAACTTGTAGATATGGTGGAATCACGAAATTGCGTTTAAGTGTGCAGATTACAACGCATGTGAGGGGAAAAATCCGAAATGTTGGAAAAGTCGCCATCCTCGATTCAAAATGGCGGCTCAAAAATTTGTAACCATGAAAATTGTAAGTTGTGCTCTTGGTAGGTAAGCCAGGTTTCGCTATGTTATTAAGAACGTAGTTCAGTTTAAGTGAAGAAACAAATCATTCGAGAAGTCTCCATCTTGAATGCAAAATTGCCATATTTTTGAATTGCCTTCATTTGGACTCTTATGTGGTATATTGAGGAGAATAAAACAAACAAAATTCAACGTTGTTAGTTAGCTCCGCGGTAAAGTGTCTGCTTTCTGAGTAGCAGGTCTGGGTTCGATTCCGCGCCGGACCTTGTTTTATCTTACGTTTTTTTCTCATCACGTTGCTTCGTTTTATCAAAATAGTTTCTGTTGGCATTGCGTGAACAAAATATTTTCGTTATTACAGACATAGACGGAAAGGATATATTTATACGCTAACTGTTGAGATGGTCTCGAAGCTAGGCAGTATGTTCGTGTAAAGCTTCGAAACGATACTGAAGTATTTAAAATCAAACATATGTAGCTTTGGAAATGGAGCATCACCAGTGTCTCTATCGGAAGCAATGTTCGGGGGAGGGGAGTATTACTCCGGGGGCACTGCTGATAACATTCTATTTGTTATTGTATTATAAACTTATTATTTTGATCTCGCCAGAGGCGCTCTGAGGAGGCAGTGTGCCCCAAAAAGAGTCTGAAAGAAACATTGGGCATCATTTTCACGATATAGTGTCCATACAAGACAACAATACATTTTGTCTCGCGACAACAGTGTCTGCTTGAAACCGGAAACGATTGCATAATATCTCTCTCCCCTTTTATGTTCCTCGCTAAGATATATGCGTATACCAAATTTGAAGTGAATACCACAAATGGAAAGTATAAAATATTAATTTTAAGGAAATACACACACACACAGGGACGTACGCAAAGGGTGGGTCCTGGGGGTCCGGACCACCCACGAAATTTCAACTTTTGAGTAAATTTAGCCTAATTTTTGGTACAAGTTTAGGAATTTCAATATAAAATACACTGATATTGAGTTTGGCCCCTCCCGAAATAAATTCCTGCGTACGCTACTGCGCACACACGCTCATATATAAGATACGTGGAAAAGTGCTGCTTTCGATTTAATAGTTTGAGTTGCGGGTCCGGTTGGAATGAAATGCCGTATATAATAAAGGGAAGCTTATTTTCAATCTCCTATGCTATAAAAATTAACTTTCAAAGAAAGAAAAAGTGAGAGAAAAACTCGTTGGGATTCGAACCCAGATCTTTTGAACAGTAGGCTCACGTCGTTCCCCTACACTACTCAATTCCTTAGATTTTGGTCTTCCTACTTACTATTCACATAGTACTGGTACGTAGCGGGCCCGCGTCCATGGAATTATATACCTCTATAATCGGAAACACACTTAATTGTTTGCATACTTCCACAAAACATACAAACACCAAATTTTGCATACTTGTTCGTCATGGAATGTGAGTAATGGGAAAATTCCGATATCACGAAAAAGGCGACATTTTCCATGTAAATGAAGTGTCGAAATTTTTTCGTCGTTTCGAAATGCTGGTTTTTAGAGTAGTTCCGCACACCATAGAAACGTCATATTTTGTTAGGCAGTGAAGCTAGGAACATAGTTTATGATAGAAAAAAGAGCATTAAAATTCGTTTTCGTTTCGCGGCGCAAATCGAAAAAGTGTGAAATTTGTAATGGCTATATGTAGGACGTTGAAATTTCGAGGTGATGTTTATTCTGATGCGTAGTTTTCGAATCCGCCCTTAAACTTGAAAGAAATAGTCATGTTCGGTGTAAGAAAATGCTAGGAATGTTATAAGGGGGCGTCTAATTCTACACAACTTGTAGATATGGTGGAATCACGAAATTGCGTTTAAGTGTGCAGATTACCACGCATGTGAGGGGAAAAATCCGAAATGTTGGAAAAGTCGCCATCTTCGATTCAAAATGGCGGCTCAATGACCATGAAAATTGTAAGTTGTGCTCTTGGTAGGTAAGCCAGGTTTCGCTGTTATTAAGAACGTAGTTCAGTTTAAGTGAAGAAACAAATCATTCGAGAAGTCTCCATCTTGAATGCAAAATTGCCATATTTTTGAATTGCCTTCATTTGGACTCTTATGTGGTATATTGAGGAGAATAAAACAAACAAAATTCAACGTTGTTAGTTAGCTCCGCGGTAAAGTGTCTGCTTTCTGAGTAGCAGGTCTGGGTTCGATTCCCCGCCGGACCTTGTTTTATCTTACGTTTTTTTCTCACCACGTTGCTTCGTTTTATCAAAATAGTTTCTGTTGGCATTGCGTGAACAAAATGTTTTCGTTATTACAGACATAGACGGAAAGGATATATTTATACGCTAACTGTTGAGATGGTCTCGAAGCTAGGCAGTATGTTCGTGTAAAGTTTCGAAACGATACTGAAGTATTTAAAATCAAACATATGTAGCTTTGGAAATGGAGCATCACCAGTGTCTCTATCGGAAGCAATGTTCGGGGGAGGGGAGTATTACCCCGGGGGCACTGCTGATAACATTCTATTTGTTATTGTATTATAAACGTATTATTTTGATCTCGCCAGGGGCGCTCTGAGGAGGCAGTGTCCCCCAAAAAGAGTCTGAAAGAAACATTGGGCATCATTTTCACGATATAGTGTCCATACAAGACAACAATACATTTTGTCTCGCGACAACAGTGTCTGCTTGAAACCGGAAACGATTGCAAAATATCTCTCTCCCCTTTTATGTCCCTCGCTAAGATATATGCGTATACCAAATTTGAAGTGAATACTACAAATGGAAAGTATAAAATATTAATTTTAAGGAAATACACACACACACAGGGACGTACGCAGGGGGGGTCCTGGGGGTCCGGACCACCCCCGAAATTTCAACTTTTGAGTAAATTTAGCCTAATTTTTGGTACAAGTTTAGGAATTTCAATATAAAATACACTGATATTGAGTTTGGCCCCTCCCGAAATAAATTCCTGAGTACGCTACTGCGCACACACGCTCATACACGCACACACACACACACACACACACACACACACACAAATGGGCACCTTTTGAAAATTGTCTCGTCGGCAGCGTACATAATTTTAATATATAAGATACGTGGAAAAGTGCCGCTTTCGATTTAATAGTTTTAGTTGCGGGTCCGGTTGGAATGAAATGCCGTATATAATAAAGGCAAGCTTATTTTCAATCTCCTATGCTATAAAAATTAACTTTCAAAGAAAGAAAAAGTGAGAGAAAAACTCGTTGGGATTCGAACCCAGATCTTTTGCACAGTAGGCTCACGTCGTTCCCCTACACTACTCAATTCCTTAGATTTTGGACTTCCTACTTACTATTCACATAGTACTGGTACGTAGCGGGCCCGCGTCCATGGAATTATATACCTCTATAATCGGAAACACACTTAATTGTTTGCATACTTCCACAAAACATACAAACACCAAATTTTGCATACTTGTTCGTCATGGGATGTGAGTAATGGGAAAATTCCGATATCACGAAAAAGGCGACTTTTCCATGTAAATGAAGTGTCGAAATTTTTTCGTCGTTTCGAAATGCTGGTTTTTAGAGTAGTTCCGCACACCATAGAAACGTCATATTTTGTTAGGCAGTGAAGCTAGGAACATAGTTTATGATAGAAAAAAGAGCATTAAAATTCGTTTTCGTTTCGCGGCGCAAATCGAAAAAGTGTGAAATTTGTAATGGCTATATGTAGGACGTTGAAATTTCGAGGTGATGTTTATTCTGATGCGTAGTTTTCGAATCCGCCCTTAAACTTGAAAGAAATAGTCATGTTCGGTGTAAGAAAATGCTAGGAATGTTATAAGGGGGCGTCTAATTCTACACAACTTGTAGATATGGTGGAATCACGAAATTGCGTTTAAGTGTGCAGATTACCACGCATGTGAGGGGAAAAATCCGAAATGTTGGAAAAGTCGCCATCCTCGATTCAAAATGGCGGCTCAAAAATTTGTAACCATGAAAATTGTAAGTTGTGCTCTTGGTAGGTAAGCCAGGTTTCGCTATGTTATTAAGAACGTAGTTCAGTTTAAGTGAAGAAACAAATCATTCGAGAAGTCTCCATCTTGAATGCAAAATTGCCATATTTTTGAATTGCCTTCATTTGGACTCTTATGTGGTATATTGAGGAGAATAAAACAAAGAAAATTCAACGTTGTTAGTTAGCTCCGCGGTAAAGTGTCTGCTTTCTGAGTAGCAGGTCTGGGTTCGATTCCGCGCCGGACCTTGTTTTATCTTACGTTTTTTTCTCATCACGTTGCTTCGTTTTATCAAAATAGTTTCTGTTGGCATTGCGTGAACAAAATATTTTCGTTATTACAGACATAGACGGAAAGGATATATTTATACGCTAACTGTTGAGATGGTCTCGAAGCTAGGCAGTATGTTCGTGTAAAGCTTCGAAACGATACTGAAGTATTTAAAATCAAACATATGTAGCTTTGGAAATGGAGCATCACCAGTGTCTCTATCGGAAGCAATGTTCGGGGGAGGGGAGTATTACTCCGGGGGCACTGCTGATAACATTCTATTTGTTATTGTATTATAAACTTATTATTTTGATCTCGCCAGAGGCGCTCTGAGGAGGCAGTGTGCCCCAAAAAGAGTCTGAAAGAAACATTGGGCATCATTTTCACGATATAGTGTCCATACAAGACAACAATACATTTTGTCTCGCGACAACAGTGTCTGCTTGAAACCGGAAACGATTGCATAATATCTCTCTCCCCTTTTATGTTCCTCGCTAAGATATATGCGTATACCAAATTTGAAGTGAATACCACAAATGGAAAGTATAAAATATTAATTTTAAGGAAATACACACACACACAGGGACGTACGCAAAGGGTGGGTCCTGGGGGTCCGGACCACCCACGAAATTTCAACTTTTGAGTAAATTTAGCCTAATTTTTGGTACAAGTTTAGGAATTTCAATATAAAATACACTGATATTGAGTTTGGCCCCTCCCGAAATAAATTCCTGCGTACGCTACTGCGCACACACGCTCATATATAAGATACGTGGAAAAGTGCTGCTTTCGATTTAATAGTTTGAGTTGCGGGTCCGGTTGGAATGAAATGCCGTATATAATAAAGGGAAGCTTATTTTCAATCTCCTATGCTATAAAAATTAACTTTCAAAGAAAGAAAAAGTGAGAGAAAAACTCGTTGGGATTCGAACCCAGATCTTTTGAACAGTAGGCTCACGTCGTTCCCCTACACTACTCAATTCCTTAGATTTTGGTCTTCCTACTTACTATTCACATAGTACTGGTACGTAGCGGGCCCGCGTCCATGGAATTATATACCTCTATAATCGGAAACACACTTAATTGTTTGCATACTTCCACAAAACATACAAACACCAAATTTTGCATACTTGTTCGTCATGGAATGTGAGTAATGGGAAAATTCCGATATCACGAAAAAGGCGACATTTTCCATGTAAATGAAGTGTCGAAATTTTTTCGTCGTTTCGAAATGCTGGTTTTTAGAGTAGTTCCGCACACCATAGAAACGTCATATTTTGTTAGGCAGTGAAGCTAGGAACATAGTTTATGATAGAAAAAAGAGCATTAAAATTCGTTTTCGTTTCGCGGCGCAAATCGAAAAAGTGTGAAATTTGTAATGGCTATATGTAGGACGTTGAAATTTCGAGGTGATGTTTATTCTGATGCGTAGTTTTCGAATCCGCCCTTAAACTTGAAAGAAATAGTCATGTTCGGTGTAAGAAAATGCTAGGAATGTTATAAGGGGGCGTCTAATTCTACACAACTTGTAGATATGGTGGAATCACGAAATTGCGTTTAAGTGTGCAGATTACCACGCATGTGAGGGGAAAAATCCGAAATGTTGGAAAAGTCGCCATCTTCGATTCAAAATGGCGGCTCAATGACCATGAAAATTGTAAGTTGTGCTCTTGGTAGGTAAGCCAGGTTTCGCTCTTATTAAGAACGTAGTTCAGTTTAAGTGAAGAAACAAATCATTCGAGAAGTCTCCATCTTGAATGCAAAATTGCCATATTTTTGAATTGCCTTCATTTGGACTCTTATGTAGTATATTGAGGAGAATAAAACAAACAAAATTCAACGTTGTTAGTTAGCTCCGCGGTAAAGTGTCTGCTTTCTGAGTAGCAGGTCTGGGTTCGATTCCCCGCCGGACCTTGTTTTATCTTACGTTTTTTTCTCACCACGTTGCTTCGTTTTATCAAAATAGTTTCTGTTGGCATTGCGTGAACAAAATGTTTTCGTTATTACAGACATAGACGGAAAGGATATATTTATACGCTAACTGTTGAGATGGTCTCGAAGCTAGGCAGTATGTTCGTGTAAAGTTTCGAAACGATACTGAAGTATTTAAAATCAAACATATGTAGCTTTGGAAATGGAGCATCACCAGTGTCTCTATCGGAAGCAATGTTCGGGGGAGGGGAGTATTACCCCGGGGGCACTGCTGATAACATTCTATTTGTTATTGTATTATAAACGTATTATTTTGATCTCGCCAGGGGCGCTCTGAGGAGGCAGTGTCCCCCAAAAAGAGTCTGAAAGAAACATTGGGCATCATTTTCACGATATAGTGTCCATACAAGACAACAATACATTTTGTCTCGCGACAACAGTGTCTGCTTGAAACCGGAAACGATTGCAAAATATCTCTCTCCCCTTTTATGTCCCTCGCTAAGATATATGCGTATACCAAATTTGAAGTGAATACTACAAATGGAAAGTATAAAATATTAATTTTAAGGAAATACACACACATACAGGGACGTACGCAGGGGGGGTCCTGGGGGTCCGGACCACCCCCGAAATTTCAACTTTTGAGTAAATTTAGCCTAATTTTTGGTACAAGTTTAGGAATTTCAATATAAAATACACTGATATTGAGTTTGGCCCCTCCCGAAATAAATTCCTGAGTACGCTACTGCGCACACACGCTCATACACGCGCACACACACACACACACACACGCACACACACACACACAAATGGGCACCTTTTGAAAATTGTCTCGTCGGCAGCGTACATAATTTTAATATATAAGATACGTGGAAAAGTGCCGCTTTCGATTTAATAGTTTTAGTTGCGGGTCCGGTTGGAATGAAATGCCGTATATAATAAAGGCAAGCTTATTTTCAATCTCCTATGCTATAAAAATTAACTTTCAAAGAAAGAAAAAGTGAGAGAAAAACTCGTTGGGATTCGAACCCAGATCTTTTGCACAGTAGGCTCACGTCGTTCCCCTACACTACTCAATTCCTTAGATTTTGGACTTCTTACTTACTATTCACATAGTACTGGTACGTAGCGGGCCCGCGTCCATGGAATTATATACCTCTATAATCGGAAACACACTTAATTGTTTGCATACTTCCACAAAACATACAAACACCAAATTTTGCATACTTGTTCGTCATGGGATGTGAGTAATGGGAAAATTCCGATATCACGAAAAAGGCGACTTTTCCATGTAAATGAAGTGTCGAAATTTTTTCGTCGTTTCGAAATGCTGGTTTTTAGAGTAGTTCCGCACACCATAGAAACGTCATATTTTGTTAGGCAGTGAAGCTAGGAACATAGTTTATGATAGAAAAAAGAGCATTAAAATTCGTTTTCGTTTCGCGGCGCAAATCGAAAAAGTGTGAAATTTGTAATGGCTATATGTAGGACGTTGAAATTTCGAGGTGATGTTTATTCTGATGCGTAGTTTGCGAATCCGCCCTTAAACTTGAAAGAAATAGTCATGTTCGGTGTAAGAAAATGCTAGGAATGTTATAAGGGGGCGTCTAATTCTACACAACTTGTAGATATGGTGGAATCACGAAATTGCGTTTAAGTGTGCAGATTACCACGCATGTGAGGGGAAAAATCCGAAATGTTGGAAAAGTCGCCATCTTCGATTCAAAATGGCGGCTCAATGACCATGAAAATTGTAAGTTGTGCTCTTGGTAGGTAAGCCAGGTTTCGCTATGTTATTAAGAACGTAGTTCAGTTTAAGTGAAGAAACAAATCATTCGAGAAGTCTCCATCTTGAATGCAAAATTGCCATATTTTTGAATTGCCTTCATTTGGACTCTTATGTGGTATATTGAGGAGAATAAAACAAACAAAATTCAACGTTGTTAGTTAGCTCCGCGGTAAAGTGTCTGCTTTCTGAGTAGCAGGTCTGGGTTCGATTCCCCGCCGGACCTTGTTTTATCTTACGTTTTTTTCTCATCACGTTGCTTCGTTTTATCAAAATAGTTTCTGTTGGCATTGCGTGAACAAAATATTTTCGTTATTACAGACATAGACGGAAAGGATATATTTATACGCTAACTGTTGAGATGGTCTCGAAGCTAGGCAGTATGTTCGTGTAAAGTTTCGAAACGATACTGAAGTATTTAAAATCAAACATATGTAGCTTTGGAAATGGAGCATCACCAGTGTCTCTATCGGAAGCAATGTTCGGGGGAGGGGAGTATTACTCCGGGGGCACTGCTGATAACATTCTATTTGTTATTGTATTATAAACTTATTATTTTGATCTCGCCAGAGGCGCTCTGAGGAGGCAGTGTCCCCCAAAAAGAGTCTGAAAGAAACATTGGGCATCATTTTCACGATATAGTGTCCATACAAGACAACAATACATTTTGTCTCGCGACAACAGTGTCTGCTTGAAACCGGAAACGATTGCATAATATCTCTCTCCCCTTTTATGTTCCTCGCTAAGATATATGCGTATACCAAATTTGAAGTGAATACTACAAATGGAAAGTATAAAATATTAATTTTAAGGAAATACACACACACACAGGGACGTACGCAGGGGGTGGGTCCTGGGAGTCCGGACCACCCCCGAAATTTCAACTTTTGAGTAAATTTAGCCTAATTTTTGGTACAAGTTTAGGAATTTCAATATAAAATACACTGATATTAAGTTTGGCCCCTCCCGAAATAAATTCCTGCGTACGCTACTGCGCACACACGCTCATATATAAGATACGTGGAAAAGTGCTGCTTTCGATTTAATAGTTTGAGTTGCGGGTCCGGTTGGAATGAAATGCCGTATATAATAAAGGGAAGCTTATTTTCAATCTCCTATGCTATAAAAATTAACTTTCAAAGAAAGAAAAAGTGAGAGAAAAACTCGTTGGGATTCGAACCCAGATCTTTTGCACAGTAGGCTCACGTCGTTCCCCTACACTACTCAATTCCCTCGATTTTGGTCTTCCTACTTACTATTCACATAGCACTGGTACGTAGCGGGCCCGCGTCCATGGAATTATATACCTCTATAATCGGAAACACACTTAATTGTTTGCATACTTCCACAAAACATACAAACACCAAATTTTGCATACTTGTTCGTCATGGGATGTGAGTAATGGGAAAATTCCGATATCACGAAAAAGGCGACATTTTCCATGTAAATGAAGTGTCGAAATTTTTCGTCGTTTCGAAATGCTGGTTTTTAGGGTAGTTCCGCACACCATAGAAACGTCATATTTTGTTAGGCAGTGAAGCTAGGAACATAGTTTATGATAGAAAAAAGAGCATTAAAATTCGTTTTCGTTTCGCGGCGCAAATCGAAAAAGTGTGAAATTTGTAATGGCTATATGTAGGACGTTGAAATTTCGAGGTGATGTTTATTCTGATGCGTAGTTTGCGAATCCGCCGTTAAACTTGAAAGAAATAGTCATGTTCGGTGTAAGAAAATGCTAGGAATGTTATAAGGGGGCGTCTAATTCTACACAACTTGTAGATATGGTGGAATCACGAAATTGCGTTTAAGTGTGCAGATTACCACGCATGTGAGGGGAAAAATCCGAAATGTTGGAAAAGTCGCCATCCTCGATTCAAAATGGCGGCTCAAAAATTTGTAACCATGAAAATTGTAAGTTGTGCTCTTGGTAGGTAAGCCAGGTTTCGCTATGTTATTAAGAACGTAGTTCAGTTTAAGTGAAGAAACAAATCATTCGAGAAGTCTCCATCTTGAATGCAAAATTGCCATATTTTTGAATTGCCTTCATTTGGACTCTTATGTGGTATATTGAGGAGAATAAAACAAAGAAAATTCAACGTTGTTAGTTAGCTCCGCGGTAAAGTGTCTGCTTTCTGAGTAGCAGGTCTGGGTTCGATTCCCCGCCGGACCTTGTTTTATCTTACGTCTTTTTCTCATCACGTTGCTTCGTTTTATCAAAATAGTTTCTGTTGGCATTGCGTGAACAAAATATTTTCGTTATTACAGACATAGACGGAAAGGATATATTTATACGCTAACTGTTGAGATGGTCTCGAAGCTAGGCAGTATGTTCGTGTAAAGTTTCGAAACGATACTGAAGTATTTAAAATCAAACATATGTAGCTTTGGAAATGGAGCATCACCAGTGTCTCTATCGGAAGCAATGTTCGGGGGAGGGGAGTATTACCCCGGGGGCACTGCTGATAACATTCTATTTGTTATTGTATTATAAACGTATTATTTTGATCTCGCCAGGGGCGCTCTGAGGAGGCAGTGTCCCCCAAAAAGAGTCTGAAGGAAACATTGGGCATCATTTTCACGATATAGTGTCCATACAAGACAACAATACATTTTGTCTCGCGACAACAGTGTCTGCTTGAAACCGGAAACGATTGCAAAATATCTCTCTCCCCTTTTATGTTCCTCGCTAAGATATATGCGTATACCAAATTTGAAGTGAATACCACAAATGGAAAGTATAAAATATTAATTTTAAGGAAATACACAAACAAACAGGGACGTACGCAGGGGGTGGGTCCTGGGAGTCCGGACCACCCCCGAAATTTCAACTTTTGAGTAAATTTAGCCTAATTTTTGGTACAAGTTTAGGAATTTCAATATAAAATACACTGATATTGAGTTTGGCCCCTCCCGAAATAAATTCCTGCGTACGCTACTGCGCACACACGCTCATATATAAGATACGTGGAAAAGTGCTGCTTTCGATTTAATAGTTTTAGTTGCGGGTCCGGTTGGAATGAAATGCCGTATATAATAAAGGCAAGCTTATTTTCAATCTCCTATGCTATAAAAATTAACTTTCAAAGAAAGAAAAAGAGAGAGAAAAACTCGTTGGGATTCGAACCCCAACGAGTTTTTCTCTCTCTTTTTCTTTCTTTGAACAGTTAATTTTTATAGCATAGGAGATCTGAAAATAAGCTTGCCTTCTATTATATACGGCATTTCATTCCAACCGGACCCGCGCCATGGAATTCAAATCGCACTCCGTATCTTATATATGTGTTTTTTAGGATGATTAAGGAAATGATTTCTTGTTATTTGATTGTAATAAGAAATTACAAGGACACGATTCTAATACAATGTTCTACTACAATGTAGAAAGTGGTGTTGTTTAAGTTGCTATAAACAAATTTTTTTAAAAGCCTCCAATAATATTCATATTCTAAATTACCTAGTAAATAATCGTCTTCATTGAAAATATAAGAGTAAAAATACAGGAAGACTGTATGCAATTGTCCAGTATAAATAATCGTTTCAACAAGTCTTGCTGCCCAATAATTACTTTTGTACCAAAGGACAGCATTGTAATACAGTGTACTACGTTATTGTGCAAAAACTGGTGTTCAATCAAATGTTATGAACTAATGTTTAAAAAGCCTTAACAAAATTCATATTTGTAAATTACGAACAAATTTAGTCTTCATAAAAATACAAGACGAGAGATACAGGTAGACTGCAAGAAATTGTCCAGTAAATATGAAATATTTCAAAAAGTCTTGCTGCAGGTAATATGTACTACTATGCCGAAGGGCTCCATTATAAGGGACTTTTCTATATTACAGTGCAAAAGTAATGTTCTCTCAAATGTTACCAACAAATGTTTAAAAAGCCTCCAACTATAATCATATTTGTAAATCACCTACAAATTGTATCTTCAGTGAAAATACATGAATAAATATACAGGGAGACTGCAAGAATTTGTGCAGTATATATGAAACTTTTCAAGAAATCTTGCTGAGGTAATATGTACAACTATGCCCAAGGTTTCCATTATAATCCACTGTACTACATTATAGTACAAAAGTAGTGTTCACTCAAATGCTATGAAAAAGATTTAAACAATCTCCAACAATATTCATATTTGTAAATTATCTAGTAAATTGTAGTCTTCATTGTAAATAGAAGACTAAATGTGCAGGAAGACTGAAATATTTTCCCACCCTTATATCACAGATATGAATTACTTTTCCTGCAGGTAATATGTACAATTAACTACAAGGACACTATTATAATACATTGTACTAAATTACACTGCAAAACATAATATTAAAAAATGTTACGAATAAATATTTGAAAGGTTGCAAAAATCACATTTGTAAACAGTGAGTGTTTTCGCAAAATGCAAGGTTTAATAGGTAGGCTATTGGAAGACGGTGTCCGCTGTTTATGTTTGAGAAAATAAATTCTGTTATTGTCTCTAACATGTATAGGTGTGCGCAAAGTGTACATAATAAGCCATGCACATGATTGCCAGAGTAGTAGTAGTAATAGAGTTCTTTCTAATAAATTGTGTGTTTGCTTTTCAAAGTTACATGGAAGGAATAATACCGGTTGAATTGAAGTACGTGTTGGTAACAGGTGTCTGCTGTAAATGGAAGTGAATTCCTGAAGGAATAGTTTTCTAGAACATGACACCTCATGGCAAAGGCCTGACCGGGGGCCTGGGGGCGGAGCCCCCAGCGAGCTTTAGCGAGTTACACCTCTAAAATCGGAATTGTAATCGTGTTATATATGTGTTTTTTAGGATGATTAAGGAAATGATTTCTTGTTATTTGATTGTAATAAGAAATTACAAGGACACGATTCTAATACAATGTTCTACTACAATGTAGAAAGTGGTGTTGTTTAAGTTGCTATAAACAAATTTTTTTAAAAGCCTCCAATAATATTCATATTCTAAATTACCTAGTAAATAATCGTCTTCATTGAAAATATAAGAGTAAAAATACAGGAAGACTGTATGCAATTGTCCAGTATAAATAATCGTTTCAACAAGTCTTGCTGCCCAATAATTACTTTTGTACCAAAGGACAGCATTGTAATACAGTGTACTACGTTATTGTGCAAAAACTGGTGTTCAATCAAATGTTATGAACTAATGTTTAAAAAGCCTTAACAAAATTCATATTTGTAAATTACGAACAAATTTAGTCTTCATAAAAATACAAGACGAGAGATACAGGTAGACTGCAAGAAATTGTCCAGTAAATATGAAATATTTCAAAAAGTCTTGCTGCAGGTAATATGTACTACTATGCCGAAGGGCTCCATTATAAGGGACTTTTCTATATTACAGTGCAAAAGTAATGTTCTCTCAAATGTTACCAACAAATGTTTAAAAAGCCTCCAACTATAATCATATTTGTAAATCACCTACAAATTGTATCTTCAGTGAAAATACATGAATAAATATACAGGGAGACTGCAAGAATTTGTGCAGTATATATGAAACTTTTCAAGAAATCTTGCTGAGGTAATATGTACAACTATGCCCAAGGTTTCCATTATAATCCACTGTACTACATTATAGTACAAAAGTAGTGTTCACTCAAATGCTATGAAAAAGATTTAAACAATCTCCAACAATATTCATATTTGTAAATTATCTAGTAAATTGTAGTCTTCATTGTAAATAGAAGACTAAATGTGCAGGAAGACTGAAATATTTTCCCACCCTTATATCACAGATATGAATTACTTTTCCTGCAGGTAATATGTACAATTAACTACAAGGACACTATTATAATACATTGTACTAAATTACACTGCAAAACATAATATTAAAAAATGTTACGAATAAATATTTGAAAGGTTGCAAAAATCACATTTGTAAACAGTGAGTGTTTTCGCAAAATGCAAGGTTTAATAGGTAGGCTATTGGAAGACGGTGTCCGCTGTTTATGTTTGAGAAAATAAATTCTGTTATTGTCTCTAACATGTATAGGTGTGCGCAAAGTGTACATAATAAGCCATGCACATGATTGCCAGAGTAGTAGTAGTAATAGAGTTCTTTCTAATAAATTGTGTGTTTGCTTTTCAAAGTTACATGGAAGGAATAATACCGGTTGAATTGAAGTACGTGTTGGTAACAGGTGTCTGCTGTAAATGGAAGTGAATTCCTGAAGGAATAGTTTTCTAGAACATGACACCTCATGGCAAAGGCCTGACCGGGGGCCTGGGGGCGGAGCCCCCAGCGAGCTTTAGCGAGTTAAAGTTATATAATCAAGAAGAAAGGTTGGCGCAATCGTTATTAAAGAACATTACACTTTTCAGTAAATATGGCTTCGTTTAGCAATTTCGAGGCATTTGACATTGAAACAGGACGGATACAAATTTACATAGAAAGTTTGAACAAGTGGCATTATCTATGAAGACTCGAAATGAAAGACCTATGAAGACTCGAAAATGCTTATGCTGCCCCACTATGGAGTTAAAACTAATGAAATAGCAGAGAGATTTAGGTTTCACAAATTAACTCAACTGAAACCTCAAACAGTTGCTAAATTTGTAATGGCGTTAAACAGCCAAACAGAATACTGTAACTAGTGCTTGCTTAGACCATTCATTGAAAGACCAATTTGTTTTTGAAATGAAAAATAATGAAAATAGACAAATATTAACATCAGACTCGTTTAATTTTCAACAGGTAATTGATATTGCTACAGCTGTAGAAAACACTGAAAAACAAACGGCAGTATTCAGTAATCTTAGTGAACGAAATCAACATCAAATTAATCTGATGTAAGTTAAAGGAGTAAGAGCAAAGAAAGTAATGCAATGAAGATCACATTATATTACTAATGCTACTAACTCACTGCGAAATACAGGACAGACACCAGAGTATTCAGTGTCGTCAGACTCATCAGACGAAAGTGATAGAAAGATTATTAAATGCAGAAATCATCACCGTTTGTATGCTAAAAGTCAATGCTCAGCTTATGGTAGAAGATGCTTCACGGGACTGAATCACTTCGCTCATGCTTTTGAGCTACAACTACTAGATGTGGAAATAAATGAACTATATATTGATGATCAAGTCACTGAAAATGAGCAAGAGTTTAAACAACATGTACAACTGGTTGATGACAGATCTTCAATATTGGACAAAAATCAGGTACAAGATTTGTATTAGATCTTAACGATGAACATGATTTATTAGCAATCCTCGAGTGCAGTACTAAAAGAATTATCGTACAGCTCACAAGATGATTTTAGTAATAATTTGGTAGATAAGAAAGATATACCTCAATATATGTTTGAAAAGAAGAAGAAATATACTAAATGTAAATCTGAGAAAGGACGTGTGAATACTAACAGTTGCAATTTGCTGACTGATTCTGAGGAAGACAATTTAATATGTACTGACAGAAGGTTGTATAGTTCAAATATGAAGCTGGAACATGAAAAGTGCAAAGGCAGAAATCGGAAGCGAGATACGTACTGGAGGAGCTACAAAAAAAGAAAGACACTTAAAAGTAATGAGATGGTAGATTTAGAAGAATATATTTTGAAACAAGAAGTAATTCTGTTCATTCTCAAGGATCTGTTTGGCAAAAAAAAAAAAAAAAGTATTTAAGTGATTAAATATAATGACAGAAATGGAGCGGAGATTAAGAAGATCAGGCGCTAAACCTTGGTCAAGTAAAAACAAGAGTGATAGAGATTAAAGTCAAAAAAGATTGATGTTTGATTAAAGTGTAAGGCTCATATATTGTTAGAGTTTGCAAATTCATTTGTTGATACCCTGGAGGAATGTTGGAAGCATGAATAATATTTTAGGGAGAAAAGTGTTTAAAGTTAGTACCATGCTGATAAAAAAGAAAAAAAGAAGAAATCTAGGTAGATTAGTTCTGCATTTATGTTGGAATTTGTAAGCATGTAGAGATGTCGAAAAAGTTTACGTATAAATAATGTAGTGGAAGTTGATTGTATTTTGGTTAGATGAAAAATAAAGCTATTGATGATCAAACGCGCTAAGATTTTAAAAGTTAAATAAAGAGTACTTTGAAAAGGTTGGAGTTTATTAAAGAAGAAGCAGTCAAGAGTAATTTCGTAGTTGGTGGAATTGAGTAAATCGTGTACTACAGCTAAGTAAGATAATTTATAAGAGTTAAAATTATATAATTAAGAAGAAAGATTCAACAGACAACCACAGAACGCTTTAACTATTTCTATCTTAAGAATAAAACAGAGAAAACGTTCACTAGAGATAGAATTACCCACTAAAACCTGATTAAGACTTTTAGATACTTCTTAATGTTCTTTGATGTTAAAGGATTCTGGACCTTCTACGAGAATGTGCTGAATACTCACTAAAGTTATACATTTTTCACAATACTGACGGTAGATGCCACACATTAAATAGGAATAAGTGATATGAAAATGTCCAATACTTCATCTCGGCGACTAGTATACGATTCTTTTGCTTGCCCAATGCAAGTTTTACTAAATGAAGCTTCGTTTGCCTGGATCCAATCCCCTTGCTGGTGAGATAACAGCAGTTGGACGAAATATCTACAGAGATCAAAGCAAGGGAGAGTGTTCCAGTATGATATTTTCCAATGCAGTGTTCTTGTGTGCTTTGTAGGCAATTTACTTTTCACGAATGCCGACTTGTGCCGACAACCAACATTCAACAACAACACAGTTCTGTTGCTGTAACTGATGACATTTCTCAAGAAGCATTGTAATAGGGCATGTTTAGTAAAAACATTCTGCAGGCTTATAGCGCTTTGCAAGTCAGTATAGGTAAGCAAACGACGCAGCAAAAGCTGAATCGTATGATTGGGGGCAAGCTTAGCTGCTATTAATTCAGCAGTAAATATTTAACACATGTGTGCAGACTAAATTCCAAACTGTCTTCATCTGTGACAAAGACAGCCAATAGAATTATCAGTTTCTAAACCATCTGTATAAATCATGTTAAAATTGGGGTTCTGCTCCAGCAACGTTCCGATCTCTAGCTTGTATTCCTGGATACACATGTGCTATTTGATATGTAATGACAGTCGAAGGCCTAGCCTTAATGTAGTCAATAGCTACAGTGAAAGAGCACAAATTGTAGCAAGCAAAGAGAAGGCAATAAAAATAGGTTTACAGTGAGACTCTTATAAGCACGAATGTACTATGGGCATGTACCCTGAGAATATTTTGCATACGGGTCATTAATCTGGTCACAACACAACAAACAGATACAGGGGTGATCAGCAATACAACACATATGGGCTGTATAATTTCTGAGAAGTCTCTCATGACGTTAGGTTAATGGAAGTTCATTTGGTTCTGCAACAGGACTAGTACGGAAACCACCAGTAGCTAGTCCAATCCCAGTAGCCCACCAGTAGCCCAGGCGATGAATAGTGTCAAGTTGTTTCAGCAAGGAGGAACTAGCAGACGAATACCCAATACAACCATACTCTAACTTGGACCGAATTAAACTACGATATAATCACAATAGATCAGTGAGATCATCAGCCCAGATGAGGTGGGAAAGTACACGAAACAAGTTCATAGCTCGGAGACAAGAGCATTTAAGATTCCGAATGTGTTGTGCAAACATTAAAAATGTCAAGCACAAAAGTCGGACAATCTCACAAAACAAAAAACTGTGTAACCGAGATTAGTCCGGATCAACAAGGCAATTCGCTATCGGCAGAAATATACACACTGTGTTATCTGACTACAAAACCGAAAGCCTGTTTTGTTCGACAAGCGGACAAGACGATTTGATGTCAGTTGAATCTGTCGAGCACTTCCGCGAAGTATCTGGAGCACCAATAAATAACAAAATCAGCAACGTAAAGCAGACCACGAACAGGAGGTTGGATCTGCGACAGAACATTGTTGGAGGTAACCGAGAACACTGCCTTGTGGGACAACATTTTTATGCAGAAAACATATGAGAGACTGGAACGCACATGCTACTTAAAATATCGTTCATAAAAAAAAATGTATATGAGTTTTGATATATGGCTACGAAGTCTCCAGTCATATAGCTGCTTTAAAATTCAGTAACGTCAAGTACGGGCATGGGCATTTTGCAAATAAAAAATATAGTAACAAGGCGCTGGCGATGGAAGAAGGCTTCTTGAATATAACATTATCATTGTTATAATATAACACAGCGATAGACAATTTATAATCAGAAAGAAAACGAACTATACTGGGGGACTAGGCAAATTAAAAATAAATATATAAATAAAAATAAATATACAGCGATGGAAATTTAAGAACATATTATTATCCCTTAAACTCCAAAACAAAAGTGTTTCAATATGAGTAAAACAATCATCCCTTTTATTGGGAATGATGAGGTTTGTCAAGGATCTTACAGAAGTTTGAAAGATAAGTAATATATTTTTAATTTTTATCTGTGGGCGGATGAAATATAATCGTGGACCGGCTTTGGCCGTCATTGTTATAGTATAGTGTGCAGTCTACGGTGTATTATTTAGAAGAAAAAAGAGAAAGAAAAATAAATATGAAAAGTAGAGTACTGATATAATGAGATTTGTCTGGAGGATGTTCCTTGAAAATGTCAGTAAACGCCTTTTGCTTCTAATAAATAAATATGTAATTATTAACCTTACAATCGGGCACAATCCTTTTTTTCAATAGCTCAGAAAGAATGGTTTATTAATGGAGAGAATTTTCTTGGTCAAAGTTTATCGAAAATGTCCTTAAGAATTTATTCATATTTCATAAGTCTACAGTGTAATGTAAGTCGTGTTTTAATTTGAAAAATGGAAGCGAGAAAACATAGTGCAATTGCCCGTACCTTTTACTTTTGGAATGTACTGAATATATCGTTCACCTGAAGGTCCAAAGGGGAATATAATTTCGTAGGTAATTAGTGCACACTTCTAGAACTAATGACACCATAGAAGTCGTTACATAAAGGCAAGATGAAACAGATTATATATTTCTAAATGCTTCAGATCTTCGTTTTAAAAATCTTGTATTGGTATATGCACAGTTTCAATGCAAAGAGGACATAGTGTCTATTTCGATTTCAAAACAACCAACTTGACTTTCTGAGGTGAAATTAATTTTAGACTAATTGAAGCCTTTGGGGCAAAAACCCGTCTATTTCAAAAAGTGAAAGTGTAAAGGAAATAGCTTCACAAGGGTTTCTCCTCATCCGATGTTCTTCGAACTTGACACCTATATACTAGAGCGAAAATAAATCGACACGTTTCTTTCGGAAAATAGGTTAAGGGTCCCCTTTATTAAAAAGGGTACTTTAAAGAAACGAAACTCTGCCGATGCAAAGATGATTCACAGTAGGAAATAAGGTTTTGTCGTTTTTGCGAGAAGAGGGTTGCAGTAGCAATGTCCCTCTCCAAATGAAAAAGGACCCCGTACAATCCTTACGAAAATTGGATTTCGATGGGATTGCTTGAAACCATGATATGTTGTAGATACGGTGTTCCTGAGAAAAAGTCTCAATGGGCATAATCACAAATTACTGACCGTTTGGCCACTACAGGGTCACTTTTTTGAAAACAGCCCAAGATAACATTCTGGATTTCGGTAAAAATAACTGAAACCGTGATACGTTGTAGATATTGTGACCCTGAGAATAAGTCTAAATAGGCATAACTGCCAATCACTGATCGTTTGGCCACTACGAGGCCACTTTTTTGAAAGCAGTCGAGCCGAAGATAGTGGTATTCTGGATTTCGATGAAAATGAGTGAAAGTCTGACGTGTTTGGCCACTACAGCGCCACATTTTTGAAAACAGCAGAAATTAAAGTTATTCTGGATTTTGGTGGAATTGCTTGAAACCGTGACATGTTGTAGATATTGTGATCCTGAGAAAAAGTCTCAATTTGCACAACCATCCATCACTGACCATTTGGCCACGACAGGACCACTTTTTTTTTCTTAAAAATAAAAGAGCTGAAAATAACGGTATTTTGGATTTCGGTGGAATTGCTTGAAACCGAGATATGTTATAGATATTGTAATCCTAGGAAAAAAGTCTCAATAGTCGCAGTCACCAATCTATGATCGTTTGGCCACTACAGGGCTACTTAAAAAACAGAAGGTAACGGTATTCTCAATTTCGGTGGAGTTGCTTGAAACTGTGATATGTTGTGGGTATTGTGATCCTGAAAAAAGTTTCAATGGACGTAACCACCAATCAGTGACCATTTGGCAACTACGGGGCACATTTTTTAAAAACATCAGAAGGTAGGGATACTCTGTAATTTTGGTAGAATTGTATGAAACGCTGGAAAGCCCTATCACACAACCCGGAAAAGGGATAGGAAGATTGGCGGCCAATATCATTTAGCATAGACAGCATTCAGATGTTCATCTTGCGGGACAAAGGAAAATCCTGAAAAGCCCTCAGAATCACGACATCTACAACACATCACAGTTTCATTCATTTACACCAAAATCAAAAATATCGTTATGCCTAGCTGTTTTAAAAAATCTGGACCCGTAGTGGCCAAACGGTCATAATTTGATGGTTGTGTTCATTAAGACCTTTTTTCATGATGAGATCTTCAACATACCTTAGGTTTACTTAAGTTTACCGAAATCTAAAACATCATTATACTCGTCTGTTTTCAAGATAGTAGCCCTGTAGTGATCAAACGATTAGGGATTTATGGTTATGCCCATTGAGACTTTTTCTCAGGAACACCATATCTACAACATATCATGGTTTCAAGCAATCCCACCGAAATCCAATTTGGTAAGGATTGTAGGGATCCTTTGTCATTTCGAGGGGGCCATTGCCACTGCAACCCTTTTCTCGCCAAAACGACAAAAGTTTTATTTTCTACTTTGAATCATCTTTGCATCGGCAGAATTTCGTTCCTTTAAAGTGGCCCTTTTAATCAAGGTGACCTTATTTTTCGAAAAGGGGCCTTTTGTCACCTTTTTCGAAAGAAACGTGTCGATTTATTTTCAGTCTAGTATATGGGTATGAAGTTTGAAGAACATCGGATGAAGTGAAACCCTTGTGAAGCTATCACCTTTACACTTTCACATTTTGGACTTGACGGGTTTTTGCCCCAAAGTCTTCAATTATGCGTATAAAGGAATGCTTCTAACCTCTCATATTAAGAACAGTAATCTAACATGTAAACAATAACTAACAAAAGCTACGGTAGTCTAAAATAGATATTCTCTGTAACTCGTTTCCTGCTATTTTCAATTATGATAATGAAATGTTATGTGTAAATAAGGAAAATGTACATACCACGCACATGTTGATTCTCATTAAATAAAAGAAGAGTGAATCCAACAACAAAGGAAGATATTTCAATAACAAGGAAAATTAATATTCACTAGATTTACATTAAATATTTGAATAGTTTGTTCCCTACATTAATAATAGATATTTCAGTAGTATAACAAACGCGACTACATTTCCTGTTGAAACTAAACATCTTTGGAAATGAAATGAAATCTTATGTTGACATTTCATTCAGTGCCGGCTTCAGAGGTCTACATGAGGAGTCACATCTTTGTTAATATTTATCTTTTATTTATTCTATTTACCACATTTTGTTATTAAAATATAAAATCAGTTTACCATAGAATAATATCTATGTATTTAACTTTTTTCTTGCATATTTACAGCTTACTAACAAAAAAACCTTTTCAATTATAATCTACCCAAAGCAAGATATATATATCCAGAAACATCCCGAAACAACATGACTTCTTTTTCTTCTTTTCCTCGAAGGTATGTGTATTGAACCATAGCAGTTTCTGCCTTCAACATCCTCCTCCCCTTTAACTATAGTTCGTACCCCCATCTATCAGGTGGTCTACGACTTCTTTGTGATCTCCGGCAACCTGTACTATTAGACCCTGTTTGCTCTGTACAGCCCTTTGATACGTTTTCTTGATTGGTCTCATTCAAATAACTATAGTCCAAACGCCGGCCTACTTCTATCTGACCAGTAACTTTATACTCAGGACTTCTTAGTCTAAATATCCCCTTATCCTCTGAGTTTATTACTTTCTTATTCTCACAAGAATTCAGATCATTTATTCTGACTTGATGTCTATGACACTTACGGACAATACCATTAACCAACACTTCTAAAGAATTATTACCTAAGCATCGAACAAAACGCCCTTTAATAAACTTAGGTAAGTCTTCCCTATAATTCCGTACCCATATAGTCATTCCTTCTTTCCAGTTTACTTCTCTGCGTTTCGGACACTCGGGTGCTTTAGTTAGATTATCGAACGACACTGGAGTAATATTAAACCATGTACATGGTTTGAACGCAAACACCAATGAAGCTGGAGCAGCATGGATAACTTTCAATGGAGTGTGTAAGAGCGCATAATTAATCTCCTTTAACCAATTAACTACACACTGACGGTTAATTCGATACCCATTCTGAACATATCTTCTCTTCATTAATTTTTTAAAAGTCTGCACCGCCCTCTCAGCGCTACCATTACTTTCAGGAGAATACGGTGGTGTAGAAACCAATTTGATATTTCTCTTCCTGCAACATTCTTGAAACTCCTTACTTCTAAAAGGAGGACCATTATCTGTAACTATAGTCCCTGGAAACCCCACCAATTCAAATAACTCTTCTAAACAAGTCAAAGTTGCAGAAGTGTTCGTCGAATCCACTTTCCACACTTTAATCCAATGGGAATATGTATCCACCATGAGCATAAAAAGGAAACCAAACCACTGACAATGGTCTATATGTATCCTACTAAGAGGTTTTTCTGAAGTCGGCCAAGGACAATAATAATTTTTACGTGAATTATTAGCTGTAGCTGAACAAACTTCACAACTCTTTAAATAACCACGTAATTCATTAATCATGTCAGGCCACCATACTTCGTTATTCGCTAATTTCACAGTAGCATACTCTCCCAGATGATCGTTGTGCAATCTTTCCATATAGAACACTCTCAACCTTCTAGGAAGCACTATTCTTCCTTTCCAAAATAAACAATTATTGTGTAATTCTAATTGAAACCTTCTTCTGTACATGTCCTGATATTCCTTATAATCAAAACAAGGTGGTAATCTTTTAGGCCAACCAGATAACATCCATTCTTTAATCTTTTGTATCGTAGTATCTTTCTTAGACTCATCTTCTATCTCTGTCTTATCTAAAATAGTAGAAGAAATTTCACTGATGTAATCTGGTGCTATTTGATCCTATTCAGTAGACGTTTCTAAAGGAAACCTTGACAAAAAATCAGCCACTTTTACAGCCTTACTATACACAATATCATAATCATAATTGGTTAAGATTAGAAACCATCTTTGCATTCTTGGAGAAGCTCCATCTGGAGCAGCTTTCAAACCAAAAATCCATTTCACTGGTTGGGAATCCGTGATAATCTTGAACTTTCTGCCAAACAAAAATTTATGGAATCTACGCACTGCAAAAACCACAGCTAAAGCCTCTCTTTCGAATTGGGAATATTTTTTCTCCGCTTCCGATAGAGTAGCTGAGGTACAAGCTACTGTTTTAAACTGACCATTTGTTTCATTGTACAGTACTGCCCCTACTCCGTCTGGAGAAGCATCTGTCATCAGTGCCACTTTTGATGTTTCATCGAATGGATGTAAAATTCTTGCATCTTGTAGCATGCTTTTCGCTAACTGAAACTCGCTCTCTTATTTGCTAGACCATTCCCAGCGTACATCTTTTATTAATAATCCATATAATGTAGGAATACAGGACGGCAATGAAGGTAAGTGTCTATGATAGAAATTCAGCATACCTAAGAAAGACTGTAACTGTGTTACATTTTTTGGCGAAGGAGTATTCAAAATCGGTTGCAGTTTGTCTTTTGCTGGAAGAATGCCTTTCTGAGAAATATCGTATCCTAAATATCTTATGGAATCAACAAAGAAAATACTTTTTTCTTTGTTTACCTGTATGTTGTAATGTTTAAATTTCTTCAAGACTTGCACTGTTCTCTGATAACATTCTTCCACCGTACTTCCCCAAATAAGCACGTCATCAAGATTAAAACAGAAAAGGGGGGAAAAGGAAAGAAAGAAAGAAAGAAAACTCTGTAACATATGTGATGCATGGAATAAGTCGTGACTGGGAACCCTTCACCCCTGATGGGGATATTCATGAAGCTATAATCTTATGTCCAATTATATTGGAATATATTATCCATTTCTTAATTTCGAACATACTAGGTTCGATCGAAAGGAGAAAACTTTTATCGGACTTCTGAAGAAAATAAAATAAAATAAATAAATACATGACCGTGTTTATTATACATAGAATTCCCAGTTACGACCCCCTTTTCAGTTTTATTAAAAAATAGAAGAAGAAGAAGGTGAAGAAAGGAAAAGGAAAATAGGGTAGAAGAGAAAAGAAATAAAGTAAGAAGGTGATAAAGAGGAAACTGTTCCTGGATATTTTGAGAAGTATGGTAAAGGAAAGTGAATAATTATCGAATTGGGATTATTTCCAAGAGCTATTGGGTGAGTATTTGGTATTAAGGTGATCAAAGGTAGACACATCTTAACCCATACCTCCCAGACCTAGATCCATGTAACTCCAACTACCGAATTATCCCAATCTAGCTCTGAGATAGATGAGAAAGTTTAATTTAACAGTATATTCAATATTTCCGAAAGTTCTCGACTAATATCCAACATTTGAAAGATAGATGATGAAGTTGATGGCATGCTAGAATCGACCACAGAAAGAAAATCAGAGCAACACACGTTTGTCGAAGATTCTGACTTTCAAAGTTCTCTCATGATGATCGTTCGTTCAGGTTACTTCGGACCTTTTTGCTTTCTTTATAGAGCCAACTTAAATTAAGTTAGTATTGACATTCAAAGACTTTAATTGCCAACTACCATTAATTGTAGTAAGTTATGCATATATGTGAAAAGAATTGGTGCACTTAATACTAATCCTACATTTCACTCACACACACATTCATACAGGACAATGTATACTTCAGATTGTATTTAGTTGAATTAAACTAACCTAACTACATTTCTATAGACATTTATTACATTTCAATAAAAGAAAACTTAGTTTGACATAACAGGAAAAATTTGATACATGAAAAAAAAATGTTTCATAAGCATGCACAGAAATCTGCTACTTTCAATAATATCAAATAACACATTTCTCTTTCTAGAGATATTAAAAGTTGGATTACATTTAAAAAAAATATTTGACAAAAGACGAAAGACAAAAATTTAAAAAAAGAAAGAAAATTCAAAGGTCAACATTAAACATATTTAAGATTCAGTGCAATGAATACATATCATTGTAAACAAAGAAAGAAAAAAATATAATTGGTTAATCATTCTTTAAAAAAAAACATTTTAGTAGCATTTTATTGAGTCTCTGTCCCAAGAGGAGAAATTTCGACAATTTTATGAGTCTTTGTTCTCACGTCGATAGTAACTCCTTTTTCTACTCTCTTTATTCACTGTGATTGGTGTTCATGAGAGTATTTAATCGTTTTTTGTTTTAACTATAGACAAATAAATTAGTTTCTTCATATTATATATAATTTTCATTTCGTCACTTGACGCACTTGGTATAAAATTTCAAAGTTTATCGAGATTTAAAATATCGAGTCCAGTCCCAAACATTGGGAACTTATTTCCATTATACGATATCTCAATGGACCCATCGTAGGTCCTGTATTCACATTACTAAATTATTAACCAAACTCAGTTCAAATTAAGGTCACTAAATTTTTATTTCTAGTATAGATCATGGAGTCAAGAGATTTTAGTCACTGAGCTGACGAAAGCCAAATAGTTATGTTTCCAGTCGTAGGGGAAGGATTTGTTTCATAGTTTACTGATAGAAGGATTTGTTGGTGGGGCGCACTGTTTCGTAGTTTACTGATTTCACTATGATCTCGCAAAATAAATTTGGATAAGGATTAGGGTTAATTTTACTTTTCTTACGACCTGCTACTTGTTCTACTTACATGCAGTATTTAAAATAGTATCTAACTTTAATAGTCACGAACATTAATAACAACTCAATAAGGTGTCATTTATTACAATTTACGCGAATTGGTCAATGTCGGGTGTCAAAAATCTATGGCAACCTAAAGCAACCAGGGTAAATACCGAGCCTTTTACATACATACTCGTATATATATATATATATTCATATTACTCAATATAATAAATTTCACTTTAATATCCATCTTAGTATTTCGTCGACATTTAAATTCTACATAACCTTTTTATATTCGATAAATTTTATTGGCTCAAAGACAAAACAAAAACCCTGACTAACAAAAATTATTTTCTCTTCTCATAAGGTTGCGACATTGAACTTTATATATATAAACCCGATAATCGACAAAGATTCAATTTACTAAGATCCGCGTATAAAGAAATGGTTGATATTATTTAATAAGTTGACACAAAAGGTAGAAATACAACAAATAGAGCAGGTACGTAACCCTTTAAACTATTTAAGTACATATATAGATGTGTATACAGAGAAAGAAAAAAATCAAGGTTACTTGAAACTAGTGGGCCCAAACGACTAATACATACACCATATAACCAATCAATAGAAACAAAAACCAGAAATCAGTCGTCAATGGGTATAATTTGTACGATCGATGAATAACAAGTAAGTTTCTGGGAATCTGAAATTATAGTGTACCTTCTCGCCAGTTTCTCCCGTGGTGGATTGAATATCGCGAAAATGGTCCTGAGTTGTGCTGAAATACCTCCACGAATTGCATCCTTCGATGTCTCAGTTAGTACATACGATCGAAATAAGTGATATGAATATGGTATATTTTCATTAGTTTCAGAACCGGGGGAAAGGTTGAAAAAATAAAAAAAACTTTAGAGAAGGAATAGAAGAAAGATAGGTAAAAAGAGAGAAGACAGAACACTACAACTACAAAAGATAAGTGGTCGAATTTGCGTATACAACATACTATAACCAAATATTCTCTTTTATGCCAAAAGGGGTTTGGTTTACGAAATAAATGGACGAAAAAAGATGTGTGCAAAGTCGAGACGAGTCTGTGTCCTCGATGGGATTTTCGGAAAGACAAAGGCTTTAGGGAAATCCCATCACTCACCGTATCCGGTCAACGCCCTTGCAGATCCCGGAATCCACCGGAAGGTTAGAGAAGGCGCTAATTTAGAATTTCAAAAAGGAAAAAAATCATCAGACCTCTCGGAAAGTAAAAGAATCCAGAATAGTAATGAAATTAGAGGGAAAAAATAGCTAAGATGTCCCTAATTAGTAATTTGGCAAAATAAAAAAAAAGTAAATAAACTGAATTTTGGATCGGTGATTTCAGTGACCAAACATCACCGATGGCTACCCTGCGCAGACATGCCAAAGTCTGGGACGTCGTTAATTTCCATCAATTAATTAAACTGAGTAAAGAAACGAAAATACTTAAGAGGGTCGACGTCCGGGTACGCGATTGACATAAATATTAATTTAGTAGTGGTTGATTTAATCGGATAGTCCGATCTAAGCTATATGAACACTGCATAATAAATAGGGTAAGCAACGAAGAAAAAAATCTCGGAGAGTCAATGAATGTTAAGGGTACAAATGACCGAACCTGTACTTTTCGATGATCACTGGATATAGCAGTTATTTTTCTTAATTATCATTTCTGTCAACCTTTAAAAGTAATTCCCACATGATGCTACCCTATCTGATGAAAGGCTTAAGATCCGGGGCTGTTAGTATGAGGTACTCAAATGCGAAGTAACACACAATTCCCAACTACACTTTACTATCCAATAGCAAACTCGGTTGGATGAATGTACTGGTGTAGAAGTCAAAACGCGAGAGATTTTTAGTAAACTTATTCATATTCTCACTATATAACATACACTAGGCCTATCCATTTAAATATAGGTGTCATATCATCTCATCCATATTTTATATCATATTACTAATATATCATTGCATTCATTCATTATTTACTCATTTTCGCGCGAAGTAATATCTTACAGACACCCTATTTCATACATTTTACACGCAGGCCATACACGTATTTACATTACGCACTAATAAACATATAATTATCACGATCCGTCACGCTTAAACTACTACACGATAACATTCATCGAACCACGGACTCTTTGTTTCGCAGCACCCAAATTATATTTACTTCGCAGTTTTGTTTAAAAAAAGTCAGGCGTGCATACACTGAAAGTTAAATTGTCAACGATGATTTTATTTCTGATGTGCTGATAAAACTAAAGCAACAATGGATTTTTTCTACAGCCACGGGAAAAGAGAATTTAATACTACATTTTGAAACAAACAGTAACATCATGTGGGCTATTAAGAAGATAGGCGTTCTTGATTTCAGTGGATATTTCGATTGCTACTTGACCTAGCAAGCTGTAATTTTCAGAACTACGAGATCTCATGCTATTTTATCAAAACGTACACTCAGTTGAACCGAACACCATGTTCACGGGATGTAATTTAGAAATAAGAGGCCAAGATCAAACAAACTAAATCACTAACTTGTGCAATGACGTAATGTCAACAAACAACTGATTAGCGAAAACGGACACAATGGCGCTGTAGTGGAGACATAATTTACCGTGTACTGAAATATATACTTGTACTTATGAATCAGAAATCTAATATTTACTCTCGTTTAGTGTGCTTTGAGTTAGACAAATGGTATTAAACTAACGCATATGAATTACACTGTCCTAACCGTAGAAATCACACACTCACACAGAACTACTAACTACACACACCACTATAAATACTACACATAAATACTAACTAAACAAACACCATTTAATTGCATGCATATTGAGGAAAAGTACTCCCTTGTTGGTATATAGAGTTGGCTCTATTAAACTTTATGGGGCAAAATGAGAAGAGTTAACCCTAGGTCCAATTGACCTGACCAATTGTTTACTAAATGATTACTAAAGATTGATGCCCTGGGGGCACCTTAACGAGGTTTATTGAGGGACCCTTCCCCTGAGAGAGGAAAAGGCCCTAAAACAAAAAATAACTAACCCATTCCCCCGCTAGAACTGGTTCAATTTGGAAATGAATAGGAGCCCCCTTTTTGTTAGCTTAAGCTGCCATTATGATAATTAGTATTACCGCTATGAAACCCATCATGTACATGCACTTACTGAATAATAAAAAAATCACATTTACTATACACACTATAATATATGTACGAAACCAGGTCGTATTTCCCTAATCCCTAACTGAGTTTTAAAAGATCAAAAATCACTCTTATAAACTATCTATGCTTCGGCTTGGATGACGAGCAATATGGCGCCTGAAAAGCTGGTTCGTATTTCTCCTTGGTTTTTACAGTTCTTTTAATTAAAGTATGGGTTTACAGGCTCCTATATAATCATGTAATGCTCCATTTTATAAAATTGATTACCTTAAAACACCTGACCGTACATATACCATAAAATTTATTTATTTTCCTCCAATTATTTTAATGCATTAGAAATCACAAATATGTCCAGATGTTATTGTATCAACCTCGTACAACAACGTTAAAGTTCTTTGGTGCAGTTCTTCATTTTCCTGAAAACCACGAAGAACTGAACCTGTGGCCCAGTTAAACGTCGCCATCTCGACTTGCGGAATCGAGAAGAAAATACGTTCGGTTGGTTCGTGACAAAACATGCAAGATCACACGAAACAGAATATTCATGCAATGCCATGTAAAAATGCTGAAAAGAAGACATGACATAATGGATTTATGAGCAAAGTTAATAATAAAATCAACATAATTGTACACACAAATAGTAATGTTTTCCAAAATAATATATTATTGACTTTATCAACGTATGCAATTGATCTATTGTTTTACAAATGTTTGCACAATAATGTTCAAATACTCAGATGAACTTCCAAATTTTATATATTCTACATTTCCGTGAATGAGTGTTATTACATAGAATTATTCAGGTAAGGTTCCGGTAAATATTATCAATTTCAAGTAGCAGTAGGTTAGGTTTGATTTTAAAAGGATAAGTTCATATAGAAAGTAATGAAGTAAGTTCCAGACGAATTTCAAGTAGACTAAGGTTGATTCCCATGAGATAAGTATTTAGCATAAATCCAGGTAAGGAATTTTCAAAAGGTAAGTATCCAGTAAGTTTGCAGATGTGTTAGACGTGGCAGCTGTATCCACAGTAACGAAGTGATCCCGGTACTTGTTAGAATCTTATCCCTATTTCCAAAACTCATTCAATTTGTTTTCTTTTATTTATATATACTTATATTCCCTTAATTCTTATTAATACATTTTCTTTATTATTTTATTTTACTTTTACTACCTTTTTTTTATCACGTAGCTTCATTTTTTAGATACCTTAATTATCAAATTATTTTTCTTTTTAGGGAATCGAAATCAACATTCTAGTACCAAGGATTATATTTTTAATACACACATCATGACATCTTCCTGTTTATGAATATCTAAAGGATATATTTACAAACCATTACTACATTTGCAAACACATTGCTCCATTGCAAGAATATGCAGCCAGTTTATGAATAGTCTATGTAAATTTAAGTAGCATATGCATATTGAATAATTATAAGAAATTTTGAGTTGTGAGGCCAATCATTAATTACTAGAATTTCGTCATTGTCTCTGTATATTAATCAAGAGTGCATATTATCAGGTGAAACATGAAACTTCGGGAAGATTAGCTTCCCGAGCAACGATTATTTAGCTCATAGCCATTCTTTTATTTTTCTTTCCACCTTCGAAATAAATAATAAATTTTTAATAATTATAAAATTACCTGTTAGCTTTTTCAGAACTATTTTATTATATTTTCTGCACTTTTATAATATTAGCTTCAATAATTTTAAATTTTCTTCAGCAAGTTTTCCTCTCCTCTTTCAGACGTTTTTAAAACTTTTTCAGATCAATGATACAGATAATCATTAATTTAATACATTTTCTTCTTCTTTTAAGCTTTGTTTCTAGGGATGATACGGACCACAAAACTAATTGCCCACATCTAAATATTTAATACTAAACAATTAAAATTTTAAATTTAATTTTTCTTAGAAATACAAATAAACAAAATTTAACTACAAAACACAAATTACAATATATGTAATGCACGGTATAGATTCATGATACCGGGGCATTACAATCATATGACGTTTATTATAAAATGTAATCTAACGTTTACCTTGTTTTTCACTCGAAAAGTCAGTATTTCCAACAGATATAGAGTGGTTGATGTCCCCGGCTGTGCTTGTAGAATTCTGTGTTAGGAATGAAAACATTGCGCCGAAAACAACAGGGGTACGAGAATTCCCCCAATCAGGACGAAAACTTGAGCTGCGGAAATTACAAAACAAATAGAAATTTGTCAAATCCAGATATAACCGGATCTAAAAGTGACTATGGACTAGTGAGAGGGGGTGAGGGAAAGTTTAGGTACCTGGCCAAAATCTACATTGGTCTGAAATTAAGAAAATTTATATCCAATGACGGAACTATGTTTCGGTATGACGTCCGAATGGTAAACCTTGTAACTATTCAACTTGTATATGCGAAAATGGGATTTACAATTAATCAAAATATAAATAAATATATTATTCAGTTAAAATATGATTACTAACGAAACCTTTCGATTCATTGCATTTAATTTGAAGTAAGGAGAATAAATAAATTGTGTAATTAAACCGAAATCGAAGTAAAAAAAATTACTAGGTACAGGGTGCGTAAAAAAAAGTTACCATTACTTTCAACTGTAATGGTACATTACAAGATAACAACTTACTCCTTCTAAACCTTGTAAGACATTGTCCATAAATTTTTGGAAAATTTGCGCTGAACAATTAAGCCCAAATGGTAACCGATGCTGTAAATATAAACCCCAAGGAGTGTTAGTTACTAAATATTTCTGCGAATCTTCCTGCACCTCTAGTTGTAAATAAGCTTGTTTTAGATCTAACAATACAAAGTACTTAGCACACGATAATCTATTGAGCAAGTCTTGTATTTTAGGTAGAGGATAACTATCTTTTTCTGTCACTAAATTTAGTGTTCGTTTAAAATCTAGACATAACCTTATAGTTCCACTCTTTTTCCGAACAATTACCATTGGAGTAGCCCAATCTGCTTGTGAAATCTTCTTTAAAACCCCAGCATTACATAAATTATCCAATTCCTTCTTAACTTGCTCCTGTAATGAATATGGTATGTCATATGCTTTTCTAAATATTGGAGTGACACCTTGCCTTAAAGGAATAGTCACTTTAAAATCTTTAGTGGGAACATTAATAGATCCATTAAAAACTTCAATTGCTGCAACACCTGATTCTGTAATACTTTTGCGGACTGATTGCTCACATCTTCTACTTGCTTCAATTCTTCAGCATTACCAAACATGTATGCTAACTGCCTCCTCCACTCCGGAATGATCGAATCCAACCAACTTCTTCCTAAAACCGGCTGGAACATCTCTTGTTTAACTACCATTAAAGATAAGTAGTCATTGTAATTTAAGTGCTCTACTTTGACTGTACATTTACCTAATGTATTAATGGGAGAGCCATCAGCATTATTGAGTCGACCCTGAAATGGCTCTATCAACATTCCATTTAATAACGGTGAAGTATAACTAATAGCTGAAACGGCCGCACCTGTATCGACCAGAAATTTTATTATTTGATCATTGCATCTTAAATTAATATATAATGGTTCTTTGCACATTACCATGATTGACATTAAACAAAAATATTGCACGTAGATTGAAAATATCGACTGCGCCAATTGTTAATATTCATCTTTTATTTATTCTATTTACCACATTTTGTTATTAAAATATAAAATCAGTTTACCACAGAATAATATCTATGTATTTAACTTTTTCCTTGCATATTTACAGCTTACTAACAAAAAACCTTTTCAATTATAATCTACCCAAAGCAAGATATATATCCAGAAACATCCTGAAACAACATAACTTCTTTTTCTTCTTTTCCTCGAAGGTATGTGTATTGAACCATAGCAGTTTCTGCCTTCAACGATCTTCAAACCGGCTTTGCACCTCCCCCCGCAAAATCAATCCCTAGATTTTTCATTTTGAAGGTGTTCTTTAAATTCTTATGTGAGGCACGGGTTTTACAGAAGACGTAACAACAAATTTGACATTGTATAATCATATATCCAGTATATGTGCTATAAGTAGAATTATTTAATTTAATAATCTTCCAATATACATAAAATAAAGAGTTTGTGTGTTTGTCTGTCTATCTGTCTGTGTGTCTGTATGCGGGTCAGACCAAGACGACGCAATTTTTTCGAAGTTCGGACCACAGAAAACTCAGGGGGGCGTTTACCAAGACACGTAAAATTAGTACAAAATGACCGATATTAGTGTCGAATTCATAGTTTTCGCGGTTTGCTGACAATGGTAAAACTCCATTGTTCCGTTGTTCCAAATTCACTCCATTCGGCTGCGGGCCGGAGGTCACCGGGGGCAAGGGAGTTATACCGAGACATGTAAAAATAATCCAAAATGGCCGATATTAGTGTCAAATCTATAGTTTTGGCGGTTGCTGAGATAAATGGAGATATTCCAATGGGCGTTGACTTTCAAGTACAGCCCCCATCTGCTGTAAACAAGTGGGTTTCAGGAGGCGTTTCCCTGGATATGTAAACATAATCCAAAATGTCCGATGTTAGTGTGAAATCCATAGTTTTTGCAGTCACTAAGATCAATCGCATTAACTTTCAAATTCACTCTATTCGACTGCGGACCGGGAGTCACCTGGGAGGATACTGAGTCATGTAAAATAATGCAAACTGACCTATATTAGTGTAAAATCCATAGTTTTCGTTGTCGCTGAGATCAACGGTGACACTTCCATTAGCAATGACTTTCAAATTCAGCTACCATTGTATGCAGGCCGGAGGTCACCGGGAGGATTACTGAGACATGTAAAAATAATTCAAAATAACCGATATTAATGTCAAATGCATAGTTTTCGCAGTTGCTGAGATCAATGGTGACACTTCCATCAGCGATGAATTTCAAATTCAGCTACATTTTATGCGGGTCGGGAGTCATCGAGGCAATACCGTGACATGTAAAAATAATCCAAAATGACTGATATTAATGGCAAATCCATATTTTTCGCGGTTGCTGAGGTGAATAATGAAATACCCACAGTTGTTGACCTGCAAATTCAGTCCCCATCGGTTGGGAAGCAGGGGATTTCAGGGAGCGTTTAACGGGATATGTAAAAATAGTAGAAAATGACATTAGTGTGAAATCCATAGTTTTCGGGCTCTCCGAGCTCAGTGGTGAAATTCAAGATCGTGTTTACTGATGCGAGCAGGGGAACACCGCAGGGGTTACCGAGACATGTAAAAATAATCCAAAATGACCGATATTAGTGTCAAATCCATAGTTTTCGCGGTCGATAAGATCAATGGTGACACTTCCATTAGTGATTACTTTCAAATTCAGTTATCAATGTATACGGACCGGAGTCATCTGCGGGGGGATTACCGAGACATGTAAAAATAATCCAAAATGACCGATATTAATGTCACATCCAAAGTTTTCGCGGCCGCTGAGATGAATGGTGATATTCCCACAAGCGTTGATTTTCAGATACAGTCCCCATCGGCTAGGAACCAGGAGGTCTCAGGGAGCGTTTACCGAGTCATGTAAATGTAGTAGAAAATAACCGATTTGGGGTTGTTGAGTTTGTTTACATAGATATTTTATCTTATCCATGCGAAGAATAGATATTTCAGTTAGTTTTAAATAATTAACTTAATTAACATTATGGTGGGACATATTTCCACATGTGTAATCTTATTTACTTGTATGTTATTGTTCTTGAATACCAATTCATGTGAGTTTATTTTGTTATAATTATTTTTTCCAGGTTTTGAGTCCCTGATGATGTGGATCCGAAGGAAAATTGTGCAGGTTTTAGAGACGTACTTTGTTTCTCATGACTCGATCATTGTTGCACAAAAGAAATTCAGAAAACACTTTAATAAATACGATCCATAATCTCGGAAAGTGATCCTCCGTGCGGTGAGGAACTTTTGAGAACCAGGAAATGCCAACAAGAAAACGTCCCTTGGATGGCCTCGACGGTCTCGTTCCTATGACACCGCTCAAAGTATTGCAAAGGTCATGCAACAAAATCCAAAATAGTCTGCCCATCGATTGTCCCAGGAAGTAAATGTTCACCATAGAAGCGTGCACAGGATTATGAAACAGGATCTGCACCTCTATTCGTATAAGACACAGGTAGCACAACAATTGCTCCCTCCAGGCAGGCTTGGTCGAAAAACATTGTGTTATATTTTCTTTGATATCTGCAACGTTGACGAAACATTTCTTCAGCACCTGACCTCGTCAGATGAAGTCAATTTCCACCTATCTGGTTACGTTAATAAGCAAAATTGTAGATTTTAAGGTCGAGAAAACCTTCGCAATGTAAACGAAAAACCTTTGCATAGTGTCAAATTAACGTTTGGTGTGCCGTGCTCATGCATGTGTCATCGGTCCCTGCCGTTACCGTTAATAGTGAACGCTATAACCATATGTTCAATACGTTTCTCACTCCTGAGTTAGAATTAGGAATTAGATTTCTGGGCTGTCTGCCTGTGTCTAAGGCCATTTAGCACGTAATGTATATGAGGGATGACGTTCCTCGGCGAGCATACTATCCGATGAAAGGGAAGGTAGAAAGGTTTGGGGAAGGAAGGAAGCTGCCTGGGATCAATACGTTAAGTACCATACCGGCATTTGCATGTTGTGAATGAGGGAAACCCGGGAAAAACCTCACTCTAGATGGCTGGCCTGCAAAAGCTGTTACACTTATTCGACCGACTACCCCCATCGGGAATCGAACCCTCGCACCAAAGACGAGAGCGTTTGCAACTACGCCACGGGGGGCCACCACTCCTTAGTTAGAACATAGTGGTCTGTCAGAAACGTGGATAAAGGAGGAGTGTGCTACTTGTCACACAGCACGACAGCCTATAGCAACGGTCCGCAAACACTTTCCAGGGCTTCTTATTTCACGATTTGGTGACATCAATTGATCAGCAAGATCACCAGATCTATCACTGGCAGAGTACTTCATTTGAGGTTATCTGAACGCGAGTTTATACGTAAACAAACCACGAACAATTGATGCACTAAAGGAAGAAATTAAAAGTGAAAATGCACCCATTCCAGTTGACATGCTCCATCGCATTTTGCAGCTGAGAGAGTCCAAGAATGTTCTCATTGTAATTGTGGCTACCTAAAGGACGTAATTTTCAAAACCTAATTTAGTGTGCATAACTCCTGTATGTTACGCATGTATTCACTACAGTTTGCATTAAATCCTTTTATTGGAACTTCAGGTATTTGTATTTAAAATTCGTCCTACCATTATGAGACACCCTGTACTTTACTCAGTATATTTAAGGAGTGGAAAATAATTGATGTTGCAAACACTGCTCGAAGTATTCCAATTTTAATTTCTCAATTTATTCTGTAAAATAATTTAGTTAAAGCTTTACGTACCCATTAATATAGATTCAAAACAGTGTGATTTGAAAGGGATACAAAAAATTAAATAATGATGAAAAGCTAATTAGTTTAATTTATCATATATTCATAATATTTATTAACTTGTAAGTTAGGGACACGATATTTTCATGATGAATTGAAATTCAAGAGTTCATTTGATTTCGATTATTGGTAAAACAAATGAAATTTCATTCGAGTATTCATTCTCAACACCAAAATGTAAACGTACAATTCAACATAGAATCTAAATCACATATGCTACTATCGAGAATCGAACTCTAGTATTTCATGCGGAAGACGTATTTGCTAACTGTTTATCCACGAGAAAGCTCTAAAATATGCGTGAAACTCTGCAAGTCTAGCGGGGACCGAATTTATTAAAACCTACATTACACGAATTGACAATTGACATTTTTTTTACTTATTTGTATTTTATAATTATTTGTGTGAATTACAAATCTAAACTCAATATTTGTATGTGGTTTCACGTGCTTGCTCCCACAGCAACATTTCATAAATAAATCAACTCAAAATAAAGTTCAAGCATATTTATTTATTTCCTGAACGCTTTCGAAACAATGATTGTAATAATAAATAATAAATAAAAGAAGCCATGTTAACATATATCACATGTTATTAAATTACAACATTGTGACGTACATTGAAGAAGAATTTATTTTTTCCTGCATAATTATTTGTATATGAGCGTCACAAAGAATTCTTTAAAAATGTACTCTCGCCCTTGAAATAATATGAATCACTGTTTTTCTATGCTAACTGGTCTTTCCTACTACCTTTATCGTGTGGAGCGCGCGAAACTAGTACAGAGCGAAGAGGCTCGAAGAGGCTCTACCCTTCTGCCAGACTCCTCTTCTCTCTCGCCTATCTCAAGGAGGTAAGTAGAAAACACTTTTTTTCAATCATGTTAAAAGTGTGATTACATTGTATGTAAGTGCAGATGTTTTAAGAGCTATTCCCTGATGCAGTCTAACATAAGAAAGAGCTATGCCAGAACACGTGATCAGAGGATAACATCAAGCATCGTGACTATGTTGGTATTCTCTTATGAACACTGATCAGGGTTGAGGACTTTATATTAAAATAATTGAAATTTTTGTTCGGTAGCTTCTCATTCCTATACAGAAACTAATATGATTTTAAGTATTAATTGGGAAGGCATTTTGACTTTGTGACTACATTACAGAACCGCCCCTGGTCTAGTTGTCCTTTCACAGTGGTAGATTCTTGATAATGATAAATAAATGAGGATAAAAAAGTTTTGGAATAATAATGTGCCAAGCTTCTGGGAAGTAAACCGACATTCATGCTACTTGTCTACCTCAAAAAGTAAATAATGCAGTTAAGAATGCAACATGAATAATTTTGCTTCAGAATTGCAATACTAATTTTATTTGGATTGTTGTGTTTATTTGTTTGGTATATAATGTCCCCTTCAATTACAGTAGAGCGTCGATTATCCGAAGTAATTGGGGGACATGGGTGTTCGGAAAACTGGTTTGTTCGGATAATCGAACTGTACTGTACTGTACTATACTGTACTGGACTGTACTTCTACAGCCAGTGCCAAACCGACAGAAGTGTGCTGATTGTTGAAACACAGCGACTGGTGGCTTGGCCGGTCAGCAGCGCCTTATGAAGGCCCCACTAGAAGCAATGTTCCGCCAGCGGTGACTCAGTGCGGCGACTACTGTGGGAAACTTGGTTTGGGAGTGAGGGGGATGATGGACGGTAGGGTGAAGGAGTAACAGGTGCGAGCGAGTACACAGTTCGGTTAAGCGGTCGTTCGGTTGACCGACGTTCGGATAATCGACGCTCTACTGTATGTGAAATTTGATTATTTGGTATTTAATGTCCCCTTCAATTATGTGAAATGCGAACCTATAGTTAAATGTACGGTACAAATATGCAAGAAGCACGATTTATAACATTTCTATTTTAAAAAATAAAATAAAATTCCAAATAAGTTTGGGGTAGGAAGGCTTATAAGTTACAAATCTGAAGGGTATTATTTACCTTTTAAATTATGCTAATTAATAAGATGAAATTTAGAAGTGAAATACTGTTCAAACAACAATTATGTAAAGTGGGATTAAACAATAGCAGGACGTAGACTGTGAAGTAACTTGCAGTATTCATTATTTAATTGTAGTATTCAGTAAAATATTTCTTTCAGTTTCCTTAAATACCAAAATCAGAGTTTCGTAACTTTTGCATTTTCTCTTTTAGGTTGCAGATGATGATATAGTTTGACTGGTTGCCAGGTCAAAGGTAAATTTTCTTTAAATTTCGCTCTTTCGCATAGCGGGTGGTGTTTACAGACATTTGACTTCAAAGAAAAAATCTAACATTTCCTTGCGAATGAGAAATATTGAGAATTCACTTTTTGTTTTGTTCCTTTGAAGAAAGCGTAAGAGACTTTCCAACCCATAGGAACACTTCTTTTCCTCTATACACATATACTTATATGCAAACACATACGCATATACACACATGAACAAACTATTCTAAGGGCATCGAAGATCCTTCCTGCTTCTTTGAACCTGCTGACTGGTCTAACGAATTCCTCCACCTCCTTCTTGAAAACAATATCATGGAAGAGACGTTTTCTGGAAAGTAGATTCTGAGCTACAGGAAATCTTCCAGCCTTTTCTTCGGAAAGAACCGATTCTGCCAACCGAGGACTCAGCCCCATTGATATGCAAATCGGTCCCCGCGAACAGGAAGAACTCCGCTATAGACTGCTTTCTTCGTGAACAAGTATTCTCAGCTGAGATAGATCCCAAAACACAATATTGTCTGTCGCAGTCAAAGAAGACAAACTTGTCAGCCCGCATTTGAACTAAGCAAGTACTTCGAAGGTGCTACCGAAGTGAGCTAGGAATTTCATGATACACATAAAAATTATAAATAATAATTTGAGCTATTATGTACTCAAAGGGAGAATAATAGAATAATTATTATTGCACATACACACACACACACACACACACACACATATATATATATATATATATATATATATATATATATATATATATATATATATATATATATATATATATATATATATATATATATATAACACCCATGTACTTCAGCATTCAATAAACTTTGTGAGTTAGTGACACTGAACATTAGGATACTGTATGACATTACTACTGTCTTGAGTGATCTTGTCTCCATGTTGTGCAATAGACTAGATATTGGTGCAAAATGCAACCTTTCCAGTTTTCAAAGACCTTAAATTGTGAGTGTGATAACGAATTAATTAACTAATAATTCTATGCCCTATTTAATCAGGGAGTTCAATTTCACATACAGAAGCTTCCCCATTGACTTAGTCAACTGCATCCAGTTTATTTTGTATTCCTATTTCTGCGAGATCCATTTTAATATTGTCTTTCCATCCGCGCTAAGGTCTTCCTGATTGCCTTTTTCCGATGGGGTTCTCTAGTTAAAATTTTAAAAACATTTCTACTTTCTTCCATTCTAGCTATATGATCTGCTTCATCTGAGCCTTCTAGACTTGATGACTCTAACTATGCTAGGTAAACGGTATAAATTAAGCAGTTCTTCGTTACAAGTTTTCGCCATTTCCATTTCCGTCCCCATTGAGTCCGAATATTTACCTTATGATTTTATTCCTAATTACTTTCAGTTTGCTTTTTTCCTCAAAGTAAACATCCGTGTTACCTAACCACACAGTACAACAAATATAATTATCATTTTATATATTTTAAACTTCGAAATTTTTCACAGAATTCGCGAAGAGGAAAGATTTTGGACTGAATGGTATCACGAATTCCTTTCATTCAGTCTACACTTCGGAATTTCTTCGTGGATACGGTTTTAGTCTGTTAAAGTCGATCATATAGTCCAGAAAGTATGACGTAGTTGGCTTCCCGCTTGAACCTGCTCGTCACTGGGGGTGTGGTAAGAGGGTAGCCAATCATCACCAACTGTCTACTGCACTGAGCGGACCACGAATAACTAAGCTGGATACTCCCATAAACATCACTAAAATTTTTCGCAGGAAGCCAACAATGTTATACCTTCCGTGCTATAGATATTAGTAAAAATTCACAAAATCGGAAGTATTATTTCATATTTTAACGTATTCACAATTTGCAAAATTACAGTCACGGTGAATTTCTTTGTCTTTAGTTTTCTCTGCATTCACTTTTAGCCCACGTCTCTTCAGGTGTTTAATAAAACCTCTGCATTTCTTTCCATTGTTTTCTTATTATTCCCTACCAGATTTACATCAGAATAAGCCATAGCCTGGTCAGTGCCATTCAGTTCTAGGCCATGGTTGCTATTCTTGATTTTTCTAATATTGTATTCCGGAACGAAATTACACATTAATGGCGACAACGCATCTACTCATTTCAGGGCATTATCGACCGAACCTGTGCAGTTAATTAAATGAATTACGTGTTTACCGGATACCGTCTCTCAGACAAATACTCAACACCTGGACGACTATCTAGTTACCCGAGCAGCTATTGATGTAGAGGTTCGGAGATTGTTAAGGTGAGTACTGTGTTCATTTTAAATCCTGTAAAGCATTCGAGATGTTCTAAAGAGTGAAAGTTGGGATCACTTTCCACCTACCATCATCAACTTTTTGTGAATCAACTTTGGAAGAGATCTGTGAATTCCTACTGAAGTATTATTAAATGCGTGTCTGTCAGTGTGTGAAATGGATATGAATATGTGTGACTAATAAATGCAGTCAAAACATGTCATATGAGTGAGTGTGCTAACTAACTAAGTAACTAACTCTATGGCCTATGGAACCCGAAGGTTCAATGCCGCGTTCACAAAAGCTCTCCACTGACTTCTATCCTTACCTAACTGCATCCAGTTTCTACTTTGTATTCCGATTCCTGCGAGATCCATCTTAATATTGTCCTCCCATCTGCACCTAGATCTTCCTAATGCTCGCTTTCCGATTGGTCTACCAGTCAAGACTTTGAAAGCGTTTCTACTTTCTTCCATTCTAGCTACATAACCCGCCCACCTAAGCCTCCTAGACTTGACGACCCTCACAATGTTGGGTAAACCATATAACTTATGTAGTTCCTCGTTCCGCCATTCCCCATTCCCGTTCCTCTTGGGTTCGAATATTCGTCTCAGGATCTTATTCTCAAATACTTTCAGTCTATGTTCTTCCCTCAGAGTAAGCGACAATGTTTCGCAACCATACAGAACAACAGGCATGATTATCGCTTTGCATATTTTAAGCTTCAAATTCCTCGACAGAATTCGCGACGACAAGAGATTTTGAACCGAATAGTAACACGAATTCCCTGCTTTGGTCGACATTTAATTTCTTCGTGAATATGATTTTCCTCTGTTAATACTGATCCTAGATATTTGAAACTATCCACTTCATCAAAAGTATTATGTAATATTTTAACGCATCCATAATTTGCTGTATTCCGGTCCCGACGCACTTCCATGTATTTAGTTTTCTCTGCATTTACTTCTAAACTCATGTCCCTGCAAGTGTTTAATAAGATCTTTGCATTTCTTACTATTGTTCTCCTATCATCCGCTATTAAATTTACATCATCAGCATATGCCATAACCTGGTGATTACCGTTCAACTCTAGGCCCTGGTTACTATCTTTGATTTTCCTTATAGCCTATTCCAGAACAAAGTTAAATAATAATGGCGACAACGCATCTCCTCGTTTCAGGCCATTTTAGACGTGAAAGCTCGTGTTCAAAAATTTTCCTACGCGGACTTTATTTTGAGTGAGTGTGCACAGAGATAATTACAGTAGAATTCTTCTTATGGGTAACCACATAAGAATTAAAGTCCACATACGTTGTCACTATAACGCACTCACATGTTCAAATTATTTAGTTTTTAATTGTATTAAAATTAGGTAAATCCCTATTTCAATAGAGTGAGGTACTATAAATAACAAATTTTAAAATACGTGACAATTGACGTGTTACATAGTCGCCAGGAAGGAAGAAGAAAAAAATATAATTAAGTGTTTAAAAAATTTTTTAAAGATAGTTGTTGACCAAATACTACATTTAAAGAAAACATAGCAATAAATGACGATAAACTGAATATAAACGAAAATCAGAATGGAACTGAATTGAACCTGACCCCGCATGCTGACACCCAACCTTTAGACAAATAACTATTAAAGTGACTTTTAACTACTAGATGAAAACTAAATGACAAGATAAACTTTGAAATAAAAAAGATGGGTGGAAGCAGCGGGAATCATCACTTCAACTTTTGACAGGCGAGCATACTATCTAGCTTACAGATTGGAAAATTTCTGAAGGATGGGACTGGAGGTTGTTGCGTAAGTCTTTTTTTTCCTTTCTGGCCTAATTTTGAGCTATGGATAGGGTAGCGAAAATTGGTATCCTGTGAGGGGATGATATATCTGTTACCACTATAGTATTGGTTAATTTTGTAAAAAGAACGAAAGCGGCAACTATTGATAAATTATATTTTTTTAAAAATTAAATTTATAATTCAATAGCGAAAGTTAACAGTTAAGTTATATGTCAAAAATTGTTTCTCAGAAAGAAAACAATAAATTTTTAAAGTTCGAAACAGACGGCAGACATATTTTCATGAAACAAGCAGTAGACAGAGAGTAAAGCTAATTATGGTATTCTATCAAATAATGTTATCGACAGAAAATGAAGTAAGATTGTTTCGTTATTATCTTGTGTTAATCTAATGTTAATGTAGGGTATAAATAGACCTCTTTAAGAAATAATTCCACATTTCGCTCTTCGTAAAATGCATTCCTTGCATATAAAGAATTTATAATACAAAAATCAATTATTCAATGTAATCAATGAAAAACTCCTGATACAAGAAGTAGAATCAGAAAAGGCAAAAAATAAAATATGAACAAGAGTTTTCTTAAAATTTTAAGAGAAGTATTTAAAATAAGAGGAAACAAATATACTTAAACTTTGTATGTATCAAAATGCAAAAGAAATTGCACGGTATCCGTATCCGAATACAGCTTTAAAGCCATGGATTACCGAAGTAATGTTAAAAGAAGAAAAAATAACAAAATATACGGGCCACTACTCTAAACTTCCTTGGTTCAACTCCTTAAACTAAATAATGTTGTGCTGCAGTTAATAATGAACCATTTTCTTGTGAAAGATGTATAAGGCATTTTAGAAAACTTTACCCAAAGAAAACTTATCTCATAGATTTTCCATAAGAAATTAGTTATACCACAAATTACGATTACTAATGAAATACTTATTTATAAAATAATAACTAAATAGCATGTGTAGTATTTTACAAAATTGTCAAGAAAATATTACACTCAGTAAAATACTGGATATTGTCATGAAAGTGATTTATGGAAAATTATAACAATAACGAAATATTTATTTATGAAAGATGAACAAAACCGCCTGAATTATTTTTGAGAAAATCATCTGATTTAAACTCAGCTCCTCGTAGATTTTTTTGAGAACAAATGAGTTACGTTATATTGTCATATTATTAATGAAATATGAACAAAATTGTCTGTTTTGTTTTTGAGAAATCGTATGAGTAAAACGCAACCCCCAAGAGTGAACTACCTCTTCCTCGATTTTTCCCAGAGTAATAACCTATACCATAGTATGAGGTTATGGTAGTAAAATTGATTTATGAGGTATAAACAAAGTTGTTAGAGTCGTTTTTGAGAAAATCGACTTTTTTATTTTTTTTATCCTTCAGTAAATTACCCTTATATTTAGAGGTAGGAACGAAATTCGAAAAAAAAAAAATAATAACTAGAGAATCATATAGAAACCTTAAATTTAAAATTTTGTTGTGGTACGTTAAAGATATGGTCTCTAGGTAAGTGTACATCATGACGAACAGACGATCATACGAACAGATGTCGAAAAATTACTTTTTCTGTATCTATGAATCATGAAACGTGAAAACCCGTTGAAATATCGAATTCGATTTTTTCACGATTACCCTACTTTGTTCTTTCCTTTCGTTGCTCGAAAATAAGAAGGAAGACATGAGAAGATAACAAAGGGAAAATGATCTAAAGGAAGCTGGTTAATAAATTACAATTAAATACTGCTGTTGACTTCCGTTTCCGTTCGTATACTATAATGACACTACAGTAAGTAGCTGTTCTACGAACATTTATCCAATGTGTAAACTCAATCATCGTTTCTGTCAAAAGCTGTAACTATATTTCAGTTTTCAACCATACTTATTGCCCACTTTTATTTTTTTTTATTTTATTTATTTATTTATTTTTTGTAGCTGTGTCTTGTACTACCAGTAGCACTATCTTATAGTCGCAATGTTAATCCTGTCAAGTACTTATATATCTCCTACCAATATACTGCGCCTTCCATTTTTGTATTATCCTCCGGTTTGGGTACAAAACCTCGCGGCCAGAACCTCGCGGCGACAACCTCGCGGACCAAAACCTCGCCTGGCCAAAACCTCGCGGCCCAAAATCTCGCCGGGCCGAAACCTCGCCTGGCCAAAACCTCGCCGCCCAAAACCTCGCGGGACAAAATCTCGCCGGGCCAAAACCCCGCCTGGCCAAAACCTCGCCGCCCAAAACCTCGCGGGCCAAAATCTCGCCGGGCCAAAACCTCGCGCCCCAAAATATCGCCATACCCAAAATCTCGCCTGACCAAAATGTAAATGTTCCAACAGATGATAAGGATGACGGTATAAAAGACGCTGTTTCAGAAAAAGTATCACGGGTATTTGACCATGTGTCGCGATACCATATGAAAATTCTATTTCTGTGTTAGAGGATTTCAATGTGAAGACAGGGCGACAGGATGTTTTTAAACTGGTTATAGGGAAAGAAAGTCTGCATAAGGAAAGCAATGACAACTAACAGGGTTAGTTTCGTGAACTTTGGAGCATCCAAAAACTTAAAATTTCAACAAAAATCTAATAATATTTATGAAAGTATGAAATAATATATGAGTTTTTACGACGTCCCTTGATTATGTCCTGTAGGTTAAAGGAGATGTAGATGACCAGGATGAAGGAAATGATCGAATAAAGAAAGTGGGAGGAAACGGGAATAACCTGAGAAAGCCCATGCACACGATGCTTTTTGTATCTTCTTCTTCTTCTTCTTCTTCTTCTTCTTATTATTATTATTATTATTATTTATTATTATTATTATTATTATTATTATTATTATTATTATTATTATTATTATTATTATTATTATTATTATTATTATTATTATTATTATTTGTAATGTGGAATTGCATATTAAGAAACTCATTGGGTAAATTTTAAAGAAAAGTTTCATTCGCGAGGTTTTGGCCACGCGAGGTTTTGGGTGGCGAGGTTTTGGCCCGGCGAGATTTTGGGCGGCGAGGTTTTGGCAACGCGAGGTTTTGGCCCGGCGAGATTTTGTCCCGCGAGGTTTTGGGCGGCGAGGTTTTGGCCACGCGAGGTTTTGGCCCGGCGAGATTTTGTCCCGCGAGGTTTTGGGCGGCGAGGTTTTGGCCACGCGAGGTTTTGGCCCGGCGAGATTTTGTCCCACGAGGTTTTGGCCGGCGAGATTTTGGGCGGCGATGTTTCGGCCGCGAGATTTTGTCCGTATCCCTTATCCTCCATCATTTCCTTTCTACTCTTCCAATTCTTTTATTGGTTCTCTCATCTCTATTTTTTTTTTTTTGTTTAAATTACCGCTGTGTTCATTCTGCTTGATACAGCCTTTATGCATTCTGCGTTATAGACACATGTTCGTGGCTTCCCCTCTTCCATATCTTTTTGTTTCTTATTTGCATCGTCTCTGATAATCTTCCTTGCGATGTACTTTTATTAGTTCCACTTATACTTGTGTTCTCTCCAATTGTCTTGACTTCGAATGTCTTGTGGTTTTCCTTGTCGCGATTTTTTTTTTTTTACCTGCTTCTCCGAGCCCGTTTAATTTTCATTTCCATTCCATTTTGTATCCGGGTCTTGTCTGATACCAATGTGCTTTTCTTCGTATTTCATCACTGCTTTTCTTCGTACTCCATCTACTAAGGCTCCATACATATTATAGCTTAGCTTCTGAACCACCTCTGGTGTAAATTTGGAATGACTTTCTCTGTGTTGTCTTAACCACAACTGCTGACATAGCTTTTGTTATATTTCTTCCGTCGTCTACTCCGTCCATCATACCCCTGAGATAGTATGTTGTCTAACTAATTACTACTTTCTCGAAAACTTTTGTATGTCAAATTATAATAAGTTATAGGTTCATGAGATAGAAATAGTCCTGCCGGGGAATCTAACTGATTATAAGGCCATATCGTTCTGTTCGATTGTATCATTTTCTTTTATGATTCTTTTGAAAGTCGTACCGCCCTCCCGGCCAAACCGTCACTAGCGGGGTGACACGGTGGGGACGTAGTACTAAAACATTCCTCTGCCTCCAATACTCTTTGCATTTATTGTTGGAAAAAGGAGGGCCGTTGTCGGATACAATTACCTGGGGTAGTCTGTGACGACTAAAACATAACCTCAGTTGATTTAGGGCATGCTTGGCATTATTGTTTCTCAGTGCCTGACCTTGGTCCATCTATTATGCTATGTATCATACATAAGTTCCTTGAAACACTGTTCTTAAATTTGATAAAAGTATACTTGCTCGACCCTTAAATTTGGAAATTGACAAAGAAATAAAAAAGCGAATAAGAGTGATTTAAAATTGGACTCTGATAAAAAAAAAAAAGAAGAAGAAAGCAGTTGTTTTAAAACTATACTCGACATTTTGGATAAAAATCAAACATTCTATATAACGTCATTGTTTCAAAATTTATTAATTCTAACAGAAATATTGCTATAATTGGTGAAGATAGTTATTGCAAAAAGTAAAATGAAGTAAAATGAATTCTTCCAGTTTACCGTCCCACGTTATGTCTTCAGACTAAGAGAGACGGATGATTAAGGCAAGTGAAGAATTCGTGTAACGAGAATGGGTGCTGGTGTTATTTTGGCATACCAGATTTTGGAAGATTTGCAAGTAAAATTGAATACTTTGTATGAAGAGCATGTATTTATCAGGAACGAATTACTGCAGGCAACAGAATTAAATACAAAGTAATACAGCTGTATTTTAGGTTTACAAGTATAGGGTTTCTAGTGTAAAATCGTTACAAGTGCTTTACGAGGGATAAAATAAGTGAGTGCATATGAAAGATAAATTCATTGGATGCTATTTGCGACTTAAGTTTAGAGGTGTCCCTTCAGTTTCAAATCTACAAAAAGCAGTTAAAATATTAAAAATTGTTGAGTTAGTTTAGGTTACCTACTAAGACTTTAAATAGACTAGAACAGTGACTGGAACCGGTTCGCATAGAAGCTTCAATTATCACTTAAATTCCGTAATCCGTGGTTCTCATTAAAAAAAAAAATAATGGATTATCTTCATTATTCTTATATAATTCTGTAAAACTCAATGCAGAAATATCACATTCAACGCACCGATTCGCCATCCCATACGAGTACCATTCTGCTGAATCATCGAAACCTTCCGCGTCTCGCAAATAGTACTCACTTCTACATATCTCTTTTTTGTATTAAACATAACTTTAATGTCAAACTTACACACCTAAACATCACATAAGGACTACAAATCATAATTTCTTACCTCAATTCTCCTGTAAATTTTCCTAATTTTTATATAAAAAACGGAGGGGCATCTCTAAACTTAACCCCTATTTTCAATCGGTAATGTATTTCTGCACAGTGTACAGAAGCTATATTTTATGTTTGCAAGTGGAGCGTTACTAGTATGAAACCATGACAAGTGCTATTGAAACTCGTATTATTTTGGCAAAACCTTTGGAATACGTAGCTCACCGAGCAAATGTTATAGAACTACTGAATGGAAATGATATCGCTATTCAGAATAATTTCCTATCACCAAATTTATTACTACCTACGTATTACTAACAATTAAGAATCATGAAATCAAGTTAGTTTGTATTTCAACCTGTCCCAGTCCCTTTTGTCAATTGTCAAACTTCATCGTATTTTAGTTGTTAAGATGAAGTGATCTTGGCGCAATCAGACACTCCCCTAGAACATTCTATTTAGTGCGTGATGTTAACTGTTCGTATTGTGAGGCTGCATTGTCCTGCTGAATGATCATTCTATTCTTCTAAAATGTTTCGAATATCATATTCTTAGTATTGTCTAACAATATTAGTTAGGTTTTGAGTTTTGATTAAGAATCCTGTTGCTATTGACCGTATTCTCGCTCTTATTCGAGAAACTGAAATAGTTAAAATTCCCTGATGCTTTTCTTTTCAGCTTTTTCTATTATTATTATTATTATTATTATTATTATTATTATTATTATTATTATTATTATTATTATTATTATTATTATTATTATTATTATTAAATGCTGGGTTTACATGTTTGTCTCCAATCCTTTTAACAATGAGACCTCGAAAACCACAAGTGCTAGAAACGTGCCGTTTTCACTGGCCGATTCCAAATTTTGTGTAGATTGTCCAGTTCTAATTGAATATTTAAAATGAAACATGATCATTATTTCTTTATTACATTTTTAGTGGTACACCGGAAGTGTTAAATTTTTTAAAAATATAATGCATCATATCCTACGAGTTATACATTCCAACACAACATATACGTATACAGGAGTTATATATCTCTCAGGCGTTTGTTTCATGGTCAAATGATAATGAAAAACGAAGGAGAACCATTTCTCCAGTCTAAGGTGAATCTTTATTGTTTGGTGTGTTTTGCCCAATGAACATCATATATCACTGACATTATAATTAATTGTGTGTGTAATGTGTTTGCTTATTACATATTGCATGCAAGAAGAAAGAAAACACTAGACATACATGAATTAGAAACTCCAAGCAGAAGCAGGCTTAAATCTTGTAAACGGTGCAAGATATTGAAAACATAATCGAAAAATGCCCTCTTTATGGTACCCATTGCTGATTTTTTTTCTGTTTTATCAAGACATCTTTCCTTTGTGTCTGTAAAGGGACATGTACAGATGTAAGGAATGACAGAGATTAATGCTTATATGCGAATGATGCGTTGTGTAGAGAGCGCAGGTTCAGCTGGTTATTATTATTATTTAGTAATTTTCTTGTTATGTGTTTTCTATTTTGTTATTTTTCTTTTAGCTCTTTTCAATCGTTTAATATTTGAATTTTATTTTATTATTTCATAGAGTCTATATTCGATTTATTGTTAAGTTTTAGTTTTGACCATTTGTGAGTCATTTTATGACAAACACATTTCGACTATTGACTTCCGTGTGGGGGACAGATAACCTTTCCTCTGACATCTCCACTAAGTAACCCAACCAATCAATCAAACCATTCCAGTTCCACACATATGGTGGTACCTCCATGAATTCGAGGTCGTATTCTAATATTACTCTACTTCCAGATTGTACGAGTACTTTCGAAATATCAACTTGATCAAATCACTTTGTACTTTGAAAAATGTTACAAAATTTTCTTTTTAACTACAATTCGCAATCCAATAAGACACTTCTATGGATTCCTTTACCTTCATGTCTAAAAGCTAACGTATTTCAATTATACCAACATATTTTCACTCGTCACTTTCATGAGTGTCTTACTCTACGACTACGTAGTAACATCCAATTCTTTCATAAAAATTAACTGACTAACTTCACGTGAAGTCAAACGAAATCACTCACTAGTCAACATTAAACTAAAGACTCAATTTTCCAATGCATACATATATAATCTCCTGATGTAATATAACTTTCTAATTTATACAGTTGTCTTCAAACTGTTAAATTGATGGTATGAAACTATTAGTATCAACATCTAGATTACCCGACAGAAATGGAAATTTGATTCCAAAATCATTCCCTTTATTTAAAATCATTTTTCGGTCGGGTATGAAGCCTTTCTCGCCAGAATGTTATCTCATCACATAAAAATATTGTGACCTAATCTTTTAGAAGAAGAGAAAAAATAACATTTTAATCAGATTTTTTAATAAAGAACATAGACTATTATATAAAGTCACAAGCACATTTAGAAATAAAAGAAATTAGTGTCATTATTTTAGTTAATCTCATTTCGAGGTATGTTTGTGGGATTTATCAAAGGAAAATCTTAAATGAAGCATGCATTTTTTTCTTGTAAATACCCTCAGGTTATAGCAATAAAAATAATATACTATAACTTAGCATGTAGAACATTCTCTTTCAAACCTTACAATTTCATTTTAATACTTCCAATTCCTTTGGTCTTGTTATGATTATTTCTCTGACTTTACGTATTTTGTAACACTTATTGAAAAATGTGTTAATAAAGAACATGTTTTACATAGTGAGGCATATTGATATTTTAGATTTTACAAAAACATTGATCAGTATAGGAATGGAGTAGAATGGTTGTGATGGCATCGTTAGACGCGTCTTAGCATCAATTTCGTAAATAAATTTCATCATATGCAGTGTTATTCTTCTTCTTTTACAGTGGTAGACATTCACCTCTGGTGCTTGGGGTCCCTGGTTCGATCCCAGCCCCCGCCAAGTGAACTTTGTGGTGGACAAAAACCGTGTGCGTGGGTTTCCTCGGGGTTTTCCCGTTTCCTCCCACTTTCTTCATTCCACCATTTCATTCATTACTCATCATCACCGTCTCCTTTAGCCTAACCGGCATAACCGTGGGGCGTAAAACAAAGATTTCATTTCATCTCATTTTTCTTCTTTTATTTTCAGTGCACGCAATGGTTTGGTCGGAAGAACATTGTGCGTTTGTTGTGGAAGAGTTTCTTAAAACTAGCGGTTCAGTGATCAAAATCCAGCGAGCCTTTCGCATTCACTTTACTCTCGTCGCCGTGATCCCATTACCACTGCATTAGATATTAGAAATCGGGTATCAAATTTTAGAGCGACATCTTCTGCATTGATAAAGGAAAGAAAAACCTCCAGGCCAGATTAGGGCTTCAATATCAGCAGCAAGCGTGGGTAGAGTGTGGGCTTCAGTCTTGCAGGCCGCTGCACTTGTATTTTTCCACAATGTTAGAGGAAACATTCATAGAGACCTCAAAATGTATCTATGCCTGATGCAGATAGTGCTAGAGTTAAGTGAAAGAGGTTGTGAAACACGAAAACAATTATGCAAGGACATTCTGCAGAATATCCTTTCCATAGCTATTTTATTCTGTAGTGACGGGGTCCATTTGTAATTGCTAGGTACTGTAAATAATCAAAATTTCCGCTAGGGTTCTGCGGATAACTCTTGGAATCTTCATCAACTATCCACTCCACAGCTATCGAGTAAAGATGAGGTGTGCTGTTTCGATTATGGTGTTCGGGGTATCTGTTTCTTCGAAGAAGCTGATGAAGTTGTTACAATGACTTCTGCTCGATATTATCGATTCTTGAAACTTTTTTTCGACCGAAGTTGGATGCATCATTGCAAGAACGTTGCCAATAAGATATCTAGTTCTAACAAGATGATGCTACGGTCCACATCTCACACTATTCAATGGAGATTCTAAGATAAATGTTTCGTGATCATCTTGTCTTTTTGCGGGGTGATATTGGGTGGTCCCCCAGATAGGCTGATCTTAAATCATGCGACTTTTTTTCTATGGGACTACATCAAAGAAAAGGTGTTCGCACATCGTCTTCGAACTATCGATGAAGACTGCCATCACTGAAGAAATCAAGGGTATTCCATAAAATATGGCTCGCAGACTCATGACAAATTTCCGACAAAATCTCCGTCAGTGCACTGAAAATAAACCTATTAAAATAAACTGCTATCTATATATTTTGAAATAATAAAATATTCTTGTCTGTATCTTGCTTTATCTTCATTTAATGCATTTTTGGAATCGAAAATATCAATATGCTCCACCCTGTATATTAATTCTTTGTGAATGTTATGTACTTCAAACGATACTAGCTCATTTGATAGTGTAGATTGTAAGGAATTAAATATATTGAAACTGTATTGTTTGCAAAGTAAGATATATCAATAATCTAGCAAGGAACGGAATTGAATGTACAGTTCCTACATATTTTGACTGATGATTTAAAATGTTTTCTTGAAATCATAGGTTGTTACACACATTTCTAAGTCATTTATAGTCAGAAGGTTAGAAAAGCACGATTTTCTCCCCATCTGCAACAAACTTTGCACAGAACATATCCTCAAGCTGTTTTCATTTCTTTGCATTACCGGTAGCAATTCCCTGCATTCCAACAGTCGCTTTCCAAGTTTCTCTGTGCTGGAAGTGCTCTGAACAGTTTTTATGTATCATAAAAACAATTTCTGAAACTTTTTAACGACCTAACTTCCAGTCTTCTTGCAACGTTAGTTACTTGTGCGGCACCACCGGTAGCAGATAATAACTCTTCTTCTGTGGAGTTTTCTAACTCCAACATAACATGCATACGAACACGCAGGGACAAGGAGTTTCTTTCCTGAAAGCCTTCAATGTACAGTAGACAAGAAGCAACTGGTTTTTCAGACGAATATTTTCATATCTGAATATCCTTTGACTATCCTTCGGTCTTATTTCTTAATGTAATGATAATGATTAAAGAAATTAGTCTATATTTTAAATTATTCAGAAAAAAAATCATATTTAGTAACTTTATAAATCAGAGAGAAATTACACCTTCATATAACCTAATTTTAAGGATAAGCAATAAAATGTTCTGTGCTGTAACTTATCAGGGAGGGGCTGATAAGAAGGAAGAAAAGCAAAATTGTTACACTTGCTCGAGTTTGATAGGATTCTCCATGCCAAAATGGTAGTCTTCTATATATACAAAAGTAGACTTGTTTCCATCCAAACAAATTCAAACTGCTGTTTACTTAAATATTCAACTCCTCCACCATCGATCATGAACGGTATGATGGCAATAGGTATGAACTATTACATGACATCGCAGTTTCCACCGTTGCAGATTTCGTTCCAGTGGGTGAATTGTCTCATTCCTGCTTACACGTTTTTCAGAGTCCATTTACTGTGTAAATCCGATGTGAAAAAAGGACCGTTTGGGAAGTCCATAGAAAAAGTAGTAATCCATAGAACTAGTATCTGGACTCTTAAAAATTATATCATCGAACGGAATAGAGTGGATACCATTTGCAGCTGCTATACGACAATTGGTGTGTGAGTTAAAGCTTTGTTCTGGTGCAATTCCAGACGATGAGTGTTTTTACCATTCATTGTTGGTATTTCGTCTGTGAAAAAAGAGATAGAACATGTTCTTGGTAATAAGCAGCATTGATTTTTGACATTTTTCAACCTTACGAATTTTGAGCTTCCCTCTGTGGCGAAAGTCAGTAAGGACTACAAAACTCTTCGAGAAATTTTCTTTGAATTAACGCACAAGGTTGCGTCGCTCTTCAGCATCTCTGTAGGTGATGACCAGAACTCTTCCACAATAAGTCAGGTTGATCCATGCATCGTTCATTGTCACATAAAATTTTCATTGGTTACCATCTAGGTAGAATTTGTATATCTTTCTGTCCTTGCTCTTTGCTCCACAATATGCCGTCATCTAAACACATGCGCATTGTCCTTGCCGATAGTTTACAGCCTCAACTTGTGAGATTGATTGGACAGTAATCATTTGAGCATTATACGCTGTGGTAATAGATTCTCACAGCCTACCGTATCTCAGATCTTCTTTAGTACAGGTCTTGTGAATCTTACTGGTGACCTCTTTGGATGGAATTTCGTTGGTGATTTAAGTTGTGAACAAAGGTGATCACTTTAACAAAAGCAACACTGACCAAAGCTTAAAACACACTTTATTTTAAATTATAATAACGGTTTCGGATATCTAACATACCCTTCTTCAGACAATATCAAAAATAAATGAAAATACATATATATATATATATATATATATATATATATATATATATATATATATATATATATATATAGTCATTGTTATCAAAACATTTAAATTCTTTTAACAGACATATATATAGTTATTGTTGTACTTTCTTTTCTCCTATTTGCTGAGGCCTTCAGCCAATCCCGTAAGTCTTTTTGTTCACTTTCCAACTATCACGTTCTGCCATTTTTGTTTATTATAAGGGCCTTTTTAAATTTTCTTCTTGTCTATGCTATCCAAACTTTCTTGCCATAATTCATTAATAAGTAAGCCTCCTGTCCAGTTCATCAGTTTATCTCTTCCTACCTTCTTTATCCAATCTGCTTCTTTCCACTTCCTTATTATTATGATTCTTTTCTCCATCTCCAATACTTCCGTCTTATCCCAATTAATTCCGTGATTCGTCTCCTTAACATGTTTATATATAGCATTGTTATCTTTCTTCCTCCTAACATCATCTTCATGTTGTTTTAATCTTTCTTTCACTCTCTTTCCTGTCTCTCCTATATATAACATATCGCAGTGTAGATGATTCCTCCTTCCTCTTCGTTAATCTTTTTAGTTCCTTCCTATTCTTCTTCTTTATTGATCTTAATAAATTTTCTCCACTCTTTCTATAAGTTCTGACCCCTCCATTCTTCAATAAATTCTCCACTTTCTCCGTTTCTTCTCCCATACTTTCTATACCAAGCCATTTTCCACTCTCATCCTCTTCATTCTTCTTTCTCCCTCTCTTCCTCTTCCTGCGTTCTTCTTCCTTCTCTAACTCCTTCTTACTGTAACCGTTCTTCTCTAACTGTCTGTGGAATTTCTGTATGCTCTCCTTCCTTCCTTCCTCTTCGTCCTCCAGCATTTCTATTCTTCTTATAATGTTTGGTATGAAATTTATCTTTGTACTCCTATCCACGTCGAATCTCTCATGGCAGTACACCCCCGCTCAGCCCTCTTTCTGGTACAGTTCGCGGCATACAAATTGTTACAAAAATTCTAAGTCCAAATTAATATCAAACTCTTGCCCCGTTTTCTTATGCATCCAGAAATACATGTCTCAATCGATTAGTTGCTTCTAGTATTCAATACAACTTCTCCCCCTCATCCACCTCTCCTTGTCTAAAGCAGTGAGTCTGACGTAGTACACTCTTTCCATTCAGCTGGAAAAAAAAAAAAACAGGAATTAAGTTTACAATGTTATAGCTTTAAAACAGTCTTTTCCATTCGTTTGTTCTGAAATATTTTTAAGAGCCTAAATTTAAAAAAAAGCCACACAATGTTCCCAGAGCTTCATAAAGATCTTTAATTTCATTCTATCACTTCTTTAAAGACTGCAAACTAGTAAGATGCCCACTAAGAAATCTATGGAAATTGCCAATAACGGCAGTAAGCTTTGTGCTTCCTAAAGTCTGTAATGCACGCACAGAGCTCTAAAATATCTAACAACGGAAATGGGTGTTATTCAATGATTCGTTTCATTTACTTTCAGTAATTGCAACCAAATGTTGCAGGGGAGTCATTTCGGCAGAACAGGAGGGTGTAATTTCCCCTCCTTTAAGCTTCATAAATACGTATTGCTTGATCAAATGTATAGTAATACACTAATAAAACAAAGTGGAAATCTTAAGTCGGCGGAGAATCCCCCCCCCCGAATAAAATCTAAAGGACACTGCTTTTATCAAAAAAGCCTATAGAGTTATGATAGCACATTGATAGAGAGCTTATATTTGGTTTCAAAAGTCGAAGGTTGGATCTCAAACCTATGAGTTCCGCGACATTGAGAGAGGGGGAAAGACAGAGAGAAAGAGAGATTCAAGTATGGAGACAGATAGGGATCATTTATATACACATATTTAGAATTGAGGAAAAATGATCGGACAACATTCGTATTATGACGAAAATTGTGATTTTATGAAACTGAAGAAGGGAAGGTTTCGAACTGCGAGGATCACACTAGCTAGTTGTCGAATTAAGGTGGAGAATTCTTTTTAGAGCATCAGATGATTACGAAGGCAGAGAAAGATCTTGAGAACTGAGGAATTAAGAATTTAAAAAATCTGAAACTTCCGAGACGGGTTTCGAACCACAAACCTTGTAGTTATCGAACCATGACTTTATCCATTCTGCTACGGAGAACTCTTAAGTATTCGTTACATACGTTTTCTTTAGCGACGTTGAAAACTAACTTAATGGGATATTCCAAAAGTTGACTCGGTGGATGCGCCGTTCAGATAGGACGTAAACCTATTGTAACTTAGTTACAACATATGTAGCGGATATAAATCATTGATCAGGTAATGCCGACTGCTTTGAAATAAATGCAGAGTAAGAGAATTAAATCAGTCATATCTGTGGTTTCGTGTGGAGAAGAAACAAGCTTTTGACCCAAAGGTTTAAGAATATCTCAAGTTATTAATATAAACTTTGCCGAAGATTATTCACTTATATCATCATAATAGGAATACGAAAGGGGTTCTGAAACGAAGAAATACAACTTTGCGAGCGGAGGCAAAGAAACCTAAGATAACGAGACTAAAGACGAATCATTTACCGCGTAGAGATCGTGGTTCAGTGGTAAAGGCGCTGGATCAGTAATCTGGAGGGTCGTCGTAGTACGAATCCACGTTGGGCATTTTTTAGTTTACGATTTTTGATGGCGATTGATCGACGATGACACACGTTTTATTATATTCAGATATTTGAATACTCGGATGTTTCAATACAGCTCACAGATGACAAGATCCCTAAAACAGGGGAAGCGGGGAAAGGTCAACGACAAGGTCAAGTCCATTTTCGGTTTTTGAGGTGTGGTCTATACTTACGTTGGATGTCGTCTGCTACTCCGGGTAAGGTTATATGTGTGCTATTCCGTAGTGTCATTTGAACCCCGTGCGAAAAGTGGGCGAGCCCATACCTACGTCACACTACTTCTGCTAGGGTTTTTCTCGTCATTTGTGAGCAGTACTTGAACTATCAAATCCTCATCAATAATAATAGTAATAATAATAAACTAAAAATAATAATTATTATCTCGTAGAAGATTAAAAGTTAAGAGATAATTATCGCTCAGGTCATGCCATTACAAGCAGAAACGTGACATTTGGTTGGCAAGAATATTTTGGTTTTGTTTAATTTTGCCCACGAGAAGAGAAATTTCTTATCTCGTTTCTAAAACAAACAAAATAACATGAGAATTAACATTTTACATTCGGGACAAGTCTAACTCAAATTATCGCATCAGTTTGGAGATGAGAATCGAGACGAGACGAAAAGTATCGTAAACATTTCTCGTCTCGATTCTCGAAATAGTGCATTATCATTCTTTAAGTAACAATTGCTCTGTAGACTGAATCTTATAGGCTTTGTGTTACTTTGTATTTCAGAGCTCATTGAATTATGGTCTGTGTAGGTATTTTCGTAGCAAAGCTTTTATAATTACCTCTGAGTATCCTAAAAATTAGTTTATTAGATGCCTTACTGTTGAGTGATATTCTGTTATTATTATTACAGTTATTTTCCTTAAAACACACAGTAGAATACTTTCTACATGATACTTGAGTGGAAAGCTTTTGTTTAAAATGTGGGTAGTTGCAGAGGTGTGTCTTGAAGGTACGGAACAACTTCTCCGAAATCCCTACGTTTAAGTAAGTTTTGCCAAATTTTAGGACAACTTTAAAACTTTTAATACCATTATTTATTATTATTATTATTATTATTATTATTATTATTATTATTATTATTATTATTATTATTATTATTATTATTATTACTGAAGTCTTGTTAATTTAATGGTTCACCCTCTTTCACCCAGCTCCCGCCTAGTGGGCATTGTGCTGAACAAACGCCCTGTGTGTAGGTTTTCTCCGGGTTCCGCTTCCTCCCACTTTCTTTATTCCAATATGTCTTTCATTTTCATTATCGATGTCTTCTATAGCTTAGCCGGCATAACCATTACTTAAAAATAAATTTTCTTATGGCTCTTGTGAGGTCTGTATCCCTACTTCCTGACACTTCTCTCCAATCCCGGCTATTTTGTAACTTCTGCCTAATGCTACGGGCGATTTTAGAGATTTTAATACAAAATGTCCTCATACAGAATTTGTCTTCTATATTATTATTATTATTATTATTATTATTATTATTATTATTATTATTATTATTATTATTAGTAGTAGTAGTAGTAGTAGTAGTAGTAGTAAGTAGTAATCGCATGACTTGGCCTAACTTTTTGGCCCCTGGGTCCCTGCCTCAGGACCCATGGTCCCTGGCCGGGGTCAATGACCTAGGGGTACCTAGGACCACCCCCTAAAATTTGGCAGGGGTATATAGGACCACCCCCCAGGACCCATGGTCCCTGGCCCGTGTCAATGACCTAGGGGTACTTAGGACCTCCCCTCTAGATTTTGGCAGGGGTACATAGGACCACCCCTTAAATTTTGGAAATTGCCAAATCTAAAAATTTGGTATGGTAGCCTAGGACCATAGTATGTACCTCTATCAGTATTGGGTGTCTATGTCGTTCCCTTTCATGAGTAAAAAATTGCCAAAAATTCAAATTTCGGGGTGTTTTTTGACCTAATTTATCCCCTTTGATGAGATATTATTACCCTATATGGTTATATGTGCATATACAGGGATTCATTACCTTTCATAAGACATGGGTATATTGCTGCACCCCTTGAAATTTTTGGGAGGTGTACCTTGGCCCACCCCATCAATTTTGGAAATTGCCCAATTTAAACATTTTGGTACAATAGTATGTATTACTATAAATTTGGGTGGTCCACTTCGTTCCCTTTTAGGGGTACAAAATTGCCAAATTTTTAGTACAACCACATGTTTGGTTTTTTTGGCTCATTTTATTCCCTTGGATGAGGTCCTATTACCTTATATAGTTATATGGGTGTATACAGGTGTTTATTTCCTATTGTAAGACATAGGTACATTTGTGCACCCCTTTAAAAATTTGGCAGGAGTGCCTTGGCCCACCCCTTAAATTTTGGAAATTGCCCAATTTAAACATTTGGTATAATAGTATAGAACCCTAATATAGATCACTATAAATTTCGGTGGTCTATCTCGTTCCCTTTTAGGGGTACAAAATTGCCAAAATATAAACGTAAGCATTACGTTGTACCACGTGTTTGGTTTTTGACCTAATTCATTTCCTTGGATGAGATCCTATTACCTTATATGGTTATATGGCCATGTATAGGAGTCCATTCCCTATTATGAAACATAAGTACATATGTGCACCCCCGGGAATGGTACCTTGGCCCGCCCCTTAAGTTTTAGAAATTGCCAAATTTAAACATTTGGTATCATAGTACTGGACCCTAATATATATTACTACAAAATTTGGGTGGTCCACCTCGTTCCCTTTTAGGGGGCATTTTGTTCCGCTTTAGGAGTGAACATGGATACCTTGGAATCGTCCCGAGTTTGATTCTTGGAAATGTTGAGTTTAACGTCCCCGCGAAAACGGTGAGAAATGATAGGACGAAACAGGAACTTACTTGACTGAGGATTGAAGCAGGGACCTCATACAGTAGAGACAAGCACTGAGCCATCGTACACGTGTGTTGATTACTATGCAATGGTCCCGAGTTTGATTCTAGGTGTTAGTTTCAGGAAATGTTAACGTTCCCTTGAAACGATGATGAGAAATGAGAAAACATCATAAACTTACTTGCTTGCGGATTGAAGCAGAGACCTCACACATCAGAAAAAAAAAACGCTGAGGCACCATGCCAACTTCAGTGCAAGCAATTTTTGCGTATGAAAAAAGAACATGAACAGATTATGTTACATTACTACACATTTCTGCTCGTTGTTACGCATAGAAGCTTGTTATTGTGAAATTGCAGAATCTGCTTATACTACATCAGCATTTTTTCTCAGCTGACGGACTTTTAAAGCTCAACTTTACATTTATGTCAAAGACAGTTTCGTAACATATCGATGAGTGTTACATTTTTTCAATCAAGTTTAAGAAAAATGAATCACATTTTAGATGTGGTAATTTGAATGTCGTAAGAAACTAACGAGTCAACGGTATGATGTCATTATCAAAATTGCGATACTAGATGTCGTAACGATTGATGTGTAAGGAGAAAAAACGTGAATAATGTCACAACCAATCAGATTGCTTCTTACATCACGTTTCGGCTCATGATACATGATGAAAGCTGTGTTTTCATTGGTTCTCCGTGATGTCATTGATTCATTTTCCTCGTTTCTGATTGGCTGATAGTGTTGTCACTTTATAGTTGAACCGTTTCAGACCTAAATAAATTTCTTAATTTCATTTTCAAATCCTACTTCCACGAAGATCTTGAATGAACGTAGATGTACCTCTAGTGACAGCGTGACTTTACTCCGTTCCTAGAATTTGAGGTAAGTATCGACTGCGTTTTCTTAACATCAATGGAGTGCTTTTGCATGAGGATAACATTGTTATCATTGTTTTATTTTAACACGAAATATTTAGCAAATGGAAGAATAACCCTCACTTACTTGACCGGGGATCGAATTAGGAATCCCACACATTAGAAGTAAGCACGAGAAAATTGTTGATTTTGGTTTAGCGTCCCTTCAGTAGTGGGGTGCTAGGAATACAGCTTAATGTTGAATTTGAGCGCATACTGGGTGTTGAACCCGGGCCACATCCCACACATTAGAAGTAGGCACGAGAAAATTGTTGATTTTGGTTTTAGCGTCCCTTCAGTAGTGGGGCTAGGAATACAGCTTAATGTTGAATCTGATCGCATACTGGGTGTTGAACCCGTGCCAGAGGAACGTAACGCTAACCACTTAGCTCAGTTTCTGAAAGTTACCATTAACGTAAACAAAGAAACTACGCACGATTTTGTTCCCTACAACGTGAGACGTGGACCTACAGTTTAATGTGGGATCTGATCTCCCGCCGAGAAACGAATTCGAGTCTTTCTTGTCTTAGCTCGAAAAAAAAAAAAGAAAGCAAGCGCATGAGATTTTGTTTTCGTTTCATGTTCGTCATACGTTTTAAAGTTCAGTGTCAGAGGAAAAATGCTTACTACTACAATGATTCTTTCAGCACAGTTAGAAAAACAATTTCATTCATTCTTTTTATCACTACAGAAACTTAGGTCATTTACATGTTGATGTTGGTCCGGGTTTGATTTCCAGTATGACGACAATAAAACGTTTCAGTAGTAGAACTATTTGAGATATGATCATTCTTTTAGGATTGATCGTGTAGTCATTTTGATAACGTAGTGATCTCTGAATTCAATTTAATTCGTGCTTTTTTTTCTCTTTTCGTTTTAGATATTTGTTTTTCTTTGCCTATTCCTTTTTTGCTTACCTTACCTTTTTCCCTATTTGAATATGGCTACTTCTGGCTTTACTGTCTTGCGAGAAATCAATAGACATTATCGGCGTTTTAATCTTGAAGGACGAATGCTGGAAATTCAAATTAATGCTCCGACCAGTGGCACCGATATTGTGGAGTGGGTTCAGACCTCCTTTCAACAGATGTTGGATTACTTATTGGAAAACGTCGACGAATCATCGATGGTTGGATTATCGATTTTATCCCACGATGAGAAGAACAAACCGTTTTATCTATCTTTCCGGCATGCAAGTAATTTGACACTGGAGACTTTATGGGCATCCTTTGATCGCATCCTTCAAAGTAACGATAGTTTTCTCATGAACGAACCGTTCATTGTCCATTTTCATCATGTGGATGTGCCCCGTGGATTTGGATTGGTGCGTCGAGGTCTTTTATCAAACGACGAATTATTAAAGTGCAAGAAAGGCATTCTACGAGTAAAAAACACCGACAAGAAATGTTTAGCGTATGCAATTGTGATTGCTATTGGCCTAAAGAAATATAAGGATACGAACAAGAAACTGTACAGACAATATCACAACCAGAGCAAGTGTGTTGTTATTCCAGCCGTACATGAACTTTTGTCCAGATCATCAGTGAATTTAGACCATGGGGGATCCGTGGAAGAATTACGACAATTGCAACGCTACTTGACAAATTATAAACTTACCGTATACACTAGCTTTTCCGGAGAAGATATTCTGTATGAAGGGCCTGGTGGCGAAGATAAAATTCCAATCAATTTAATGTGCATCAATTCTCATTATGACATCATCACGTCATTAACGTCTGTTTTTTCTACCAACTATTACTGTGCTGCATGCCACAAAAAATATGATCATCGTAATGCACACGTCAAGAACTGTTCGGCCATGTGCGAGAAATGTTTGCAGAAACCGCCATGCAGTAAGACCAATACGGAGAAGCAGTGCCTAGAATGCAATCGTGAATTTTATGGTGAAACATGCTATACAAATCATCTGACTCTACCATATCATAAAGGCCAACCAATATGCAAGATGGTGAAACAGTGTGCCAAATGTCTACGCATTTATTCGTTTGTCCATACAGGGGAAAGAAAACATGATTGTACAGATTATTTTTGTAATGTGTGCCATAAACACGTTACGTCTACCCACCAATGCTACATGAAGCCTGATACGACTCAATTAAAACCTGGAGTTCCATCAGTGTTACATGCCAAGAAGGCTATGATTGTCTTCTATGATATCGAAGCCACACAGGATACTTTCTTCGATGAAGACACGTTCATTCATAAGCCCAATTTACTGGTGGCCCAACAAGTATGTTACAACTGTGTTCAAGATGAAGATATACATCATCCGTGTGAAGTTTGTGGACAGCGAGAACATATTTTTCAAGATGATCCGATCAATGCCTTTCTTGCGTATTTACGTCAACCACGACCCAACATCAAACTTATTGTATCTTTGGCACATAACTGTAAGGGATATGATGGTCATTTTATTCTTAAATCTTTAGTGGAAGAACATGAATTGAAACCTACTTTGATCTTGAACGGAGCAAAAATTTTAAGCATGAAAGTGAATCACTTATCGTTTATTGACTCTTTAAATTTCATGCCAATGGCTTTAAGTAAATTATCCAAGGCATTTCATTTACCCGCGACCAAAGGATATTTTCCACACTTTTTTAATACTGCTGCAAATCAAACGTATGTGGGAAAATTACCGGACATCCATTATTATGGTGCAGATGAAATGAAAGTGGATGAACGAGAGAAATTCATGACATGGTACAACGAACACCAGAACGATACGTTTATTTTCCAAGAAGAATTGGTAAACTATTGTGTCCAGGACGTCAACGTACTTCGAATGGCTTGTATATCTTTCATGACCACTTTTGAACAAGAAACTCACGTCAATCCTTTCCTGGAGGCTATCACTTTGGCGAGTGCGTGCAATTTAGTATTTCGACGAAATTTCTTAAAACCCAATACTATTAGCATTCTTCCTGCACGAGGATATCGTCACAGAAACAATCAGTCACGGATTGCTTTGCAGTGGCTTGCCTACATGGAAGAAAAAGAGGGTCATTCAATTCTACATGCGGCCAAAGGCAAAGAAGTTTATGTTGCTGGTTTTCATCTGGACGGCTACTACAAAGATCCCGACACTAAAGAGGAACACGTGTATGAATTTGAAGGGTGCAGATTCCATGGATGTCCTCTATGTGTCCCTACAGGCCGTGATCAACCCATTTATGAGAACTCCGAAGAAACGATGAACTATCGCTACGAGAGAACACAGCGTAAAATGAAATTATTACGATCCATGGGATATAAAATACATGAAATGTGGGAATGTGAATTTCGTCAAGTGTTAAAATCCAATCCAGCATTGGCCTCTTCTTTAAGCACACATCCTTATACTAATAAGACACCATTAAATCCAAGAGACAGCTTCTATGGTGGCCGTGTTAATGCCATTAAATTGTATCACGTCGCAAATGAAAATGAAGGCGAAGAAATAAAATTCTTGGATATCGTTTCCCTGTATCCTTATGTGAATAAATGTGGACGGTATCCAATAGGGCATCCACGAATATATCTACAGGGAGATCCAGAAATGCCCGACATTCAAGATGTCAACGGATTGGTCAAGTTGAAGATTTTGCCTAGCAGAAATGTGTTTCATCCAGTGCTGCCATTTCGCTCAAATAAGAAGTTGTTGTTTCCACTTTGTGCTGCCTGTGCCACAGCATTAAATCAAGATTCTGAATGTACACATTCGGACAGTGAACGAAGCCTAACAGGAACATGGGTGTCCTATGAAATTCAAAAAGCCATTGAACTTGGGTATCAAGTCATTGAAATTTACGAAATTTGGGATTACGACATCACCGTATATGATCCAGAAACCAAGACTGGCGGATTATTCAGCGAATACATTAACACATTTTTGAAATCTAAGCTGGAAGCTTCTGGAAGGCCTGCCAATTGCGTCACCGAAGAAGAAAAGCAGCAGTATATTCAAGTGGTACAACAACGGGAAGGCATAACTTTAGATGCAGCAAATATAATGACAAATTCAGCACGTCGTAGTCTTGCAAAACTCTGTTTGAATGCCTTCTGGGGACGACTCGCTATAAGAGACAATTTCAGCCAAACGACCATCATTAACGACCCCAAAGAACTGTATCAGAAATTAACTGCTCCAGATATAAAAGTCAACCAAATTTTACCTGTTAACGATTCGATGTTATACCTTTATTGGCAGTATGAAGATGATGTTCCAGTACAAAATCACAATGCTAATGTTGTCCTTGGAGCATTTACAACGTGTCAAGCTCGTCTGGAACTCTACAAATATTTAGAACTGCTGCAAGAAAGAGTACTATATTTCGATACAGATTCCGTAATATTCACGCAGCGACCATCACAGCCCACAATAGAACCAGGAGTATTTCTTGGTTCAATGTCAAATGAACTGGAATCAATTGGACCAAAAGCATACATTAAAAAATTCGTGTCTGGTGGCCCAAAACAGTACGGCTTGGAAATCTACAACCCCGACACGAAATCAACCAGTTATGTATGCAAAATTCGTGGATTCACACTCAATTATACTGCAAGTCAAAAGCTAAATTTTAAGTCTGGAGCAAATGATCATATATCAATCGAATGAAAAAATCTCCATTAGCACGCCGCACAAAATTTACAGAACCCACGATCATCATCTTGTCACAAAACCTGAAGAAAAGAAGTACAGTTTCAACTATAAAAAACGCCGATTAATACCAGACACATACGAGACATTGCCCTATGGGTATAAAAAAGCCAGAACAGAATAACAGCCATATTTTCCCCTAATCCCACCAACATCACCTCCCAAAGACGGGGCAAAGAATCAACGCCTCCCAAAGACGGGGCAAAGAATCAACGCAACACGGGACATGCTTCAACGAGGCCACAGCGGAAACAAAACTCAGATGACATCACCTTGCAGAAACCCGTGGAGATAAAAAATAAGGAATTCAGGTACGTCACATTTGCGTTTCTTTTCTCACCTCACTCTCTCTTGATCAGTTAGTTCGATGTTAATAATCTGTTTTTTTTCTTTCACAGGAAACAAAATAAATATTACCATGTATATTCATATGTTTTATTTTCTCTTTACAGAATTTGTACCCGTCACGGACACGTCTTCCTTTGAAGAAAAAAGAAATTCTGTATTCATTTTCACATGCTAAAAATAAATGTACAAAAACATGATTCTGTGTTTTTTATTTCACATCCTAAAATCAAATTCTTTTTCCTGTACTGCGATTTCAATTTCTTTTTTCTGAATCAGTTTACCGGTAAAATAAATCAATGTTTTACGAAAAAAAATCAAACTAAATTTTTGTTTCAGAAAATTTTTAGTGTACGAAAAAAAAACTGATTCAGAAAATTTTTGTGTACGAAAAAAAAAATGTTTTCAGAAAAATTTTTTGTGTACGAAAACAAAATTCTGTTTCAGAAATTTTTTTGTGTGTACAAAACAAAAACTGTTTCAGAAAATTTTTTATGTACAAACAAAATTCTGTTTCAGAAAAATTTTTATGTACAAACAAAATTCTGTTTCAGAAAAATTTTTGTGTGCAAAACAAAAATCAGTTTTCGTCACGAAACTGCTCCGACTAAATGAATCGATTCATTCTGATAGTGTTGGCAACACTGGAAAAATTTCGGTAAGTATCGTTCAGACCCTGAGTTACAGCGAACACAACTAGATTCGAACCAGCAACCTTACATGTCTGATTCATCTCTAAATACAGCCAACTAAACAATAAGATTATGTGTATACGTCAATGCTTTGCACTGAGTCAACAAGGTTTTCTTCAAGGTCAAAGTTGCACACGAAGTAAAAAAGATGACAACGCAGATCTTCTCTCTTTCTATATGAAACATAAACCTAGTATAAACTGCTCGCACTGAAATGTGTAATGTAACATAATCTGCTCGTCTTCTTTTCATACGCGAAACTGTTCGCACTGAATGGAGTACGGCGGCTCAGCGCTTCAATCCACAACGAAGTAAGTTCATGTTTCCTCCTATCATTTTTTCATCATCGTTTCAAGGGGACGTTAAACTCAACATTTCTTAAACTAACACAAAAAAAAAATCGAACTCGGGACCATGACATAGTAATCAACAAACTGAACTTCTCAATGGGCCATGGTGACTCAGCTCTTATTTCTGATGTGTGAGGTCTCTGCTTCAATCCGCAAGCAAGTAAGTTTATGATGTTTCTCATTTCTCATCATCGTTTCAAGGGAACGTTAACATTTCCTGAAACTAACACCTAGAATCAAACTCGGGACCATTGCATAGTAATCAACACACGTGTACGATGGCTCAGTGCTTGTCTCTACTGTATGAGGTCCCTGCTTCAATCCTCAGTCAAGTAAGTTCCTGTTTCGTCCTATCATTTCTCACCGTTTTCGCGGGGACGTTAAACTCAACATTTCCAAGAATCAAACTCGGGACGATTCCAAGGTATCCATGTTCACTCCTAAAGCGGAACAAAATGCCCCCTAAAAGGGAACGAGGTGGACCACCCAAATTTTGTAGTAATATATATTAGGGTCCAGTACTATGATACCAAATGTTTAAATTTGGCAATTTCTAAAACTTAAGGGGCGGGCCAAGGTACCATTCCCGGGGGTGCACATATGTACTTATGTTTCATAATAGGGAATGGACTCCTATACATGGCCATATAACCATATAAGGTAATAGGATCTCATCCAAGGAAATGAATTAGGTCAAAAACCAAACACGTGGTACAACGTAATGCTTACGTTTATATTTTGGCAATTTTGTACCCCTAAAAGGGAACGAGATAGACCACCGAAATTTATAGTGATCTATATTAGGGTTCTATACTATTATACCAAATGTTTAAATTGGGCAATTTCCAAAATTTAAGGGGTGGGCCAAGGCACTCCTGCCAAATTTTTAAAGGGGTGCACAAATGTACCTATGTCTTACAATAGGAAATAAACACCTGTATACACCCATATAACTATATAAGGTAATAGGACCTCATCCAAGGGAATAAAATGAGCCAAAAAAACCAAACATGTGGTTGTACTAAAAATTTGGCAATTTTGTACCCCTAAAAGGGAACGAAGTGGACCACCCAAATTTATAGTAATACATACTATTGTACCAAAATGTTTAAATTGGGCAATTTCCAAAATTGATGGGGTGGGCCAAGGTACACCTCCCAAAAATTTCAAGGGGTGCAGCAATATACCCATGTCTTATGAAAGGTAATGAATCCCTGTATATGCACATATAACCATATAGGGTAATAATATCTCATCAAAGGGGATAAATTAGGTCAAAAAACACCCCGAAATTTGAATTTTTGGCAATTTTTTACTCATGAAAGGGAACGACATAGACACCCAATACTGATAGAGGTACATACTATGGTCCTAGGCTACCATACCAAATTTTTAGATTTGGCAATTTCCAAAATTTAAGGGGTGGTCCTATGTACCCCTGCCAAAATCTAGAGGGGAGGTCCTAAGTACCCCTAGGTCATTGACACGGGCCAGGGACCATGGGTCCTGGGGGGTGGTCCTATGTACCCCTGCCAAATTTTAGGGGGTGGTCCTAGGTACCCCTAGGTCATTGACCCCGGCCAGGGACCATGGGTCCTGAGGCAGGGACCCAGGGGCCAAAAAGTTAGGCCAAGTCATGCGATTACTACTTAGTAGTAGTAGTAGTAGTAGTAGTAATAGTAGTAGTAGTAGTAGTATTGTGAGAAAAGTAGACATAAAATTTGTAATATAATTCAAATTGATTGAGGGTAGAAATTCAAACTCCGATTAGTTAAAATTTCACAACCTGATTGTATTACAAGTGTAAACTCTTTAGTCGGTAAAGAGGTCGTGTATCATGAAATATTGAGGACAGTAAAGAGGCCGTTATATTTGAAATATTGAGGTTAGATAAAAGCAAGTCTTTCTTTAACGTCAGTTGATTGTGTTCCTGCATTAACGAGACACATGCTAAATACAAGTAAACATTAAACAAATTTGGATAGTACAAGGCGGAACGTGCGAAATTAGTGGAATTATAATCCCATCAACCCCATCAACACGATATTATTCACTAAAATCTAAGTATTGGAATCCAATGTAAACGCTTCTCACCAAAGTTGAGAATTCTCCAACTTAGCTGACATGCCCCGAATAATACATTTTTGTGTCAAACATCGACATGACACGACAAATTTCCTTCATGGAAATGACGAGGTGAAACTACCATCTCCATCGAATATCTCCTTTCGAGGTCGTTGAAAGTCAAATTCGTCTAAAAGTTATTTTTATTAAGATTTGACACTGCACCTACATCAAGCAAATTTTAATTTTTTATTTGAGTAATTAACACTGAATATTCAAACTTAAATATAAGCCAAGACGACATTTTTCGAAGTATCTCGGAACACGTTCATCGTCACACATCCAGTTTTATTATTGTATCATCAAATGTTACTGTTTAAATAATTAACCCTCCATGATCACACTTATTTGTTTGTGACACGGAGGTCACACTGGGGCAAAGGTGTCCAAACTTATGAGGTCGGCGCTCATGAGTTCGGAACTCACGCTCACTCGACCTCAACCTCACGAAGTGAGCGTGAGGTTTAGTGAGGGTGAGGCGAGACTGGTGATGTGAGCGTGAGGTCAGACCGGTGAGGTGGGCGTGAAGTCGAAATGAGTTTGTGAGCGTGAGGTTGAGTGAGGTTAGGTCAGACATGATGTGAGCGTGAGGTCGAGTGAGTGTGAGGTCGAAATGAGTTTGTGAGCGTGAGGTTGGATCAAAGTAGACATCTGGATCTTCCAATAGCAGGGAGAAGTATAATTGTAATTCGAAAACACTGTAGATTTTTTGTTCTCTACACAAAAGGTTCTTTTTCTCTATCTGAATATAACACCTTTATGTGAAACGACCATAGATAAGAAGGGAGTATTGGTCTGCTTTTTTTTTTTTTTTTTTTTTTTGTTTCATTGGCCAACTTGGGATAGAAGTTTTAGTGTCTTTGTGATCAGTTATTTCTTAGAAGCAATTAGAAAATAATCATGGAATGTCTTGATGTTTTGTCAGGCATACTGGAGTATTTGGCCTCGAAATCCGGTCAAGAATATTCATCATTTAGTATCATAAAATAACCAATTAAATTGTTTTGTATTTACCTACATTTGTAAAGATACATCACCGCCAAAACTGGTTTGAATATTTTCCTTTGTCCCATTAACTATAGTTTTCTCTTGTGATTTCGCTTGCCATTGTTTAATAGGGATTTCGTAAGCTAAGTCAGTGTTTTATTTACGAATTTTCTAGCGGCAAGGGAATCTTGAATCTTGGGCTAGCAGTTAACCACATAAGAATTGCAGCCCTCCCCCGCCCTCGGCCGAAGGGAGCCCATCTCTCCAACTACTTGGGCGCAATTTCCCCCCGAATATACTATTCACCCCCAAAACAGAGTGCTTAAATTCTTAGCGAGATTCCCCCTTCCCAATGCGTTTCCACACTGGTTTGCATGTCAAATACATTGCAGGCTACATCACTTAGTAGCCCTTGTCCATTCTTTCTGAACAAGATCAGTCTATATAGTATTTTCTTCCACCTTCCGTCATAATTTTATCCTTTCAAGCCACAGAGAATACATTCATTCACCTTCACAGTTGCCGTTCTTAAAAGGAAAATTATAGTATAATTAAACGTGCGATTCTGTCATTTTTAAAGAAAATATGTCCTCCTTCCCCTCCCCCCAAAAGAGTCTAACGGGTGCAACCAACGCCCTAAAACCAGCCTGTGGGCATCCCTACCTGCTCCAAATAGAAAATAGGATTTACATATTTTCTCGGCGAGTATTTGAGAGACATTATTACATCTTGATAAGTATATAGAATTTCATATACACCGACTATTTATTTGGTCTAGGAATTAATTCATGCGGTTGGTACGCACACATTGAAGCTGTAGTACAAACACAAAATACATAAATACCTTTAGAAAAATATTGTCCATCGCTAGCCACCACTTTCGCCCATCTGTCAGGCAATGTACGGATTCCGTGGCGAAAGAAGTCCTCATCCTTGGAAGCGATCCAGTCAGAGACCCATGTTTCGATATCTTCTGAAGAAGTAAACCGCTGTCCAATCAAATCGTTGTTCATGCAATCGAACAAGTAGTAGTCCGAAGGAGCAACGTCTGGTGAATACGGCGGGTGGGGTAAAACTTCCCATCCGACAATTTCTAAATAGGTTTTGACCGGTTTTGCGACATGTGGGCGAGCGTTATCATGTTGAACAATAAGTTTATCATGTCTGTTCTCCCATTCTGGTCGTGTTCTGGCCAGAGCTTGCTTCAAACACATTAATTGTCGTCGATAACGTTCTCTATTCATAGTTTCACCCGGTTGCAGCAGCTCATAGTACACCACACCTTTCATATCCCACCATATGCACAGCATAACCTTTGCACAGTGAATATCTCGTTTTGGTTGTGATGGACCTGGTTCACCTGGTTTCACCCAGGCCTTTTTTCGTTTAGGGTTCTCGTAATGGATCCACTTCTCATCACCCGTAATAATTCGATGCAGAAACCCCTTTCTGCTCTGTCGTTGAAGCAGCAATTCGCAAATGGTTTTTCGTCTTTCAACGTCTCTGTCTTTCAATTCATGTGGAACCCAATGTGATATCTTTTGAATCATTCCCATGGCTTTCAAGCGTTTGGAGACTGTTGTTTGATCAACGCCTAATGCTGCTGCAAGTTGTTCCTGCGTTTGACACGAATCCTGCTCGAGCAATGCTGTCAATTCTTCGTCTTGAATTTTTTTTGGCTGTCCAGCTCGCTCTTGGTCTGCCAAGCCGAAATCACCACTTCTAAACCGTGCAAACCACTTCTGACACGTTCGCTCAGCTAGAGCATGGTCACCATACACTTCCACCAAAATACGATGACTTTCAGTCGCACTTTTCTGCATGTTAAAGTAATGCAGCAGGACACCCCGCAAAAACACTTTATCAGGCACAAATTGCGCCATGTTCACTTAACTACAAACTGGTGTTGTTGACGCTTTAATCCACTGCCCTATACTACGAACGATACGCGATGACAGGGGTTTGCAACACATGTGTGGATACACGGAACTGTGGGACGCTCCGTTCGTTGCGCTATCTCTAGTCCACCCGCACGAATTAATTCCTAGATCAAATACTTGGAAATAAAATTCATATAGTTAGCAAGTGATTGTTTTTGTATAAATATAACTACGAATCACAACCATGAACAAATGTTTTGTATTACTAGTGTAAATGTGCCAGTCCTCGACCATTTAACCCATTTTCATATAATCCTTTAATCGTTGTTCAGAGAGCGATTCCTAAAGCTATATTTCATCAATATTTTATCTAAAACGGAGATAACTTCTGTAATATTAGTCGGACAAACACCGATGATTGATTTATTTTTAGTGTTCGACCAGGGCCGGATTTAATGTTTGGAATTTTCGACTGTACGTAATAGTTTTAATATTGAAACTACCGAGAGTATCTCTAAAATGACAGAATAACTGTTTGGACTGTTGAAATTTATCTAGATAGAGATTGGTAAGGTGGCAGATGTCGAGGGTCATATGCGAAAGATAACTTAGTTAAGGGGGCGAAGCGCATCATACGGACCGGTCTCTATGTAAATGTCTACTGCAAGTATAAGGTTAAAATTTCACTTAACTTCGACCAATGATTCAAGCCATAGATCTGCAAAATCAATTATTTCTTGGAGAGCTTCATATTTACTTTATTATTATTATTATTATTATTATTATTATTATTATTATTATTATTATTATTATTATTATTATTATTATTATTATTATTGAACTTTGACTTTTTGGGGGCGTGCCTCAGTGGTACAGCGTTCACCTCTGGTGCGTAGGGACCCGGGGTTTGATCCCAGCTCCCGCCAAGTGGACTTTGTGGTGGGCAAACATCGTGTGCGTGGGTTTTCTCGGGGTTCTCCCGTTTCCTCTCACTATTTCATCCATTATTTCATCATCACTGTATCCTTTGGTCTAACCGGCGTAACCGTGGGACGTTAAACTCAAAGATTTCATTTAGAATGAAGGGTTACGAGAGATGATAACTATTCTTAGATGCCTAACTAGATTCCAAACCCTACTTCTCGCTAGTTCTTACCTTTTTTGCAATATGTATTGAATCTGCAAGTTGTAATGTACTTCTATCATTTCCGATTTCAGTGAAAAGACAAGGATGGAAACTAAAGGTATTCTTGAGATGTTTAATTAATTGCAAAAATAAATAAATAAATAAATAAATAAATAAATAAATAAATAAATAAATAAAATAAAAACTTTATTACTTATCTCTATTACAGTTTTTACTTTATAGTGATCAACGTTAAAACCGGACGTGGTTGATTTCTGCCATTTTCAGTTTAAATATAAGGTTAAGAGTGAATGTGAAAACTTTTTTTAAATATAGTTTTTGATCTATGTAGACCAATACTGAGACTGAAAGTTGTAGTAAATTTATATCACTTCCGATTTTAATACATTGTTAAAGATGGAGATGAAAGGTCTTCTTGGGATGATGGATCAATTGCAATAAACCATGTCTTGCTATATCTTACTATCTTTGCTCTATAGTAATCAATGTTAAATCGAAAATGTTTAATTTCTACCTCTACCCATGGGTAAATCATCTTCATTAACGAACTTTTCGAAATTATTATTTTAACTATCGATCCCAGGAGACGGAATTCAATAATTCGCTTGCATTTAGTAGTCCGCGTGTAAGCAAAAGACGTATAGGCGTACGAATTAATATTACAATATTGTAAATTCCACTTGGGTGAACCTGATAAATCAACGTGTGTTTGTCATATTTTGTTGTATTAGGTAGTAATCCTGTGGAACAGAGAAGGTTGAAGTATTGAAAGTCTAGGTCATGTTATATAAATAGTTTTTGTTATGTTGAGAAAGTGGTATCGGTATACATTGATATTGAAAACAAGAAAACATCAAAAACCATCCAAATACTGAAAACTATCGATAAATCGACATCGAAAAATCCCAACATTTCAAACTATCGATCGATACATCGAAATATCGCAAGTCCTACCCACGACCCTGTGCACCAAAGATGCGCGTGCTAGCCAATAGGCTAGCGGGAAGAGCTGTGCCCAAACTCACGAAATCGACGCTCACGAGTTGGTAACTCACGCTCACTCGACCTTAACCTCACGAACTGAGCGTGAGGTTGAGTGAGTGTGAGGTCAGACTAGTAAGGTGAGTGTGAGGTTGAGTGAGCGTGAGGTCAGACTGGTTATGTGAGCGTGAGGTCAGATTGGTGATGTGAGCGTGAGGTTGAGTGAGTGTGAGCTCAGACTGGTAATGTGAGCGTGAGGTTGAGTGAGTGTGAGGTCAGACTGTTGAGGTGAGCGTATAGTTGAGTGAGTGTGAGGTCAGACTGATGAAGTGACCGTGAGGTTGAGTGAGCATGAGTCAGACCGGTGAGGTGAGCGTGAGGTCGCAATGAGTTTGTGAACGTGAGGTTGAATGAGCGTGAAGTCAGACCAGTGAGGTGAGCGTGAGATTGAGTGAGGTTAGGTCAAAGTGGTTACCTCTGCACTGGGATCCAAAGGGCAAATTTGCACTTATAAGCGATTTGGTTACTTTCATTACAGTTTTCATTAAGAGTCAGAAGGAAAAATACGTTTTTTTCACTTTATCGAAAAAAGCTAAAAATCTCAACACTCTAGGGATCATTAGTAATAAAATATATGCATATTATATACCAATATAACAAACACGTGTTATACAAAATATGAAAGAAAAAACTCCCATACTCTAACTTGCGAAGAACAGTAAAATTAACCTTTTCAGGACTGACAAGGATTTCAAAATAATCATAGAACTTTACGTTGGCGGCCCTAGTACCTCTTCTAATTGTCACAGAGATATGTACTATACCTCGTTCTAAAGTTTATGTAACGCAGACTTCAATCAGCTAATATTTGTGCCAACAAGAATTTATTTATTTTTTGGAAATTTGTGAAAGGCTGGTAACACTGTTACTTGTCGTATGGAGGGAAAAAATCACATGTACGCCAGACATTCGGTACAACCACGTAAAAAAATGAAGGGCAAAAATTCAATACCAAGTGAGAAAAAATTCGGAACGTGTTTCCTAAGCGAATCATCCTTTATATATTTTAACAAATATTTTGGTCCACCCTGACGTTGGCTGCCCTAGCGTTTCTACATAACTTTTTCTATTTTGTTATGACCGAAACAAGAATTTTACAACATTGAAATGAAGGTGTGCAATTTGTTAAGACATTTCACACCTAGTTTTCCCCGCTCTTAATTTAAAGCGATGTCTTAGAGTAGGAGAATAAGCGTTAGCTTCACATTCCGGTGGTCCTCGCTTCGATTCCCATTCGGTAATTAAAGGAAATTTTTATCATTTGCAATGTTGATACTTCCAATGTAAAATAACCTAGAAAATACTCAATTTCTCTCGGTGTTAGTGTTGATATGACTTTCTTCAGTGCACTCGCAATAAAACAGTAGCCTACAAGATGATGTTAGCCGTATTACCTTGATTCGTACTGTCTGGGAATGTGACGTGTTTAGCGAACAATTGATGAATACATAAGGTATATCACTAGTATAGGTCAAAAATACGACTGATCAAAAACAAAGGTTATTTTATTTTTATTTTTTACTTTTTTTACTGAAATTTCTTATGTTTCTACTACTTCTTCTTCTCTTACTACAACTGCTAAAATATTAATATTTTAAGCAATTCACTATTTCAGATACGTTCCATATCAACAATAACAATTGAAATTGAATAATCAAAAATTTCATATAATATAAAATATGTAGCCAAGTTTCAAGTAATAATAATAATAATAATAATAATAATAATAATAATAATAATAATAATAATAATAATAATAATAATAATAATAATAATAATAATAAAGGAATGACAGAATTAGAATTGCAATTACGTAAACAATACCTTCCAATTAAGAAACATTAATTGCCACAACGGAATTCGAACTCGTGTCTCTGCCATACGAGTTTCATAATTTGCCAATCTACCACAAATTCCTCATACAAAGGTAAGAAAATTAACTAGAATTTGCTCTTTTTACACTTGTTGATGCAATTCAAAGAATGAGAAAATAATGTCTGCCGGCTTTTCTTTGGAAATTAGAAGTTACAGTGAGGACGAATAGTAGTAATGTAAATGGGGACCAGTAAAAAACGATGAAATAGCCTCAAATTGAAGAATGTTTCTTGATATTTTCCTCATTGACGAAGGTCTATATAACTTGTTTTTGAGTTAAAGAAGAAAATCACGAGTGTCATTTTGACACTCATAAGGAACGACTCCTTATATGAGCAATAGTATTTTGTGTATTAATCTTACATGCACGATTTTAACTAGCTAATATTTTAGATGATAGATGAAGTGACACAGTAGGTAAGTGGTCACCTTACTTCTATTCGGCGGACCAGGGTTCAAATACCGGCCAGGTTGAAACTTATTCAAATGTTTCAATTTCAATTTCAATACATACTCAGTGTGAAAAGGAAGATCTTCTTTCCTCCAGATAGAAAAAGATGTTAGAATGAGGAGAATTGGAGAAGGTCTCTCAATGGAGACAGTGATTTACAAACTTATTTCCAGCAGTTGTTCTAGATTTGATATTTTCAGCTACTTTCAAGCATTTATTGATTAGTGCGTGGCCATTATTTATATTTCTCTAAACAAACAGTATATAAAGAAATAATATATTACAACACAGCAATATTGAGATTAATATATGGTGTTCTGCGAAAAACACGATCAGAACCATAGAGATTCATCTTAGAATCGAGAACTGTTTCGTTAGTCACCTACTTTACAATTTTACCTCCATAAACACCTGGATCAGGGCTGCCAACTGCTGTCAGTGTCGAGAAAAGTTTAGTGTAAGTTGGGTAACATCTATCCAAGCGTTCTCACAACTGCAAATTACCTGGACTCCAAATAATGGAATTAAAGCACTTAGGGGGAAGATGCTTTTGCGGTTGGGTGTACAAGTATGTTGTTAGAAACTGAAGTACAAAGTATTGCATGCGTAAATACACTGTTAAAGTATGAGAGTATCTACTTAGGTATTTATATAGGGAGCTACATTGATATTCACTTTTAGATCCAGTAAGCAAAATAACGTTTGAAATAATTTAAGAAGCAGTAATTTATCGCATATATCCAAAAAATTATCGTCTGTATTGTTCGTGTAATTACAACGAAAGATGAAATATGAATGTAAATTACCTGTAAATATAGAATATATGTATATAAATGAAGTAATTAAAATGAAATATATCGTCTATTAGCAAGTAACATGGAACATATGCATAATCGTTGTGATGTTAAATGATGCTATGTAATATATGTACAAACTTAATTGTGAGGAATAATATTTCTTACCGTTACTGCTCCAAGCTCTTTATGTTTACGTAGTCTTATCATCTTAAGCTCGATCTCAATGTGTTTGATCTTTGTCTTAATTATTTTTCTATTCTGATGTCATATTAAACTAATTCCCATGCATATTTGGTGTATAAAACTTCTATACAAATCTTCTTAACCATCGTCTCAGACTCCAGATAAATTAAGTTTTGATCTGATATTTTTTTGAAAACTTTTACATCCTTGTAAATTCAATTGGTAACACTGCCTGTTGTTGTGGCTGGTAAATTGCGTCCATTGCGAGCTGTGTGCTATACAAGATGGTTGTGAAGTGTGTTTGGGGTTCAACAGACCCCAGTGTGACCTTCACGTAAGCGTTTGTTTCTTTTGTTCGCTTTCTAATTCCACCTATTTTCCTTTATTTCTGACATTTCTATTCATGAAATATGGCTCATAGTAAGTTAAAAGAAGATGAAATACTTGAACTTTTGGTTGCAAATAATGATGGGGACAGTGATATAGAAGATTTTAGTATTTTCTTAAAGTACAATTACCAAAGCGTTAAACTTTTCAGGACCAACGGCTCAAGCGCTGAGCCAGTAGTTTAAACCTCCGTAATTCGGCTCCTTATTAACGTAGAGAGATGATTTAGGTGTCTATCTCTTCAGGAGGGATAAACCGTTCCAATGGTGTGCATTTCATCCACATCAAGGGTCTAGCAACGGAAAGGTAGGGGGGAAATTGGATGTTTCAGTTCCCCTCTACCTCAGCATTTAGGGGAGAAACTCACTCCCCAAAGGAGCTACAAGCATAAAAAGTGGCATCAACAAAGATAAATGAACATACTAACTAGTGATGATCTGTGTATGACCATTGGGCTTGAAAGGGATGAATCAGAGGGATATTGAGTTTACCCTTTTCCAGTGTTTATTTTTTACCGCGGAAAATTGTGGGACGCTGCCAACACAGTTATTTGCCGTACGCCAGAAAAATAATATGACATGTACGCCAGACATTCGGAACAATCATATAAAAAATGAAAGACGAAGATACAATAGCAAGGGAGAAAAAAGAATTAGAACAACGTAAATATGAGAATCATCCTGTATATATATTGTCGTCTTCCCTGACGTTGGCAGACCTAGCGACGTCCCTAACTGGCACAGAGATATGAACTATACCTCGTTGAAAAGCTTATGGGACACAGATTCTAACGAGGTAACTTTGTGCCTCCCGTGTGCAATCCGTAAAAGAAGAAGAAAGTAAAATGTTACGAAAAATACACCTTTCGAAGATAGTGGGGCTCTGGCAACACTGTTATTTGTCGCACGCACGGGGACACAAGAGTTACCTCGTTGAAATCTGTGTACCATGAGCTTTCCAATCAGGTATGGTTTACATCTCGGTGACAGTTAGGGGCTTACCTAGGACAGCCAAGTCAGGGTAGACCAAAATATTTGTTAAAATATATACAGGATCACAAACAAACTATTTGCTGAGCAAAACAATATATTCACATAAAAAACTACATGCGTGTTACAGTTTCGCCAACTAACATTTTGGCTTCATCAGACACTATGAGATACATGAGACACGTGCAGTCTTATATACACACAAGAGCTGAGACATCTTGCTTCTGATTGGCTCCTGGCAGCAGCCAATCCCCTTCAAGTATTCTAATTTGTATTGCCCTATACGGAGGCTTCCTATCTTTTGTAAATTACACATACATAGAAAGGACGATCTTAGCACAAATAATCTAAACTAACAAATAACTGACATAAATAACTAAATAATTATATAAAAATATAAATAAATAAATAAAAATATATATACATAACTAAATAAATATATAAATAAACAGATAAACATACAATACGCTTAAAAAGACGACACACACATACAGTATATACACATACACTATACAACCAACTATATATCTATATATAAATATACCATTACATATATACATATGCACATACACACGTATATAGAGATAACTAATATGGACTAATAAATACATAAACACGTGTGAGACAATCAATATATATACAACAACCATAATAGATATGTGTATTCAGAATCTTATACTTTAAGCTTTTTTAACAACCTATTCCACTGTTGGTCGATGATCAGTCCTGAGTTCCAGTTCATAACTTTATTACCCTCCATTTCTATAAACCGTGCCTCCTTCCATTTCCTAACTATGCTTCTTTCTTCCTCGCTTAGAATTTTTACTTCATTCCAATTAACTGAATGTCCCGTGTCCCTTACGTGTTTGTAGACCGCATTCTTGTTCCTTTCTAGCCTAACATCATCCTTATGTTGTCTTATACGCTCTCTTAGTCTCTTTCCAGTTTCCCCAATATAACACATATCACACTCGCCGCACTGAATTTTATAAATAACTCCTTTTTTCTCCATCATTACCCCTTGTTCTTCTTCTGTCTTCTTCCTTCTTTTTTCCCTTATTACTTCCAGAAGCCTCTTGCTCCCTTTTCTGTAAGTTGAGATGCCCCCCATCTTCTTAAGCATTCTTTTAATGATTTCTGTTTCTTCTCCCAAACTTTCTATCCCCCACCACATTTTTCTTCTTTCTTCTATTCCTTCTTCACTTTGCTCTCCTTCTCGGCTTCTTTCTCCTTTTTCTTCGTTTTTCTTCTCCCATCTCCTGTATTTTAGCATCTTTCTATCGTATCCATTATTCTCCAGCTGCTTATGGAATGACTGTATAGTCTGTTCCGCCTTGTCTCTTTCACTAGTTATTTGCTTAATTCTATTCTCCATGTTAAGGATGAAATTCCTCTTGGTCGAGTAATCTACATCACTTCTGGCGTGGCAATAGTTTCCCGACGCGCAACTTTTTTGATACCATTCTGTGTATATCACTCCTTGTTTCCTCCTTATTCTCATATCCAGGAAAACTATAGCCTCTTCCTTTTCTACCTCTAGCTCCAGTTGTATGCCTTTCTCTAGATCCTCAATTTCTTTTACAAACTTTTCCAATTGCCTTACAGTTCCTTTCCAAATCCCCAAGCAATCGTCCACATATCTAGCAAAAAACACTAATCTGTCACTTCCCTTCATCCTTACTTTCTTCTCCCAGTCGTTCATAGTAATTTCTGCTAGCACTGGACTCAACCTGGAACCTATGCTTAGTCCTTCCTTGATTTTCACTAACTTATCTCCTATAACACAATAACTGTTATTCCATATAGTCTTCAGGGCCTCCTTCAGTCGTTCTCCACTCCAACCATTGATCTTCCTGTCCTTCATCAATTCAGTGATGACTTTAACAATGCTGTTTCTTCTTAGACTTGGAAACATAGCCTTCACATCAACACTGAACATGATTGTTTTAGCTTTGCTCTGTCCTACTTTCTCCAACCTTCTTCTTAACTCAACCGAGTTTTTCACACTGCTACTTTCTTGTTGCCTTCTTAACATTTCCACAACCTTCTTTAACTCCTCCTCCAATGGTTCAAATATATTTCCTCGGCAATCTAATACTGGTCTCAGTTTTACCTCCTCCTTATGAACTTTTGGAAAACCTTTCATTACCGGTATCCTACCTTCTTTATTAAGACCTCTTTCAAAACCTGCTTTTGTTAGTGATACTAAAACTTTTTCTTTAATTTCCTCACACACAGATCTTTCACCTATCACCTCGTAAGTATCATCACAGATCTCATTCAATTTTTCTTTGTACCATAGTTTTTCCATCACCACAATGGCACCACCTTTGTCCGCTTGTTTCACACATATGTCTTTTCGCTTCTTTATATCGTTCAACACACTGTACTCGTGTTTTGAAAGGTTCCCCTTTGGCTTCTTTATGCTCCTTTCCACAATCACCTTAGCCTTTCTCCTTATCTTGTCCCTTATCTCCTTGTCCTGAACTTGAACTATGGCTTGCTCTACCGAGTATATAACCTCTTCTGCGTCCACTCTTTGTTCTTTCACTTTAAACTTATAGCCTAAACTTAGCACTTTCTTCTCATCATCCGACAACGTCACATCACCTATTACTACCACCTTTTTGTCAATGTCCGCTTCCTGATTTGACTTCCACCCTAACCACCTTCCCCTTTCCATTAATCTCTGCTTCACTTTCATATTAAATTCCTCTTCCCACACTTCCAGTCTCTTCATAACTATATCCCTAGTAAATATCAACAAACTATCACTAATGTCACTTTTCAACTTCACTGTCTTTTCTTCATTCAAAGCTAAAAAACGTTCTCTAATCCTAATCTCATTCCAAATCAGTTCTTTTTCTATCTTCTTAATGAGTCTTTTGTACCTGCTTGATTCACACCTCACTCCCTTTTTGTCAATCCTTAAGCCTTTCGGTGTAACCTGTTCCACTAAACACTGCCTCAGGAACCACACCTGCTGCCTCTTCGATATCTCAGCTCTCCTCTTGTCCTTCCATTTGTCTATTCTCCTTTTCAGCATCGGAGTCACACCAACTGTAATATTTTCCATAAGTAGAAGCTTTGCTTTGTATATACTGAAACACATATTTGCTGAGCAAAACAATATATTCACATAAAAAACTACATGCGTGTTACAGTTTCGCCAACTAACATTTTGGCTTCATCAGACACTATGAGATACATGAGACACGTGCAGTCTTATATACACACAAGAGCTGAGACATCTTGCTTCTGATTGGCTCCTGGCAGCAGCCAATCCCCTTCAAGTATTCTAATTTGTATTGCCCTATACGGAGGCTTCCTATCTTTTGTAAATTACACATACATAGAAAGGACGATCTTAGCACAAATAATCTAAACTAACAAATAACTGACATAAATAACTAAATAATTATATAAAAATATAAATAAATAAATAAAAATATATATACATAACTAAATAAATATATAAATAAACAGATAAACATACAATACGCTTAAAAAGACGACACACACATACAGTATATACACATACACTATACAACCAACTATATATCTATATATAAATATACCATTACATATATACATATGCACATACACACGTATATAGAGATAACTAATATGGACTAATAAATACATAAACACGTGTGAGACAATCAATATATATACAACAACCATAATAGATATGTGTATTCAGAATCTTATACTTTAAGCTTTTTTAACAACCTATTCCACTGTTGGTCGATGATCAGTCCTGAGTTCCAGTTCATAACTTTATTACCCTCCATTTCTATAAACCGTGCCTCCTTCCATTTCCTAACTATGCTTCTTTCTTCCTCGCTTAGAATTTTTTACTTCATTCCAATTAACTGAATGTCCCGTGTCCCTTACGTGTTTGTAGACCGCATTCTTGTTCCTTTCTAGCCTAACATCATCCTTATGTTGTCTTATACGCTCTCTTAGTCTCTTTCCAGTTTCCCCAATATAACACATATCACACTCGCCGCACTGAATTTTATAAATAACTCCTTTTTTCTCCATCATTACCCCTTGTTCTTCTTCTGTCTTCTTCCTTCTTTTTTCCCTTATTACTTCCAGAAGCCTCTTGCTCCCTTTTCTGTAAGTTGAGATGCCCCCCATCTTCTTAAGCATTCTTTTAATGATTTCTGTTTCTTCTCCCAAACTTTCTATCCCCCACCACATTTTTCTTCTTTCTTCTATTCCTTCTTCACTTTGCTCTCCTTCTCGGCTTCTTTCTCCTTTTTCTTCGTTTTTCTTCTCCCATCTCCTGTATTTTAGCATCTTTCTATCGTATCCATTATTCTCCAGCTGCTTACGGAATGACTGTATAGTCTGTTCCGCCTTGTCTCTTTCACTAGTTATTTACTTAATTCTATTCTCCATGTTAAGGATGAAATTCCTCTTGGTCGAGTAATCTACATCACTTCTGGCGTGGCAATAGTTTCCCGACACGCAACTTTTTTGATACCATTCTGTGTATATCACTCCTTGTTTCCTCCTTATTCTCATATCCAGGAAAAACTATAGCCTCTTCCTTTTCTACCTCTAGCTCCAGTTGTATGCCTTTCTCTAGATCCTCAATTTCTTTTACAAACTTTTCCAATTGCCTTACAGTTCCTTTCCAAATCCCCAAGCAATCGTCCACATATCTAGCAAAAAACACTAATCTGTCACTTCCCTTCATCCTTACTTTCTTCTCCCAGTCGTTCATAGTAATTTCTGCTAGCACTGGACTCAACCTGGAACCTATGCTTAGTCCTTCCTTGATTTTCACTAACTTATCTCCTATAACACAATAACTGGGGCGTCGGGAAACTATTGCCACGCCAGAAGTGATGTAGATTACTCGACCAAGAGGAATTTCATCCTTAACATGGAGAATAGAATTAAGCAAATAACTAGTGAAAGAGACAAGGCGGAGCAGACTATACAGTCATTCCATAAGCAGCTGGAGAATAATGGATACGATAGAAAGATGCTAAAATACAGGAGATGGGAGAAGAAAAACGAAGAAAAAGGAGAAAGAAGCCGAGAAGGAGAGCAAAGTGAAGAAGGAATAGAAGAAAGAAGAAAAATGTGGTGGGGGATAGAAAGTTTGGGAGAAGAAACAGAAATCATTAAAAGAATGCTTAAGAAGATGGGGGGCATCTCAACTTACAGAAAAGGGAGCAAGAGGCTTCTGGAAGTAATAAGGGAAAAAAGAAGGAAGAAGACAGAAGAAGAACAAGGGGTAATGATGGAGAAAAAAGGAGTTATTTATAAAATTCAGTGCGGCGAGTGTGATATGTGTTATATTGGGGAAACTGGAAAGAGACTAAGAGAGCGTATAAGACAACATAAGGATGATGTTAGGCTAGAAAGGAACAAGAATGCGGTCTACAAACACGTAAGGGACACGGGACATTCAGTTAATTGGAATGAAGTAAAAAATTCTAAGCGAGGAAGAAAGAAGCATAGTTAGGAAATGGAAGGAGGCACGGTTTATAGAAATGGAGGGTAATAAAGTTATGAACTGACGGAACTCAGGACTGATCATCGACCAACAGTGGAATAGGTTGTTAAAAAAGCTTAAAGTATAAGATTCTGAATACACATATCTATTATGGTTGTTGTATATATATTGATTGTCTCACACGTGTTTATGTATTTATTAGTCCATATTAGTTATCTCTATATACGTGTGTATGTGCATATGTATATATGTAATGGTATATTTATATATATAGATATATAGTTGGTTGTATAGTGTATGTGTATATACTGTATGTGTGTGTCGTCTTTTTAAGCGTATTGTATGTTTATCTGTTTATTTATATATTTATTTAGTTATGTATATATATTTTTATTTATTTATTTATATTTTTATATAATTATTTAGTTATTTATGTCAGTTATTTGTTAGTTTAGATTATTTGTGCTAAGATCGTCCTTTCTATGTATGTGTAATTTACAAAAGATAGGAAGCCTCCGTATAGGGCAATACAAATTAGAATACTTGAAGGGGATTGGCTGCTGCCAGGAGCCAATCAGAAGCAAGATGTCTCAGCTCTTGTGTGTATATAAGACTGCACGTGTCTCATGTATCTCATAGTGTCTGATGAAGCCAAAATGTTAGTTGGCGAAACTGTAACACGCATGTAGTTTTTTTATGTGAATATATTGTTTTGCTCAGCAAATAGTTTGTTTGTGTTTCAGTATATACAAAGCAAAGCTTCTACTTATGGAAAATATTACAGTTGGTGTGACTCCGATGCTGAAAAGGAGAATAGACAAATGGAAGGACAAGAGGAGAGCTGAGATATCGAAGAGGCAGCAGGTGTGGTTCCTGAGGCAGTGTTTAGTGGAACAGGTTACACCGAAAGGCTTAAGGATTGACAAAAAGGGAGTGAGGTGTGAATCAAGCAGGTACAAAAGACTCATTAAGAAGATAGAAAAAGAACTGATTTGGAATGAGATTAGGATTAGAGAACGTTTTTTAGCTTTGAATGAAGAAAAGACAGTGAAGTTGAAAAGTGACATTAGTGATAGTTTGTTGATATTTACTAGGGATATAGTTATGAAGAGACTGGAAGTGTGGGAAGAGGAATTTAATATGAAAGTGAAGCAGAGATTAATGGAAAGGGGAAGGTGGTTAGGGTGGAAGTCAAATCAGGAAGCGGACATTGACAAAAAGGTGGTAGTAATAGGTGATGTGACGTTGTCGGATGATGAGAAGAAAGTGCTAAGTTTAGGCTATAAGTTTAAAGTGAAAGAACAAAGAGTGGACGCAGAAGAGGTTATATACTCGGTAGAGCAAGCCATAGTTCAAGTTCAGGACAAGGAGATAAGGGACAAGATAAGGAGAAAGGCTAAGGTGATTGTGGAAAGGAGCATAAAGAAGCCAAAGGGGAACCTTTCAAAACACGAGTACAGTGTGTTGAACGATATAAAGAAGCGAAAAGACATATGTGTGAAACAAGCGGACAAAGGTGGTGCCATTGTGGTGATGGAAAAACTATGGTACAAAGAAAAATTGAATGAGATCTGTGATGATACTTACGAGGTGATAGGTGAAAGATCTGTGTGTGAGGAAATTAAAGAAAAAGTTTTAGTATCACTAACAAAAGCAGGTTTTGAAAGAGGTCTTAATAAAGAAGGTAGGATACCGGTAATGAAAGGTTTTCCAAAAGTTCATAAGGAGGAGGTAAAACTGAGACCAGTATTAGATTGCCGAGGAAATATATTTGAACCATTGGAGGAGGAGTTAAAGAAGGTTGTGGAAATGTTAAGAAGGCAACAAGAAAGTAGCAGTGTGAAAAACTCGGTTGAGTTAAGAAGAAGGTTGGAGAAAGTAGGACAGAGCAAAGCTAAAACAATCATGTTCAGTGTTGATGTGAAGGCTATGTTTCCAAGTCTAAGAAGAAACAGCATTGTTAAAGTCATCACTGAATTGATGAAGGACAGGAAGATCAATGGTTGGAGTGGAGAACGACTGAAGGAGGCCCTGAAGACTATATGGAATAACAGTTATTGTGTTATAGGAGATAAGTTAGTGAAAATCAAGGAAGGACTAAGCATAGGTTCCAGGTTGAGTCCAGTGCTAGCAGAAATTACTATGAACGACTGGGAGAAGAAAGTAAGGATGAAGGGAAGTGACAGATTAGTGTTTTTTGCTAGATATGTGGACGATTGCTTGGGGATTTGGAAAGGAACTGTAAGGCAATTGGAAAAGTTTGTAAAAGAAATTGAGGATCTAGAGAAAGGCATACAACTGGAGCTAGAGGTAGAAAAGGAAGAGGCTATAGTTTTCCTGGATATGAGAATAAGGAGGAAACAAGGAGTGATATACACAGAATGGTATCAAAAAAGTTGCGCGTCGGGAAACTATTGCCACGCCAGAAGTGATGTAGATTACTCGACCAAGAGGAATTTCATCCTTAACATGGAGAATAGAATTAAGCAAATAACTAGTGAAAGAGACAAGGCGGAACAGACTATACAGTCATTCCATAAGCAGCTGGAGAATAATGGATACGATAGAAAGATGCTAAAATACAGGAGATGGGAGAAGAAAAACGAAGAAAAAGGAGAAAGAAGCCGAGAAGGAGAGCAAAGTGAAGAAGGAATAGAAGAAAGAAGAAAAATGTGGTTGGGGGATAGAAAGTTTGGGAGAAGAAACAGAAATCATTAAAAGAATGCTTAAGAAGATGGGGGGCATCTCAACTTACAGAAAAGGGAGCAAGAGGCTTCTGGAAGTAATAAGGGAAAAAAGAAGGAAGAAGACAGAAGAAGAACAAGGGGTAATGATGGAGAAAAAAGGAGTTATTTATAAAATTCAGTGCGGCGAGTGTGATATGTGTTATATTGGGGAAACTGGAAAGAGACTAAGAGAGCGTATAAGACAACATAAGGATGATGTTAGGCTAGAAAGGAACAAGAATGCGGTCTACAAACACGTAAGGGACACGGGACATTCAGTTAATTGGAATGAAGTAAAAATTCTAAGCGAGGAAGATAGAAGCATAGTTAGGAAATGGAAGGAGGCACGGTTTATAGAAATGGAGGGTAATAAAGTTATGAACTGGAACTCAGGACTGATCATCGACCAACAGTGGAATAGGTTGTTAAAAAAGCTTAAAGTATAAGATTCTGAATACACATATCTATTATGGTTGTTGTATATATATTGATTGTCTCACACGTGTTTATGTATTTATTAGTCCATATTAGTTATCTCTATATACGTGTGTATGTGCATATGTATATATGTAATGGTATATTTATATATAGATATATAGTTGGTTGTATAGTGTATGTGTATATACTGTATGTGTGTGTCGTCTTTTTAAGCGTATTGTATGTTTATCTGTTTATTTATATATTTATTTAGTTATGTATATATATTTTTATTTATTTATTTATATTTTTATATAATTATTTAGTTATTTATGTCAGTTATTTGTTAGTTTAGATTATTTGTGCTAAGATCGTCCTTTCTATGTATGTGTAATTTACAAAAGATAGGAAGCCTCCGTATAGGGCAATACAAATTAGAATACTTGAAGGGGATTGGCTGCTGCCAGGAGCCAATCAGAAGCAAGATGTCTCAGCTCTTGTGTGTATATAAGACTGCACGTGTCTCATGTATCTCATAGTGTCTGATGAAGCCAAAATGTTAGTTGGCGAAACTGTAACACGCATGTAGTTTTTTATGTGAATATATTGTTTTGCTCAGCAAATAGTTTGTTTGTGTTTCAGTATATACAAAGCAAAGCTTCTACTTATGGAAAATATACAGGATGATTCTCTTATGAAACACGTTCGGATTTTTTTCTCACTTGGTATTGAATTTTTGCCCTTCATTTTTTTACGTGGTACATGTGATTTTTTCCCTCCATTGGACAAGTAACAGAGTTGCCAGCCTTTCACAAATTTCCAAAAAAACAAATAAATTCTCGTTTTTAAAAATATCCTTCTTCTTCTTCTATGGGTTTGTCACGGGTGTCACAAATGTTAGCTGATTGAAGTCTGTGTTACATAAGCTTTACAACGAGATATAGTTCATATCTCTGTGACAATTAGAAGGGGTAGTAGGGCCGCCAACGTAAAGTTCTATATTTTTTTTGAAATCCCTGTCGGTCTTGAAAAGGTTAATTTTACCGTTCTTCGCAAAATATAGTATGGGAGTTTTTTCTTTCATATTTTGTATAACACGTGTTTGTTATGTTGGTATATAATATGCATATATTTTATTACTAATGATCCCTAAAGTGTTGAGATTTCTAGCTTTTTTTTTTTTTTTTTTGATAAAGTGAAAAAAAACGTAGTTTTCCTTCTGACTCTTAATGAAAACTGTAATGAAAGTAACCAAATCGCTTATAAGTGGAAATTTATAGCTTATGGTAAATAAAACGTATCACAGAACAGTAAAAACAAAAAAAATTGCAAAAATATATTTCAAAAGTTAAATAAGATGAAAAAAGGTGGTGAGGTCCTGTGGGCCCCAGTGTGATCTCCGTGTCACAAACAAATAAGTGTGACCACGGAGGGTTAATTATTTAAACAGTAACATTTGATGATACAATAATAAAACTGGATGTGTGACGATTAACGTGTTCCGAGATACTTCAAAAACGTCATCTTGGCTTATATTTAAGTTTGAATATTCAATGTTAATTACTCAAATAAAAAATTAAAATTTGCTTGATGTAGGTGCAGTGTCAAATCTTAATAAAAATAACTTTTAGACGAATTTGACCTTCAACGAACTCAGAAAGAGATATTCGATAGAGATGGTGGTTTCACCTCGTCATTTCCATGAAGGAAATTTGTCGTGTCATGTCGATGTTTGACACAAAAATGTGTTATTCGGGGCATGTCAGCTAAGTTGGAGAATTCTTAACTTTCGTGAGAAGCGTTTACATTGGATTACAATACTTAGATTTTAGTGAATAATATCGTGTTGATGGGGTTGATGGGATTATAATTCCACTAATTTCGCATGTTCCTCTTTGTACTATCCAAATTTGTTTAATGTTTACTTGCATTTAGCATGTGTCTCGTTAATGCAGGAACTCAATCGACTGACGTTAAAGAAAGACTTGATTTTATCTAACCTCAATATTTCAAATATAAAATAGAATTTTTGACACCTTTTTTATTTCGTATAGTCGATATGTATTCAATTCAGGCAATCATATTCATTAAACCTAGAATCCATTATGAATAGGAAAAGATACCACATTAAAAAAAAATTAACGTTCCACATATATGCACCGGGACTAAGGGAGACAGTGATGATGAGGTGGATGATAATGGTGGACTGGCTGATTAGGAGAAAACTGGAGAACCCCCCCCCCAAAAAAAACACATACGTGGTGTTTGTTCACCATAAAGTCACTTGGCGCAACCTGGGATTGAAGTAGGGACCTTACAGTGATCGCTGTACTGTTGGGCCACCGCTGTCCAGTTTATAATTAAGAGAATAATGACAGCATATAAGTAGCGACTCAACAATGACATTTAAGAATGATACATGATATTTTATCTTTCCATAGGTGAGAAGAGCTTAATGTAGCCTACTGTCAAACAAAGACATACATCAAAATACCAAATATAGGAGAATGGTTTCCGTTAAAAGGCAATTCAATTACAAGCATTACATTTTAAACATCATTTATTGATACAATTTCTATACCTCAAAAGAATATAAACCTTGTTAAGAGTAGTATTAGAAATGCTATTGTTTGCAAAATATAATGATACATAATTAATACTAATATTTGAAGGTGTAAGCGGATCATTTCATTTATTGATAACACAGAATTGATTTTAAAAGGTTACGTGGAACATTTTAAAATGATATTTTGTTTATAATAACCATGTTAAATCTAGATAATCAATGTATTTTACAGAAACTTAATCATGTAAAAGAAAATATAAATGTTACATTCCCATAAGTATGTTAACCTGACGCAAGTTAGGTGTTCTCCCTCTATAAAAATTTTCCAATTGATTTATACTTTTTCTTTATACTTTGTGATGTCTTGACTTACATTTTTCTATCTTTGTCCCCTATGAGAACATGTTAATTATTATTCAATATGACATTCATCTGACATTTTTCAAATTTTAGCTATCTTTCCCAATAGGTATTTCCAAGCAATAAATGAAACTTTCAATTGTAAATTTACTAATACATGCGAGGAAACAAAGGTACAATAAAATAGGAACTTTTGGCCCGTGTCAGATACATACAATTTGGTTATTTCCCCTTTATTATAATAATAAATTACTAATTCAAGTTTCCCACTATATTGGGTTCCATTCTTTAATTGAGCTTTGATTTGTTAATATAATATATAAAGAATATTAAAAACACTCTAGTACATCATTGTTTCTAGTGCTCTCAACGGGTCGGGTCAGGTCGGGTTACCCGACCCGTGACCCGACCCGTGATCCGATCCGATTGACCTGACCCGACAACCCGTCCCGAGCTGACCCGATTGACCCGACCCAATAACCCGACCCGAGCTGACCCGACTGACCCGACCCGACCCGACCCGTTTGAGAGCACTATTGTGAACACACTGGGTGAACGCCAAAATGCACTCCCAGTGGGAATTAAAAAACCCGGACCACGTGTACGGAAATTTTACACGTTAACCACTAGCTAGATCAAGCGGGGAATTTGTATATGCATCTTAATGAATATTTGGCACTTTTGATGTTTGGTTATTTCTTTTCATAACTGATACCAGTGTCCGACGTGAGAGAAATTTATTTTTTTCTTGCTTTAGTTCTATGTGACGAAATTTTTATTCAAGGTCAGTGTTCTCACCTGCTCGGACGGCAGGGGGGCTTCTCAGAAGGCAGTAGCAAGAGTCCCTTAGCGCAGACAAAAGGAAATCGTTTAACTACAATGATAAGGGTTGAGGAAACGGGAGAACACCTGTGATTTTTTCCAACCCTTCAACTTTCATTCCAAAATAGGTTCTTATGATTCCGGGACCCGCGCCACTTTGATTTTTCTTTCTCGGTATTCTCAGTATATATAGTTGCAAGTAAGAGGATACATAATATGAATTTTGTAATTTAAAATTTAAAAATACAGTATGATAATTAATTATAAAGTACTAATTTTATTTCATCACTTTCAGCCGAACAAATGAAATTCAAACAATTCGCACCCTGGGTCTTGGACATCAATACTGCGTCTTATTCTTGCACAGTCAAGTCTTGGTCCTGCATTTCGTAGTCTTGGTGGTCTTTCATGCTATACAAGAGCCAAGAATGCTCGCCTCATCGGTACTAATGAAGACCAAGTGTGATTTTGATTATGGTCTTTCATACTATATTCTTGTATCGATGTTCTTGGGCTTGGTGAAATAAAATGAAATATTCAGTTTAAGATCCCTCGATTCTGGACCGAGGCTAAGGGATATGGTGACCATGAGAAATGAATGCAATGGTGGAATGAAGAAAGTGGGAGGAAACAGGAGAACCTAGAGAAAACCCACTACACGGCGTTTCTCCACCACAAAGCCCACTTAGCACAAGGTGGGATCGAACCATGGACAGCATGCACCGGAGATGAATTCTCTACCACTGAGCTACCGCAGCCTGCTTGAGCTTTCGACTCCAGCCGAGTTTAAGCTCAACCTAAACTCAGTTGACCAAAGTGAACTGACCCAACTGACCCGACCCGACAACCCGACCCGAGCTGACCCGATTGACCCGACCCGACAACCCGATCCGACAACTCGACCCCAACTGACCCAACTGACCCGACCCGACAACCCGACCCGAGCTGACCCGACTGATCCAACCCGAAAACCCGACCGGACCCGTTTGAGAGCACTAATTGTTTCTCAATCTATGGTTCCCGGGCTCTGTGAGGGCCACGACAAATTGAAAGGGGGTTCACGGGACATTTTATTTTCATTAAACTTTAACTTATCATTAGAGAACGGATTTTAAGGTGCAGCACCTTTTCTAAAAATGTAGTTGTTATAACAACCAAAGTTCAAAATACCAAGGGTCTATGTGTTTCCGGGCAAAATATGAACTAAAATGAACGCACTTTGTTGCACCTTTTTCGTGAATGTTGCATCTTTCTTGGTAGGTTAATGAAATTACTCTTTTTTTTTTACTTCTTCAGCACCTTTATTGTCCCTTTTTCTCTTTTTTTAAAAATTTCACAGAACAATATGTTTTATTTTCAATTTGGTTTACCCCTAATATTCCATAAATTTAGAAGCAATCTTGATGATTTTTTAGGGAAAAATCTGAACTGAATTAGCGAAACAATCCGGACGTAGAAATCTTTACAACGTCAACTGAACTTCCTTTTATGTGTTTACAAGATATGCAATACCGGTTTCCGTTGATGTCGAGCGAAGTTTCTCCACATACAATGATCTCCTGAGCTCCAACCGACAGAAACTAACATTCGAATACATAGAAATGTGTATAATCAAGTATAATCAGTTTGTGAAAACCCAGTAGTATGGAACGGTTTTTCAAGGCAGAATATTGCTAAATTAATGTTTTCTTTTTTAAATATCGAGTTGGTTTTAACCACAATTTTTTTACAAGAATGTTGAATGTTGTACAAGTTTATGAGATTAAATAAAACAATTTTGGATTTTATGTCAAATGTTTAAACCCAAGATTTTAATAATATTTGATGATATAATAAATAAAGAATGTTCATGTAACTGTAAACTATAGCACTTAATAAAGATATCCTATTAGCACCTTTTCGCACCTTTTTGAATGACTTTTAGCACCTTTTATTCCCTTGCTCCTACCACATTTTTGCACCTTAAAATCTGGTCCTTACTTATCATATTACTCACTCCTAGGATGTCTGTGATATACACTACATTCAATCAATTCAAAAGAATAGAATACAAACAAGAAAAGAAGATAACAAAATTACTAACCTAAGCTCAAAGGTGCATCATCCATTACATTAGGTAAATTCATAATATTAGGACTAACTGGTATGACGGTAATTCTCAGTATCTTTATTATCGTCGAATTTATAGCAGTATTACATTGTCATAAGTGAAACATTTAGTATTGTAAAATTGCTGTTTATCATATCATTTTCATGACATGTAAACTTACTTTAAAAAATTACTTTTAATTTCTTGGGGGAGGGGAGACGCGGATAATTAACAGAAGTTACAAGGTTCGGGACAAAAGAAAAATTGTGGAACGCTGCTCTACATATCTCAATATGTATGTTTGCGTGAAGATAGAAGGAAAAATATAAAGCTTGTAATCCTAGTGGTTTTCCTCTTTGCCTTGGACTTTTGTCTACCCACGGGAACAAGAAAATGACAGAAAACTTTGTTTCAGAACTCTCTTTAAAAAGTCAATTTCCTATTTTCTTTTTCTTCCCTTCATTCTTTCTTCATGTTTCGTCACAAAATTCTTTCTCTCTCTCTTCACCCTTTTCTGATGCGAACCAAGGAGTTTCTTCAGGCGAGGAAGAGAAAGATTCCTTGAAAGTGTGTCAAGTTTTTCAGTCCTGGATCTGCACCGTAGTCTTCCAGGCGCCGCTTCAAGCCGCTACAAAGAAATAACTTCGAATATTAGTGGTCTTCCTACACTAAGGAAACCAGTGTGTCTAAACACAAACACAAACAAAGAAACACAGAGAGGAAAGGAATATATATTTGTGTATTTGAAGGGGTCTAAAGGAAAAGAAAGTGAAAGATATAAACAAATTTATCTGGGAGGTACAGGGTATGACGATGTGTACTTCCCGAAGGCTTCTAAGCTCTCTACATAAAGTTTGTTTTCCATTACTGAAATTTCAGTTCGAAATCGAAAACTTTGTTGAGGATTTTGTTTTCTTCCAGGCAATTCATACAGTTATTGGAAATTTTATATATATCTATATCTATATCTATCTATATATATATATATATATATATATATATATATATATATATATATATATATATACAGAACAACATTATGTGGAAAGTTCCAGACATAGGTTCTTCGTACGTACACACACACACACACACACACACACACACACACATATATATATATATATATATATATATATATATATATATATATATATATATATATATATATATATATATATATATATATATATATATATATATATATGTGTGTGTGTGTGTGTGTGTGTACGTACGAAGAACCTATGTCTGGAACTTTCCACATAATGTTGTTCTGTAGTTATATTTTTTTATGTAGCATATTTTCTAGTACTAGACATTTAGAGTAAAATGTGTAATATTATGACCTTGTAGTTGCGTTGAAGATTTTATACAAATTACTGTTAGCACCTTCGTCATCTAATCATATGTACAGTGTTGTTCAGTAAAGCCTGGTTACCCATTTGTTCTTTAGAGGCCATATTGTCGGAATTGTACGTATGGATTTTTAGTACTTTGGTTGAAATAAAGATCTCAATTACGCTAAAGAGATTTACATTTTTTAAAAAAATTTAATCCCATCTACAGATAAGAATACAGAACTATTCAAAGAAAGCTATAAGCGTTTTACTAACAAGACTGTATGTATATTGTAATATTCGGTAGAATAACGGTACACGGGTTCTTCCCTTGCCTTTTTATTACAAAAGATGTTTATACAGTTTGAACACAAGACGACAAATAAGTAATTTTCAATTTGTCTCTAAAAGTTCATGCCGCTAAAATAAATATGGTTAGACCTCCTGCCCGTTGAAGCTAGGAGGTTTGAGGTTAGCTCGGTAGGAATGACCCTGCACGTTGCAGATGAGTCCAAAGGAAACTCTTGTCCAATGCAACACAGAAGCAGGTTTACGATCTCCCGCCTGTTGCAGTTCGGAGATAAGTGAGGATACCTCTTAAACGTTGAAGCTCAGAGAGAGAGTTAAGGGAGCCTTTCCTATCCGTTGCAGCTTGGAGAGATAGCTAAGAGATGACCAATTAACAGCTGATGTCTTTGATGTCTTCTGCCTCGAGGTGTCCGTTTAGATAGCCAGTCTTTGGAGGTGGACGCCTGTGGAGGGGTTCTCTTCGCGTCTCTTCGTGTTTCATCGGTGGTGACGGCATCCGTCTGCTGCTTGTGCTACAGCACGTGGCTTTGTCTATTAATACGGAATGCTTCCAATATGAAGGGATGTTTTTCACTGTTAGCAATATGTGTATCATTGTTACACACATACACACACACACACACACACACACATATATATATATATATATATATATATATATATATATATATATATATATATATATATATATATATATATATATATATAGGAAAAGGTGGGAATATGAAACAGGGCTGTAATATGAAATTCGTTATAATTCTCTTCGTACTAGTGCGATCCAGTGTTGGGGACTGCTAACACTTGCAATACATTCTCCAGTTCGCACTAGAGCGCTTGGAATGCAGTTGAGTTATCGACGCCATGACAGGCAAGAGCGTAAGGTTTTCGACCATTAAACAATTGTTAGAAGGTAAGAATTTTGCATGTTTTTGACATAATATTAGTTTTATTCGCAAAACAAACTACCGTGCTTTTAAAAATACTCAGATGAGATCTTCATACGAATAAAGTAATTAATATGTAGATGATTATCATACCAAAGTTTTTGACGGCACTTGGAAAAATGGCTGCTGGTTGTAATATGGAACACCGTGCATATGAAAAATGACTTGTTCCATATTACAACCACCGATTCAATTGTTGCAGGTACAAGATGCCACGCACACAATTTGGACCTACGAAGAAAAACGTAAGACAACATTGTAACTCTGAAGATATGGAGAATGCTATACGTGCAGTTAGGGTAAAGAAAAAGACATTGAGTAGCTGTCTTAATGTACTGACAGCAGCCTTGTGTGGAAAAGTTAATGACAATGAGAAGGAGTTTGCAAATATAAAACTGCGCCGAAAACCACGGTTATCTGCCGATCTAGAAAAGGATCTCAAGGCCTCATGAACAGTGGATTCAGTGCGCAAAGTGTCAATCTTGGGCTCATCTTGAATGTTCAGCATGTGAAAACTACATATACTACATATATGATATTTGCTCTTACTATCCTTCAGCATTCGCAGACAGTTGGCATATTTCGGTTCAGAATGATATGCAAAATGCATTTCTTTCTGTAATAAAATTAGGTCTAAAGTACCACTAAACAGGCTTCTAGTTTGTAATTCACTATTCGTTTCTGAACACTCAACTTTGCAGTACACTGTGTAATGTAGATAATATAGGTTTATGAAACTTCACTAAACAATTAATTTCTCAGTCGGGTTCAAACCCTGCTCGCGCCAAGTGAACTTTGTGGTGGACAAACACCATGTGCGTTGATTTTCTCGGGGTTTTCCCATTTCCTCCCATTTTCTTCATTCCACTATTTCATTCATTACTCATCATCACCGTCTCCTTTAGCCTAACCGGCATAACCGTGAAACGTAAAACTCAAAAAATTTAATCTCTCAGTCGGCTTTTATTTTTAACTATCCCACTACTTCATATTACCACCCCATTTTCCAAGCCCTAAATTTAGGAAAGGTTGTTTTATAATTTTATATTTCCTAAACGAGTGCACAGTTCTGTATGTTCATTTGATAATACATGTATCAAAGACCAAATTTTGCTCTTCTATACGTGAAAGCAGTCAGACTCAGAAACTTGTCAAATGGCAATACAAAACAAAAAAAATGTTTCATATTCTCACCTTCTCCTCTCTTTCTTTCTCTCTCTCTACATATATATATATATATATATATATATATATATATATATATATATATATATTTATATATACAATACTACAGTTTCCTTCGTCCCCTCCCTCTCTCCCTCTCTTTCCTTCTACCATAACCTCTAGCACGTCCCTCATAATATAGTTCCTTCTCAGCCAATGTCCCAACCAGTTCCTCTTCCTTCTCTTAATTACATCTAAAAGTCTTATTTTCTCCCCTACTGCTACTGTTTCTAACACGTATCGTTTCTTGTTCAACCCAGCTAATTCTCTCTTTCTTCTCCATACCCATCTTTCGAAAGCCTCCAATTTTCTCATCGCTTTTGCGTAATGTCCATGTTTCTGCCCCATAGAGTACATATTGGAATCAGTAAAATAAAATCTCAATATTTAATTGGAAGTTTGTTCAATACAAAGATTAGCTAATCGTGGTTGAAAAGAAAAAATCTGACGCTTTTAAAGTGTGAAAGTAATTTTGCAATTCATGGTTTTTCAGTAATCTTTGCCATCTTAATTGTCTTTCAAGCATCTTAGGGGTAGTCTCCCCAGTTTGGGAACCAGTGGAGTATTGTATCTCTTAAAAAAATATTAAAAGATTACGGAACGTTTTGATTTATCTTATAAGTAGTGAAGCATGGGTACCTGTTCAAAAACAAATTCATCGCCTATGTTGTACAGTATCATCATACTTACGTGAAGGTAAAATATATTAGTTTTAGAAACATATATTGTATTTCCGTTACTATTGGGGCATTGTAGGATTTATTATTCTTTATATCCAGAGAAACATTTTCCTATGAGAAGCATAACAATTCTTAAAAGCAAGACTTGCAAGACTGGGTCTTGGTCTTGGTCTTGCATTTGCTCATCACCAAAGAAATCTATAATCACCAATTAGGAACAGGGTTTCTCGTTCATAAACGAATATTACCAGCAATTACGCGTGTTAAATTTGTTACTGACAGACTATCTTTTATCACTCTTAAGAGTCGTGATATTATTGTTTTAAATGTACATGCCGCAACAGAAGATAAGGATGACGATATAAAAGACAATTTTTACGAAAAAGTGGAACGGATATTTGACCAACTTCCGTGATACCATATGAAAATTCTATTAGGGGATTTCAATGCGAAGGTAGGACGAGAGGATATTTTCAAACCGATTATAGGCAACGAAAGTCTACATAAGGAAAGTAATGACAACGGTGTTAGACTCGTGAACTTTGCAACATCCAAAAACCTAATAGCGAAGAGTACAAAATTCAAACATCGCGACGTTCATAAGTACACTTGGACCTCACCAGACGAAAAACCCATAATCAAATTGATCACGTCTTAGTAGATAGAAGAAAGCAATCTAGCATAATTGATGTCCGGTCGTTTAGAGGGGCTGTTTGTGACACTGATCACTACCTGGTAGCAGCGATAATAAGAGAAAGATTATCATTGAATAAAGGAAATATTCAATGTCCGAAAATGGAGAGATTTAATTTAAAGAAATTAGAAGAGAGCCAGGTAAGAGAGGAATACCAGATTGAAGTTTCGAATAGATTCTCGACTTTAGAAGATTCGGACTGCACTAGTGTTGAGGATACTTGGATTAAAATTAGAGACAGCATTAAAATTTCAGCAAAAGAAAAATTAGAACACACGAAAATACGTAGGAACAAACCATGGTTCGACCAGGAATGCGTTAAACTAGCAGAGAAGAGAAAACCGGCAAAATTACGATAGCTATAAAATCCGAATGAAATAACTACACAAAATACCGTAGACATCAAGCGGGAAACTTTCAAAGCTTTTAGAACAAAGAGACGCGATTTTTTGAAAGCCAAAATTAAGGAACTTGAAGATAATAGTAAAAATAAAAACATTTGGGACATGTATAAGAGGATTATAGAATTTAAGAAAGGCTATCAACCTCGTGCTTATATATTAAAGAAAGCTGACGGAACAGTTCTCACTGATACGAATAGCATCTTAAATAGATGGAAAGATTTCTTTGACGATTTGCTGAACATGCAGCCAAAAACTAGTGTGCGTGGAGAAAAGGAGATACACACCGCAGAACCGTATTTTCCAGAACCCAACCGAATAGAAGTAGAAATCTCTATAAAGAAAGTAAAGAAACACAAATCTGCAGGTGTAGATGAAATTCCGGCTGAGTTAATTTTAGCTGGAGGCGAAAAATTGTGGAACAAGATGCACAAACTCATTCTTCTTATCTGGAACAAGGAAGAATTGCCACAAGAGTGGAAAGAATCAATCATTGTTCCAATTCACAAGAAAGGCGTCAAAACTGACTCTAATAATTATCGAGACATCGGAAGAAGTAAAGGTTATTATGGTAGAAAATATGACAGCTATTCACCAATTCGTACGATTAAATGGAATCCTCATCTACTCCATGATAACTGTAATCTATCTGATTGATACCTCCCAATATGGAGTTATCATGTTGAAAATTTTCGAACGCCCTGTATAATAATGTAAAATAATATATAATATAGGATATGTAAGGATGTAATGTTGTCATTTAATTTTCTTGTAATATTAAAAGGTAGGATTAAGTTCGGACGTGCATTAAAATAGGTTTAGGATATTATTTCGTATTTAATGTCTATGTTTTGTTTATTTGTATCTTAATTTCCTATATTTCTTTAATAATATTCTGCTTATTTCTTTTATTTTTATCTATAGAACGCTTTTCCTATCTCCAATCATTCTGAAAACTCTGTCAAAATTTTCTTTAAAAATTTTATTCAAAAATTATTCTTCATAAAATTCTTTAGACTTTCAGCCATTTTGATAGAAAATCGTCAAGATTCACTCGGTTTTGGTGCATCATCTTCAATCTTGTCTTGTGTGACGTCAGTAGCACAGATTTACAGAATTATTTATAATTGGTCGCTTTCCTTTGAACTCTATGATGATTAGCTCATCTTCAATCTTCAGACTGTTACGTCACATTGTTGTCGTACTGTAATGGCGTCAGCCTAAGAAAGCAATCCTCTGTTATCGCCCGTCAGATATTATCGACATAAAGTGATAAAGAAAGCCGCTCCCGAACGGATTTTTACTACTAAAAGATCTAAAAAGGTTCGATTGCAAAATTTGCGATAATTTTTGCGCTATTTATTGAACGGAACGGAGCGAATAGCGAGGGGAATTAGTGAAGCGAAGCAGCCCAATGTTGTAAGTTGTCTGTATGCATTATGGACGAGGTCTGATTTCTGCAGAATAGGATCCTGATTTTTTTGGAAGAACCGTGATAGTTAATGGCCTTTTAACTGGTTCAAAATGGACTGTATGTTGTGGAAGATGTGAGTGATAGTTGTTTATTCTGGAACTGTGAAATCCATCACAAAAATAAATAAGAATGGTTAACCGGAACGGGTACCTGTAAGGACAACATTGGATTCTGCTTGTATACAAACTCATCCGAACTGTAAGTAAGATTTTCTTTATTTCTAAAGTGGTTTCAAGCGAAGTAACTTGGTAGCCTGGATTTATGGATATTTTCTTTTAACCTCGAAATTCACCAAGTTATACCATTGGAATATGGTGTTTAGTGAAACATAATAATATAACTATGTCTTCGTAAATTCCTTTCCCGTAGGATCTACACAATTACTGAGACAATATGTGACGGCTTAGGCTTATCTATAAAGGGGGGGGGAAATAAAAGGTAGAGCAAATACTGACGGAATATACATGCAAGTGTAAAATTTTCATTTAGAGTGACCATCGAAATTCCTGTTATTCAAAGAAAGCAAAAATCTTGTGAAAGGCTATATACAGTATTCTTTATTATTGTTGTGATTTTTTTTTTTATTTTGGCTATGCATCATTTGGCTGTATATTAGAACCCAGCTAAACAAATAGGATAGGAATGACGTTCTCCAGTATAGAACACATATTCAACATATTTTATTCTTTTAAAGTTTTTCCTTTTTAACCTTAACGTATCCGTGAAGTATGAGAAAGAAACCGAAGCTGTACTTTGATAAAAGAAGCACGATGGGTCGTTTTGTCATAAATTTCCGATAGGGGCAATTGGTTTTCTACACCGTGCGAACATTCATATAATTTTTTTTTTTTTTTTTTTTTTTGTAACAGAATTTCATTAAAAGAAATGTGGCCTGGACTGCCAACCAAAGCGTTTTTACGTTATAAAATAAATTTGTTGGTGTGAGAGTGTAGTGTGAATGTGTCTTAGGTTAGTGTAGGTTAAGGATTTAGTGATTTCATGTGTATTTTGTTGTAAAATGTGTAGGCAAGAAATGAATAAATATAGAAAAGGGTGCCTAGTAATTGTAGCTGCTGTGAACAGCTAAACATAAGATTTTTTTTATTTCAAAATGAAAGATATGAATGCCAATGAGAGGCACTTTCCTTAAGATAGTCGAGAATGAGTAACTATTTAATAAAAGTAATAAATATTGGGAATATGTGAAATAAAATTGAAAGTCATGAGAGTATGTGTGCATGTGATATTGTAAAATGGTTGGTCACGAATTGTGACACGCACGGTAAAAATGATTCTGTAAAGTGTAATGCGATGTATTGTTGTGCCCCTAAACTCAATGTAAACAGTCTGTATAAAGCTTCGGTGAAACAAGTAAAGCTTCAGGTGGACAATTATGTTTTATTCCATATAACAGTGATACAGTAGAGTAGAAATTTTATAGTAAAACATGATTTAGTCGAGATCAATAGTGCGTCTTCCTATCAATCCGATAATGAATCATCGAGGGGAAAATGATATGAGTGAAACGTTACGGGGAACCCATCAGTGAATGTCACGAATCCTGAGATTTATTTTTTTTTATTTACTTTTCCAAATTTTCGAGTTTATTTATATTTTTTTTTTCCGTTGCGCAAACTTCATTTAGATAATACACTTGTAGGGCAGGTCTTCTGAGTTCGATCCTTTCTCCCATGACTATGGAGCGAGTGAGTGCATCCCCGGTTGCGAGCTATTCTTCTGTGGTGGCCAAATAGACTTGTAGCTGGTTAAACTGGTGATATACTCAAACGCACCTTGGTCCCGAGAAAGCGAACATCTGAGAACAACAGTAGACACGAATACATACATAAACAAAACAAATATAGAAATTAAATATTTTTTTCTAACAAATTTGGCTACGCCAGCCAGGATGATATTCGGTGATGGAACTTGTAATGTTTCGATTATATCATTCTCAAGGAAGGATGGTCACAAAAAAAAAAAAAAAAAAAGCGAGTTGAAGAAAGTGGTAAATCTTTATAGATGAGCAGGAATAGTTGCATATTGTCTGAGTAATTGGTAGATCCGGGGAATATTATGAAAGTTTGTAAAAAGGAAGAGAAAATATGTCGTGTAAAAAGTTAAGTGAGACCAATCAGTCTGTGGACAAGTATAGTTGTTGTGACGAGCTAATAGAAGGAGTAAGCGTCTTTTGTGACGTTTGTCAATTGTGGATTCATTCCCAATGCCAGGGATTGTCGGAAACGGAAGTCACCGAACTGCAACAAAGTGTGGAACCGTGGTATTGCAAATATTGTACTGTAAAACGTGCGGCACAGGTAGACTTGCCGGCGTCCAATGGAGAAAATGACACAGAGAGGGGTTCACTGGTAGTTCTTCCGCAGGTGACCGAGGTAGAGAATGATACTGTAGTGCAGGAATCGGTAGAGTCACAGTCCACGTCTAACTTAGCTGAACTTTTACAGCAATTTACTCAAACATTAAGTTTAAAATTTGATCAGAAATTTGGTAATGTTAGTACTCAGTTAGAACAAGTCAATGTTAATATGAACACTCAGTTAGAACAAGTTAATGCTAATGTAAACACTAGATTTGAAAATGTAAACTTTGCGTTAGGGCAGATAGTAGTAGAAAATGGATCGATCTGGAACAGACCTGAGCCACTTTTGATCAACTCACAAGCCACTGAGAAAATGACCACCATGCACCGTGAGACCACGGTCTTTTACGACCTCCATTTTAGGGGTGTATTCATTCCCTTTTACGAGCACTTTTAAGGGGGTGTATTCATTCTCTTTTACGAGCACATTTTAAGGGTGAACTCGTTCCCTTTTATGAGCATATTTTTCAACTCCTATGTTAATTACGAACACATAGAAGAACAGATAACACATAACACTACGTAACACACAGCAGAACAGATATCAGATAAGAATATGAAACATAGAAGGGGTGTATTCATTCTCTTTTACGACCTCCATTTTAGGGGTGAACTCATTCCCTTTTTTCAACCCTTATTTTAACATAGGAGATAACACATAAGATTACGAACGCATAAAAGAGAAGATAACACATAAGAGTACGTAACACACATCAGAGCAGATAATACATAGCACAGCTAATAAAAGAACATGGCTTATTTTCAACCCCTATTTTAACATAACAGAAATGACACTGAGATTATGAACACACAACAGAACAGGTAATACATAGCACAGTTAATAAAAGAACATGGATTATTTTCCAACCCCTATTTTAACATGACAGTGACTACGAAACATAGTGAAGATTAGATAACACATAAGAGTACATAACACAACAAGGGTGTATTCGTTCTCTTTTATGAGCATATTTTCCAACCCCTATTTCAACATGACAGAGACTACGAAACATGGCGGACATAGCACAAGGGGTGTATTCATTTTCTCCACCTCTAATTGAACATAGCAGAAATTACACTGAGAGTACGTAACACACAACATCCTCCATTTTAAGGGTGGACTCGTTTTCCAACCCCTATTTTAAGACAATGAATACCTATGTAACATAGCGATTGGATACGCTCTTTGAACCGATTTGGATAAAACTAGGCATATGGGGGTTTTCGACCATGCTGAGTACGAATATCATACCATTTTAGGGGTGAATTCGTTTTCAACCCCTATTTTAACATAACAGAAATGACATAAGAATACGTAACATAGCAGTGGGCCTATTTTTCCACCCTTATTTGAGCATAGTCCATTTTTAGGGTGAACTCGTTTTCAACCCCTATTTCAACATGACATAGACTACGAAACATAGCAGAGGTGAACACACAGCAGATACATAAGACTTGTTCCACCCTATTTGAATCCATGGTCTTTTAGGGGGGTGAACTCGTTCCCTTTTCCAACCCCTATTTTAACATAACAGAGAATACACTGAGACTATGAACACACAGCACAACAGATAATACATAGCTACGGAGGGAGGGTGTACTCGTTCTCATTTTTCAACCATTATTTGAACATAACAGATAATACATTCGAACCTTATAGCAAAGATTCTAACCTATATTTGAACATAGCAGAGATGATTATTTAAAGAATGCGAAACTTCCGTGTTTTGTTATCAGTTACATAATAACTTCCGCCATATGTAGATAATTCTCATTACGTCATTCATCCGGATTTGAAAAAACATTGACCTAGTTTTCTCTTTAACAGACAATAACTTGTCGTCATTCAACGATAGGAATCCCTGAACGTAATGTAATCAATCACAAAGGTATAAAAAAAAGAGGGGAATTCCCGAGGATGACTCATACTATTGCGCAACATGACGTAATACTGTCAGACAGGTATAAAAGACTGACCGACATGTTTTTTTGTAATCACTTCATGTTTACCGTGTGAAGCGTAAAGTTCAGATATTTTTTGTGTGTGTGCGTTTATATTATTAGTGTGGTTTATTAATAGTGTGGTTTTGTTTTCTTTTGTAAGTAAGACATTTTATAATAATACTATTAATATTATATTATAAAAACTCAGTTCAAAATTATTATAGTAACTTTGAAGAGTTAGTTTTTTTTAAAAAAAATGGCAACAAAAAAGGTTAAATCAAATATTATCAATTCTGATACTCTATTTAATAATAATTTAAAAAATTTTATTTTAAAATGTGATACTGATTTAAATGAGGATAGTGGATGTTTTTTAAAGAATAAAAGAAAAGACTGTTTAGATATATTACAACAAGAACAAACTAAGACATCGTTTAAAGTAAATTTTTCTTTGGCTACAACTTTTGTAAAACCAGTAGATTTAGAAACATGTAGATTCTTTGTAAATAGTGGTAACGAAATTATTTTGCCGAGTACAGATTTGAATTCTATAATTGAAAAACTATTTAATAAAATTTTAGTTGAACAAGAAAATAGGGCAATTAAGAAATCAGGGTGGTCTTTATGTTCTGAACCAAACCATCAATTAGAAATTAAAATCAGTAAATATGATCCGCTTTCCGCTTCTTCTTTTATAAAATTACCTCAATGGATTTTATCCAAAAAGAAATGTGTTTTAAATATTCAAAATAATGATAATAGATGTTTTATGTACTGCATTATAGCTGCGTTGCATCCAGTAAAAGAAAATCCAAATCGTGTGAATAATTACATACAATATAGTAATACTTTATTACCATTATTTGAAAAAACCAATATACAATTTCCCGTCGAAGTAGAACACATAAGCAAATTTGAACATATGTATAATTCCGTATTTCCTAACGAACAAATTTCCATTAATATATATGGCATTAACTATGATCATGAAACTATTTTCCCATTACATATAAGCGAAAATGCAGGTGTATTTAAACATATTGATTTACTGTATTGTGAAGAAAATTGCAACAGTCATTATTGTCTTATAAAAAATATCAATGCGTTATTGAAGAGTCATATAAAATTGCCTCAATGGATTTTATCCACAAAATGTGTTTTAAATATTCAAAATAACGATAATAGAAGTTTTATGTATAGTATTCTAGCTGCATTGCATCCCACAAAAGATAATCCACATCGTGTGAATAATTACATACAATATAGTAATACTTTATTACCGTTATTTGAAAAATTTCCAGTCGAAATAGCACACATAAGCAAATTTGAACATATGTATAATTCCGTATTTCCTAAAGAACAAATTTCCATTAATATATATGGCATTAACTATGATCATGAAACTATTTTCCCATTATATATAAGCGAAAACACAGCTGTAGGTAAACATATTGATTTATTATATTTAAACTCTCATTATTGTCTAATAAAAAATATCAATGCGTTATTGAAGAGTCATATAAAATTGCCTCAATGGATTTTATCCACAAAATGTGTTTTAAATATTCAAAATAACGATAATAGAAGTTTTATGTATAGTATTCTAGCTGCATTGCATCCCACAAAAGATAATCCACATCGTGTGAATAATTACATACAATATAGTAATACTTTATTACCGTTATTTGAAAAATTTCCAGTCGAAATAGCACACATAAGCAAATTTGAACATATGTATAATTCCGTATTTCCTAAAGAACAAATTTCCATTAATATATATGGCATTAATTATGATCATGAAACTATTTTCCCATTACATATAAGCGAAAACACAGCTGTAGGTAAACATATTGATTTATTATATTTAAACTCTCATTATTGTTTAATTACAAATTTAAATGGTTTAGTCAGACATCAGTTAGGTAGTCATCAAACATTTATTTGTAGACGATGTTTAATATCATTTTATAACAAATCAAAATTAGATGAACATGACAAATTATGTAAAGAACACACTCCAACCAAAATTAACATGCCGAAACAAGGAGAAGTTTTAAAATTTCGAAAATTGAAATTGTTATTACAGAATGATGTGATAATAATTGCAGATATGGAAAGTTTATTAAAACCTATAAATAAACAAAGTGGATCTCATACAGTACAAATTCACCAACATATACCATGCAGTTTTGGTTATATTGTATGTTGGAGTAACAACTATATGAAATCAGATTTAGTTATTTATCGGGGAGAAAATGTATCGATGAAGTTTATGTCTGCTATGGAGAATGAATTAAGAAAAATCATAAACATATTAGATCAAGAAAAACCATTAATACCATTAACTAGTTCTCAGTTACAGGAGTTTAACCTATCCACTGAATGCTCAGTTTGTGATAGTAAATATACGAGTGACAATAGAAAAGTTAAACATCATAACCATTTAACTGGTCAATTTATTGCCACGGTGTGCAACAAGTGTAATTTACAAATTAAGCGTCAAAGTAATTTTATCCCTGTCTTCTTCCATAATTTGTCTGGGTATGATGCACATTTATTTGTGAAAGAATTAGGTTGCACCCCGGGAAATATTTTTGTAATTGCTGAAAGCACTGAGAAATACATAACATTCTCTAAGCACTTTAATTTTAATGGTAGACCTATCGAGTTACGTTTTGTAGACTTATTTAAATTCCTACCGTATAGTCTCGAAAATTTGGTGTCAAAATTAAAACCTGAGCAATTTGTCTACACAAAGCAATATTTTTCCGATGAAAAGTTTCCTTTAATTCTCCGTAAGGGAATTTATTTTTATGAATACATAACAAATTTAGATACATTTAAAGAAACTGAATTTCCTGGAAGAGAGGCGTTTAGTAGCAAATTGAATGGAACACAAATTTCCGAGACTGATTATCAATATGCAAAACTGATTTGGCGTGTGTTTAAATGTGAAAATTTAGGGGACTACCACGATCTATATTTAAAATGTGATGTACTTCTCACAGCAGATGTGTTGGAGAATTTTAGAAAGACATGTTTAAATGCTTTTTGTATTGATCCGATTAATTGTTTTACTGCACCTGGGTTGGCATGGCAAGCCATGTTATATAGAACAAAAATTGAACTTGAACTTTTATCAGATATCAATATGTATATGTTTGTAGAAAAATCGATTCGCGGAGGTATTACTCAAGCTGTGTTAAGGTATGCCAAAGCTAATAATCCTTACGTACATGATTTTGATGCGGAAAAAGAAAAATCTTATTTACTGTATATTGACATGAACAATCTGTACGGACTATCAATGATTGACTATTTACCATATGGTGGTTTTCGGTGGGAGGATAAAATTGACAACTGGCAAGACAAACATAAAATTATCAATTGGCCCACGGATAGTGAATGGGGATTTTTTCTAGAAGTGGATTTAGAGTATCCAAATTATTTACACGAATACCATTCTGATTTTCCGTGTGCTCCAACTAATGAAGTTCCACCGAATGGTAAATATTCAAAATTACTATTGACACTTAAACCGAAATCGAATTATATTTTGCATTATAGAGTATTACAATTTTATCTAAAACAAGGTTTAATATTGGTAAAAGTACATAAAATATTATGGTTTCGTCAATCTAAATGGCTTGCATCTTATATTCAAGAAAATACTCAACGCCGTGCAAATGCTACAATTGAATTTGAAAAAGATTTCTATAAGTTATTAAATAATTCTGTATACGGAAAGACAATGGAGAATGTACGAAAACGAATTGATATAAAATTAATTAACAATGAAAAAAAGTGTAAAAAATTAGTAGCGCAAAATCAGTTTGAAAATTGGGTAAAATTGGCTGATAATTTGGCATTGTTTCATATGGTAAAAAAATCGGTAACCCTTAATAAACCAATTTACGTAGGAGCGACAGTTTTAGAATTATCCAAATTAGCAATGTATGAATTCCATTATAATATAATGAAACCGCGATATGGAGATAAAATTAGAATTGCATATATGGATACTGACTCTTTCATTTACCAAATTAAAACTAACAATATTTATAACGATATAAAAGATATGAATGAGTATTTTGACACCTCAAATTATCCTGAAAATAATTCTTTATATAGCACAAAAAATAAACACGTTTTGGGTAAAATGAAAGACGAATTAGGTGGAGTTCCTATGATTGAATATGTTGGGTTACGAGCAAAAAATTATGCTATAAAAACTGGTGAAAATAAAGAATTGAAAAAATGTAAAGGGATCAAGAAAAATATAGTTAAAGAACAAATTACGTTTGACGATTATAAATCATGTATATTTAAAAACGAAACGATCTATAAAACACAATTTGAAATTAAAAGTAAATACCATAATTTAACAACAAATCAGGTAAGAAAATTAGCATTAGATCCGTATGATGACAAAAGAAAAATTTTAAATTGTAATATACACACTGTTCCTTGGGGGTATAATAATAATAAAGATGTAAAATGTACGATTTGTATATTGTAAATACGATATAAATTTTTTTGGATATATTAGTATTAAAAAAAAATATGTCACAATCAGTTCGAGAACAAATAGTTGCAGAATTACATAAAAGTGCAAGACGAAACTATCCTCGAATACCCGTTATAACGAAAGGGATTCATGATTTATGGCAAGCTGATTTAGTTGAAATGAATAGTGGAAAATTGAAAGGTCTAGCAAAAATTAATCGAAATTTCAAATATTTATTAACTGTGATAGATACATTCTCTAAATATGCTTGGGCTATTCCTGTGAAAAATAAAACTGGGAAAGAAATTACACAAGCATTTATAACAGTACTGAGAAAAGCAAACAAAAGACCTAAATTTTTACAAACTGACAGGGGTCGAGAATTTTATAATTCAGAGTTTCAGAAGGCGATGAACCAAAATAACATTAAACATTATTCCACGTACAGTGATGTGAAAGCAAGTATTATTGAAAGATTTAATAGATCGTTACGTAACATAATGTGGAGACAATTTACACTGCAGGGAAATTATAAATGGATTGGCATTCTGCCGGAATTACTACATAAATATAATAATACTATTCATTCCACTATTAAAATGAAACCTATCGACGCTGTTAAAAAAGAAAATGAAAAACATCTATTGACAAACATCTATTGCAAAAAGTTTTCTGTGATAAAAAGAAAAAGTAAATTTAAGATAGGTGAATATGTAAGAATTAGTAAACTTAAGCGTCCTGGTTTTGATAGAGGTTTTACACGCAATTGGAGTACAGAAATTTTTCGAATTGCTAAAGTTTTCTTCACTAATCCTCCGACATATCACTTAGTAGACTCAAATAATAAACCTATTGAAGGAAGATTTTACGGACACGAATTACAATTAACGAAATTTCCAAACACATATTTAATTGAAAAAGTGTTGCGAAAGAAAAATAATAAGGCCTATGTGAAATGGTTAGGTCTGCCAAAAAGTGAAAATTCTTGGATCGATTTAAAACATACTATATTGTAAAAAAAAGAGAAGTCAAGAATTTATAGGTGAAGCATGTCGTCACAAGTATTTTAAATTCTAGCAACACTGTAAATTTTCGTTGCTTAGTTAAATTGTCATCATCATCATCATCATCACGAGGTCTATCAGTATCACAAGTAAAAAGTATATTAAACCAAATTTGTTCTTCCACAAACGCTGTTTTTTATGTAAAGGAGAAAAGAAAGCAAAATATTTAAAAACGCTATTTAAAATAAATTCAATATATCTGTAATAGAGATGGAATGGAAAATTCCTTTTACATGTATGGTAGCAGGTCCCACAGGTTGTGGAAAATCATATTTTGTTAAAACATTTCTTGACCATTATAGCAAGTTATTTAAAAATATTTTATGGTGTTATGGTGAATGGCAACCATTGTATGATACTGTTTCAAACTGTACGTTTAAAGAAGGTTTACCTCAAAATAATGAATTTCAAGCACATGAGGGTCCACATCTTGTCATTATTGATGATTTAATGCGTGAGTGTGACCATCGGATTGTAGATATTTTTACTAAGGGTAGCCATCATAGAAATATAAGTGTAATATTTATAACACAGAATATTTTCCATCAACAAAAAGGAATGCGGGATATTTCGTTAAATTGTCATTATATTGTTTGTTTTAAAAATCCTAGAGACCAAGCTCAAATTAATTATCTCGCACGACAATTGTATCCAGGTAATACAAAATTTATTCAAGAAGCATATCAAGATGCAACTCGAATTGCTCATGGTTATTTACTCTTTGATTTAAAACAAAATACTTCTGATGAGCAGCGAGTTCGAACAAATATCTTTCCAACAGATTCTTTTAATTATGTTTATGTACCTGTAAAAAAATAATAATTGTAATATGGTTTATATTCTAACAACTATTTGTGCTTTAATAGCCGTAAAAAATGATTAGTAAGGAAAATGCACATATGTTAAAACTTTTAGCAAAGTCAAAACCGAAAGCACGTAAGGCAATTTTACAAAATGCAGATCCTGATTTAATTCGCTCTATTTGTGAATGTTCCTATAACGTATTACAGGGAAATGTTCCATTAAATAAAACAGAGATAAATAAGCTAAAAAAATATAAAAAGGAACTGAGATATTTGGTGAAAAAAGGTCCGTCATTAAAACAAAAGAAAAAACGAATAATTATACAAAAAGGTGGTTTTCTTACTGCTTTGCTTGCACCTATTATTGGAGGTATACTATCTAGTTTAATTAAATAATTATGCAAAACGCACAAAAACTTATTTTAATCACACCAGAAAAATTACATCATTATCAAACGATATTTAATCTTGATGATGAAATGAAAGAAATTTTAAATAATAAAAGTTTAAATGTAGAAGATAAATGGACAAAATATAGAGAAGTCTTACAAAAATATTTAAATATAATTCAAAAACCGGCAGCAGTTACAACAACAGCAACTACCACTACTACTACCGAGGAAGAACAAGGGGACGAGGATGAGGAGGATGATGATGAAATAATATCTACTCTCCCTGAAATTTGTAAACGTAAAGCGAGACCTTTATTACGTAAATTGAAACAAAATCCAAATATTCAATGGGACGATAATGGAAATGTGAATATTAATAATAAATTAATTCCAGGTGCAAATATAGTGGATTTGATATCCGATTTTGTTAGATGTCGTAAGAAAAATATTTCAGTTGCTGGCTGGAAACCTTTTGCTACATTATTAGCAAAAGCCAATATACCTTTAGAGTACATTGGTAATCCTCAACGAATAGATTATATTAGAAAACTAACAGAAGAAGACGAAGAAGACGAAGAAGAAGATGGTCCTCCACCCCGTAAACGCAAATGGTGTACTTATAAGCAATAATAATAATAATATTCTATTGTTATCTATTGATATTTTTAAGTATATAGAAAGAAAGAAAGAAAGATGAATGAGCCCTATCTCAATTACTACATACACCAAGCAGGAAGTGATTATAACGTGTATAGAGGTGCACCATATCAAGAAGGTTATGGCATTGGTAGTTTTCTAGGAGGTTTATTTCGTACTGTATTTCCTTTATTAAAACAAGGTGCAAAAACTGTTGGTAAAGAATTGATACGTACAGGAATTAATGTAGCAGGAGATGTACTAGATAATAATAGACCTATTGAAGAGTCTTTACAAGATCGATGGCAAGAAGCCAAAACAAATTTAAAAAACAAAGCTCAAAATAAATTAAATCAGGTGTTGGAAGGATCTGGAAGAAGAAAAAGAAAGAAAGTTCATTTTAGTGGTGCTGGTGTGAAACGGATAAAAAGATCCAAAGATATTTTTGATTGATTGACTATGGAGCAAAGTGATAGTTTTTATCTCACACTTCCTAGCAATAGTTCTATGAAATATTTTCCTAAAATACTCTTGCTTGTTATACTACTAAATTATATCAACCTATTGTACTGGAGAAAGGAGTGTGGGAAACAGCTGTTGTTGAAGTGCATTATACAAGTTCATTTCAGAATGTTTCCAAATATACAAATAATATTTATTATCGTCTCATGAATACAGAAAGCTGGAACATAACTAAAATCTTACCAGGACACTATTATAATGTTGATGATATTCTATCTCAAATTAATCATAAAAGTGATATATTAAATTTACAATTAAAAGTCAAAGCATCAGTGAAACGAATTGAGGTTAATAGAGTAATAAAAGATCAAGAGAAGCATATAGAAGTACGCCTATCTCCTGAACTAGCCCGAATACTAGGTTTTGATCATATTCAACAAGAAGATATTGCAGTTGTTCATTATGCTCGTTATCCACCTGATTTACAAAAAGCGCTACCTACACTTATGTATATTTACAGTGATATTGTAGAACCAGAAATGGTGGGTGACACCGTAGCTCCTTTGTTACGTATTATAAATACAAATATTACAGAGCATGGTGTTAATAATGTACATATTTTTGATAATCCTCATTATGTCACTGTGCAACGTAAGCAATTTGATCAAATTATTATTGATTTAAGAGATAGTACAGGTAATCCACTTCCTTTCCAATATGGCAGTGTATGTGTAAAATTACATTTTCGTAGACGTAATACGGTATTGTAAATTTTACCATGTGTGTATATTAATAGAGAAAAAAGACAAAAATGCAGTGTGAGTGTATGAAATCAGAATTAGATTTATTTGCTGGTTTACCCACTCAAACCAGTATTATAGGTAATAAAATAGTTCCATATAAACCTGTGGCTTCATTAGCTGATAATGCACCAATAGAATTTGTAGTCCCCGGTCATGGGGATGACTATATTGACTTACCGCACACAATGTTATATGTTAAAGGTAAAATTACTAAATCAGATGGTTCTAATTTAACTTCTGCCGATAAGAAAATCGGCCCTGTAAATGATTTTCTCAATGCAATGTTCAGTGAATTGCAAGTATATTTAAATAATCAACTTATTTCCTACTCTTCACATACATATCCATATCGATCGTATATTGAAAAACTACTAAATTATAATGCTGAAGCTAAATCAACGCATCTTCAAACATCAATGTGGTTTAAAGATACTGCAGGGCATATGGACAGTGTGGCTGATGCTAATGTAGGATTTAAACAACGTTTTCTTCTCACTGCTTTAAGTCAGTCATTTGAATTATTGGGTTATATTCATGCTGATATTTTCAATCAGGAGAAATTTTTACTGAATGGTGTACAATTGCGTATTAAACTAATTCCAGCTAAACCTACATTTTGTCTAATGGGCGACGCAGATGCTGATGGAAAAGTTGTAATTACAGATGCAACATTGCTTGTGAAAAAGGTTGATGTATCACCGGCCGTTAAAATAGCACAAAATAAAGTATTACAAAATCCTAAATTTAGAGTAAAATATCCTATAACAAAAGTGCAAGTGAAGACTGAAACTCTGCCACAAGGAATTATGGATAGTACACTTCCAGATCTATTTTCAGGCCTAGTGCCTAAACGTATTATTATTGGTTTTGTTACTAATACTGCTTTTAATGGTAATTATCAAACAAATCCATTCAATTTTCAACATTTTAGTATGTCATTTTTTACATTGTATGTTGATGGAAATCCAGTCCCCTTCAAACCATTACAAACGGATTTTGATAATAATCTATATGTACAAGCATATTCTACGTTATTTACAGGTTCAGGTATTTATTATTCTAATCAAGGTAATGATATTTCACGTGCTGAATATCCTAATGGTTATACTCTACTGGTGTTTGATTTAACTCCTGATTCAAGCGCAAGTGCTGCATTTCATACTAGTCCACAACGGCAAGGAAGTGTACGTTTAGAGGTTCATTTTAAAGAAGCACTGCCATCTCCTGTAACAACAATTATTTATGGTGAATTCTCTTCAGAATTAGAAATTGATTTTCAGAGAAAAATATATATTAATTAAAGAAAGAAAATGTTAAATACAATTGAGCTTTATGAAGCATTACAACAAAATTTGCCTAAAGATCATTTTATTGGTGTGTATGCTGCTGATGAGTTACCTTTGTTTATTCATACATTTCCAGCCGCTATAATTATAAACACTGATTCTAGTGATAAGCCTGGTGAACATTGGGTTGCTGTTTATATATCTAATATGTGTGTGGGAGAGTATTTCGATAGCTATGGTATACCTCCCTATATACAACATCATATGAGGTTTTTAAAACGAAACTGTCTGTATTATACATGGAATAATAGACGTATTCAAGGTGATTTATCTCAATTTTGTGGACATTACTGTTTCCTATATTTAGCATGTCGTGCATCTGGTTATTCGATGCAGGATTTTTTAAACAAATTCTCACTCACTACTATTGATGCTAATGATATTATGCTTCATTCATTTATGAGAGTATGATGATGTTATTTTTTTAAACTCCGCCATTGCCGGTCCCAAGCCCTGGATGAGAAAGGAGGAGGGTTGGGGGTCTTGCTACCCCCGTAAAAGAAAATATGCTCATAAAAGAGAACGAATACACCCTTGTTGTGTTATGTACTCTTATGTGTTATCTAATCTTCACTATGTTTCGTATTCACTGTCATGTTAAAATAGGGGTTGGAAAATAATCCATGTTCTTTTATTAACTGTGCTATGTATTACCTGTTCTGTTGTGTGTTCATAATCTCAGTGTCATTTCTGTTATGTTAAAATAGGGGTTGAAAATAAGCCATGTTCTTTTATTAGCTGTGCTATGTATTATCTGCTCTGATGTGTGTTACGTACTCTTATGTGTTATCTTCTCTTTTATGCGTTCGTAATCTTATGTGTTATCTCCTATGTTAAAATAAGGGTTGAAAAAAGGGAATGAGTTCACCCCTAAAATGGAGGTCGTAAAAGAGAATGAATACACCCCTTCTATGTTTCATATTCTTATCTGATATCTGTTCTGCTGTGTGTTACGTAGTGTTATGTGTTATCTGTTCTTCTATGTGTTCGTAATTAACATAGGAGTTGAAAAATATGCTCATAAAAGGGAACGAGTTCACCCTTAAAATGTGCTCGTAAAAGAGAATGAATACACCCCCTTAAAAGTGCTCGTAAAAGGGAATGAATACACCCCTAAAATGGAGGTCGTAAAAGACCGTGGTCTCACGGTGCATGGTGGTCATTTTCTCAGTGGCTTGTGAGTTGATCAAAAGTGGCTCAGGTCTGTTCCAGATCGATCCATTTTCTACTACTGCAGATAAATGACAGATTTTCTAAAGTAACTGATAGCATTCAAGATCTCAATAACCGGTTTGAACAGTTTAAGTTAGAGACAAATACCACTATCACAGAGAAGTTCGAACGTGTAAGTAAAGACGTGGAGGAGGTACGTCAAGACGTCCAGGACCTTCAGTCCACTTTCACAAATTATCGCGAAACATTGGATGAGCGCGTAACGGATGTGGGAAAGGAGTTGCGTCCTGTCGGAATGCACCGTGAATCGTAGATGTGACTCTCTAGCTAAGGAAATATCACGTCTCGAATCACAACAAAAAGACGACTATCGGCAACTTGAGATCAAAGTACAGACCTTTACGAACCGCGTCATGAATAGAGTACCTAAGGGAAATAGGAAACGTTTGTATACTGGATCCGTTGATTCAGATGGCTCAGATTCTGATGCTTTAGTGCAGGTTCCAGTATCTTCGGTTGGGGAGACTGCAACCATCACTACAGTGACGGTGTCAGGGTGCCTGTCAACGGCCAGGGATGCAATTTGTGGAAGTGTCACCCAACTTTCCAGTCACATGCCAAATGAGGAGGTGAGACGGATGAATGAAAGAATTGATGGAAAGAGAAATGAAGGGGTAATTAGGCGCGTTCCTTTGACAAGTGTGACCTGTCTGCCTCATCAGTGTTGCCAACTCACGCATGTTCCACTAATGTCAGCTTAGGTTATTCCGAGTGGGGTGCGTACGAGCGTTGGAGTTCTGGAGGAGGGGCACAATCATGCGGGGACTACCATCTCCGAGAAATCTTCATTAGGTCAAAATTTAAATAACATTGTCACTTTTGGACAAAATTCACCGACGGAAAGGGGCCCCGTATTAGAGTGTGGCACTCCTCAGAACACCAATGGACGTGCGGACACAGCAAACGGCAACAAACATATCAGCATCCGATTGTCAGAAATTCGGAACCTACCCATGTTTACAGGGGAATTCGGACAAGCTAGTTTATTCCTCGAAAACTTGGAACAAACTTTTCAATTATTAGAGGCTTCTGACCGAGAAAAATTATTATTATTGCCACGTTGTTTGACAGAGGGGGCTAGAGCTTGGTATAAAACGGTCGAAAAACAAATACGAACTTTCGATGATTTTGTACGATTATTCAGGGACAGTTTTCTCTCTTTACGGATGGAGCGCCTACAGAAGAAATTTGTACAAAACATGCGATATGACCGGACGAAATACCCTCGTTTGAGAGACTTCGCCTGGAAGGTGATAGCGGAATATTATGCGGTCGTGCATCATCCGGATGAAGGGGAACTAATCGAAATCCTGCTTGACTGTTTGCCTCCGAATGAGTCTAAGATATTAAGAGCTGTGGAACCCAAGTCCACACAACAGTTAATCTTAAAATTAACCGAATTAGAGGGTTACCCAGAACACACTGGAGCCGAGACTGAGAGAAAATGGAGGAAACCTTTCGTACGACAAGTAGTGGTCCAAAAGAGGTTTGGAAAAGGAGGGAAACAAACTAAGGAGTCGTCCTCACAAACCGAAGAGACTAAGGAAAAAACTCTGATGAGTAATTCACGAGATTCCTCCAGTACGGAAGATCGGAAATCACGATATCCTTACAGGAATCGATGGAGGAATGGAAATTCCTATAACCGAAACATGAGAGGTCGTGGCCCGGGAAGACCGCGGTATGACCCATACCGAGAGGGACCAGGAGTAGCCTATGGCTATGGAAATAGTGGAGAATACGGGAATTACCCAAGTGGATCCCAGGTTTTCCCAAATGTAAATGGAACTTCTGGTGGGATGCGTGCCAGTCCGCCATATGCATCGGGTGTACCACCACCTGGAGGGGGTAGTGTACCCCATACAACACCTTCCCCAGGGGTGAACATGGCGACTGTGGCGGGATCGTACCCATCTCACCCGACGTTCGCACCAACGTCAGTCGGAAGTCAAACGAATGAAAACTGAACGGGAAATGCATATCGCAGTTCTCAGTAGGGGAGATTGCGAACTGCGAGATGGATTTCCTGACTCAAGAAGAAGAAGGCATCGAGACCTCCATCGGATACTTCGTCTATATTGTCATGATAATCAAGCCAGATGGAGCTATTATCTCAAAGAGGCGCAAGACTTATGCAATCATTCAATGTGCGAATCCCTGGGATGCACTCCGGCGGAGATATTCCTCTCTTACTCAGCTTCTCAGGATTTCAAACGAAATTTCCATTGGCCAAAGGAATCTGAATCTGTACCTGACGATAAGAAATTCGTTATTTCCATACCTGCGATAAAACCGAAAAGAGAAAGGAAAGAAGAAGAAAAGAAAGGAAAAGATGAGATAAAAGAAGGTTCTCTGGTAATGTTAAAGACCCATTACTTATCATCGGTACCAAAGAAGGTATTCTCAAAATTCATGTTCACATATCTCGGACCATATTTGGTAACTAAACTTTTCAGGAATTCAGCTCAACTTCAAACATTATCAGGAGAGAATATTGGAGTGCAAAGCTACGACAACCTAAAACTTTTTCGATGTTCAGATCTCAAGCGACGACAACTTCTTGGCCAGGCAGAGAATCCATAAAAGCTCAAAGGCGAAAATAAAACATTTTTCGGATTTTAATTAGGTTAAAAGATTTAGATTAGTATAAATGTCGTTTATTTTTCTTTTAGTGTAGATAAATGTTGTTAGTGTATTCATGATGTAAGAAAAAAATTTTTTTCCAAGGACCGCGGAAGATGATACCTCCCAATATGGAGTTATCATGTTGAAAATTTTCGAACGCCCTGTATAATAATGTAAAATAATATATAATATAGGATATGTAAGGATGTAATGTTGTCATTTAATTTTCTTGTAATATTAAAAGGTAGGATTAAGTTCGGACGTGCATTAAAATAGGTTTAGGATATTATTTCGTATTTAATGTCTATGTTTTGTTTATTTCTATCTTAATTTCCTATATTTCTTTAATAATATTCTGCTTATTTCTTTTATTTTTATCTATAGAACGCTTTTCCTATCTCCAATCATTCTGAAAACTCTGTCAAAATTTTCTTTAAAAATTTTATTCAAAAATTATTCTTCATAAAATTCTTTAGACTTTCAGCCATTTTGATAGAAAATCGTCAAGATTCACTCGGTTTTGGTGCATCATCTTCAATCTTGTCTTGTGTGACGTCAGTAGCACAGATTTACAGAATTATTTATAATTGGTCGCTTTCCTTTGAACTCTATGATAATTAGCTCATCTTCAATCTTCAGACTGTTACGTCACATTGTTGTCGTACTGTAATGGCGTCAGCCTAAGAAAGCAATCCTCTGTTATCGCCCGTCAGATATTATCGACATAAAGTGATAAAGAAAGCCGCTCCCGAACGGATTTTTACTACTAAAAGATCTAAAAAGGTTCGATTGCAAAATTTGCGATAATTTTTGCGCTATTTATTGAACGGAACGGAGCGAATAGCGAGGGGAATTAGTGAAGCGAAGCAGCCCAATGTTGTAAGTTGTCTGTATGCATTATGGACGAGGTCTGATTTCTGCAGAATAGGATCCTGATTTTTTTGGAAGAACCGTGATAGTTAATGGCCTTTTAACTGGTTCAAAATGGACTGTATGTTGTGGAAGATGTGAGTGATAGTTGTTTATTCTGGAACTGTGAAATCCATCACAAAAATAAATAAGAATGGTTAACCGGAACGGGTACCTGTAAGGACAACATTGGATTCTGCTTGTATACAAACTCATCCGAACTGTAAGTAAGATTTTCTTTATTTCTAAAGTGGTTTCAAGCGAAGTAACTTGGTAGCCTGGATTTATGGATATTTTCTTTTAACCTCGAAATTCACCAAGTTATACCATTGGAATATGGTGTTTAGTGAAACATAATAATATAACTATGTCTTCGTAAATTCCTTTCCCGTAGGATCTACACAATTACTGAGACAATATGTGACGGCTTAGGCTTATCTATAAAGGGGGGGGGGGAAATAAAAGGTAGAGCAAATACTGACGGAATATACATGCAAGTGTAAAATTTTCATTTAGAGTGACCATCGAAATTCCTGTTATTCAAAGAAAGCAAAAATCTTGTGAAAGGCTATATACAGTATTCTTTATTATTGTTGTGATTTTTTTTTTATTTTGGCTATGCATCATTTGGCTGTATATTAGAACCCAGCTAAACAAATAGGATAGGAATGACGTTCTCCAGTATAGAACATATATTCAACATATTTTATTCTTTTAAAGTTTTTCCTTTTTAACCTTAACGTATCCGTGAAGTATGAGAAAGAAACCGAAGCTGTACTTTGATAAAAGAAGCACGATGGGTCGTTTTGTCATAAATTTCCGATAGGGGCAATTGGTTTTCTACACCGTGCGAACATTCATATAATTTTTTTTTTTTTTTTTTTTTTTGTAACAGAATTTCATTAAAAGAAATGTGGCCTGGACTGCCAACCAAAGCGTTTTTACGTTATAAAATAAATTTGTTGGTGTGAGAGTGTAGTGTGAATGTGTCTTAGGTTAGTGTAGGTTAAGGATTTAGTGATTTCATGTGTATTTTGTTGTAAAATGTGTAGGCAAGAAATGAATAAATATAGAAAAGGGTGCCTAGTAATTGTAGCTGCTGTGAACAGCTAAACATAAGATTTTTTTTATTTCAAAATGAAAGATATGAATGCCAATGAGAGGCACTTTCCTTAAGATAGTCGAGAATGAGTAACTATTTAATAAAAGTAATAAATATTGGGAATATGTGAAATAAAATTGAAAGTCATGAGAGTATGTGTGCATGTGATATTGTAAAATGGTTGGTCACGAATTGTGACACGCACGGTAAAAATGATTCTGTAAAGTGTAATGCGATGTATTGTTGTGCCCCTAAACTCAATGTAAACAGTCTGTATAAAGCTTCGGTGAAACAAGTAAAGCTTCAGGTGGACAATTATGTTTTATTCCATATAACAGTGATACAGTAGAGTAGAAATTTTATAGTAAAACATGATTTAGTCGAGATCAATAGTGCGTCTTCCTATCAATCCGATAATGAATCATCGAGGGGAAAATGATATGAGTGAAACGTTACTGGGAACCCATCAGTGAATGTCACGAATCCTGAGATTTATTTTTTTTTTATTTACTTTTCCAAATTTTCGAGTTTATTTATATTTTTTTTTCCGTTGCACAAACTTCATTTAGATAATACACTTGTAGGGCAGGTCTTCTGAGTTCGATCCTTTCTCCCATGACTATGGAGCGAGTGAGTGCATCCCCGGTTGCGAGCTATTCTTCTGTGGTGGCCACATAGACTTGTAGCTGGTTAAACTGGTGATATACTCAAACGCACCTTGGTCCCGAGAAAGCGAACATCTGAGAACAACAGTAGACATGAATACATACATAAACAAAACAAATATAGAAATTAAATATTTTTTTCTAACATGATTTTATCAACTCAAGAACCTCAAAAGTAATGTCCATACTTAAGATTGATAAATCATTTCTTATATTACGTCCCAGTGAATAGATTCAAAATTCCGAGTACATGAAAGGTGGAAATCCGTTTAAAACTAAATGCTGACAACTGTACAGCTGAAAAGGGTATCAAATTATTCCAAGATTTCAATAGTAGTCTAGGCATCAACTTGACAAAAGTGCTCACCTTTTCTAATTTAAGGGCAAATCATGTAACAATTTCGCATCCGACATTTTTTGAATATATACCCATCACTAATTACAAAAATGACGAACGGCAGAAAAAAATCCTCACGGGAGAGGAGAGGGAGGGGGAGAAAGCCGAAATTTTTGCCGTTTCTATTATTCACTATATCTCCACAACCATTGGAGCATGATCATCCAAAATTTTTCATCTTGTTCCTCTAATTGTCTTCTACAATTTAATTCTAGTGCATTTTTGAGCTACACATAATGGTTTTCTTGTAATTTTTATTTTTACTCAGTATTGGTTGCGCGTGATGTCAGTTTTTTTTAGCCACAGATTCTTTACAAGATCGAATTCGGTAAAATGTTTCCTCTATAAACGACTTTATTCTGTCGTGTGCGAAACGGATCACGGCGCGGTCTAAGAGTTAACTTCCCACAGAGGGTAGATATTAGCAGCTGATAATGATTAATACATATATATATAATCTTGTCTGTCTGAAAGTATATAATCCTTATGATTAGGTCTGTCTATAATCTAATTAAAAATATCCACTTTTAATATCAATTGAGAGACTTTTCGGAAAATAATTCTTATCGAAACACAAAATTTTCCTGAAGAATAAAATAGAGTTTTCTCTAGTACACAGTATGAGAAACTATACAAATCTGTTTCTTTCTACGTGTTTGTGATACATTCTAAAACATGCAGCTTTCTACTTATTTTTCCGAAAAAAAATGTATATATATGTATGTATGTATGTATGTATGTATGTGTGTATATTACTAGCTTTCCCTCTTAATTCTTACTGTAACGGTAAGAAAAAAAAACAAAAAATAAGATATGCCTAACACATTTTTTAAATGATCAGTTTTTAAACTGTAAAATCTTATTTTCAGAAGAAGCACCTGCCTATTATTAAGATTGTTTACAGTTGCTATAATACAATAAATCTATAATAAACGTAATAGAAGGAAACCATGTACTTAAGAAATCTCTACACAAGAGAACAAATTATTTGATTTCTAGAATTAATTCTGAATAATATTATGCCACTCTTATATCCTAAAAATATAAATTAATTTGTGATGTCTTTAATGGGTCATTCAGTCTTCTTCATCACTCTTTTCATTAACTGATATTAAATTTTTATACTCGCTCGGACAACTAAACATTGGAGAGCACAAGAAATTGCGATTCCTACATTTGTATTTCCAACTTAAGTTTCTGAGAGCTACACATGGTAATCTCTAAACAAGCCTTGGAAATATCTTCGAGTGTTTTCCTTTGGTCCTCCAAGTTTCATTCCGAATCTTCTGGCCTTGGTAGATAGATCTTACACTTACCAGCGTTTCCCAAGTTACTCTTTGGTAATGGGATCTCTTTATATGTTGTTTCAGAGCATCACTAATTGGAGGTAATTTCTCTAGGCTGTATTTTTCTAAAGTAGGAGCCTAGCTCCATCATAAATCATGGACGTCTTCGAGTGTTTCGCTACCGTCCTTAATCACAGATCTTTACATTAACCTTGTTGCGCTTTGTGAAAGTCAGTTCTGCAGATTCAATAGTGTTTGCTGATAAATCCTAGAGAATCTGTCCTAAGAAAAATAAAAGGTCACAGTTCTCTGAGTAAGAAGACCATTAAGTAGATAATGCATTGCTGCAATTATCACTTTCAGAACTCTTTGTAGCTGTTTCAGGTAGTTTTAAACATCAGAAGACTGTTAAGTCAAACTTCGAGATAGATGTTCAAAATCTTGAAGGGAAGCAGGAAGAAGCAGATTCTACAATAATACTTCATGCTGTGAATCACAATTCAGAGAGAATTGTTGTGATGAGTAGAGACACCGATGTATTCCTGCTGTTGATACATCATCATGGCAGAATTTCTTGTAAAGAATTGTACATGATGGTGGGGTTTCAAAGACAAGAAGGTTTATTATGCTATATATTTTAAATGTCCGTGCACGTTACTTTAAATTTGAATGATGCGTTTTCTGGTTCCTCTTCGGCTTCTACAATATTCACTGCAATTGGTTTAAGTAACTATGGTGCTCCCTTGTTGGTCCCATTTTTATCCAATAATGGGACAACCTCCGGCTTGATTGAATTTCTCGTAGACCCTGAAGTTCTTGGACACACTACTGCAACCTTTTTTTTTTTTTTTTTTTTTTTTTTGTACTGCAAGTCCTTTCAGCAGTAAGAGACTTGTTTTTTGGATTGCGAATGTGATTACTAGACCAACCTAAATGCATAAAAAGCATAATATCAATTTAGACATATGGTTGGTACCTTGAACAAGGTTGTGGTTGTCTAAGGGTCCGAAAGAAACTAATTTTAAAAGCATAATAAAGCATAATTTAAATATATAGCATAATTCTTGGAAAATTTGATTTAACTGCAAGTTTAACATATACTATATTAATATTTTTTAAACCAATATTTACAATGCAAAATCATTGGCAACATAACAATGCAACAATGAAAAGCTTATTTTATTTCTGTAAATTTTTGTGTAATCCTTTGATGTGGAGAAAAGAAAAAATGAATAGTACACAAGAACTTCACACTATATTGTTATGTGTACCTCTTGAACTTGAACACTTTCTGTACTTTTTGGTGACATCTTTTACTTTCCTTTTCTGTATGTATGCATCTCTACAAGTGATAGAAACAACTGACTCGAGTAAAACATATCTCTTTACAGTGCATTAAGTAGAAAATTCATTAAATATGAAAGAAATTGCTTGCATAAAATGTTAATAAATACATCAAGATATTTAGATTGTTTAAATGTATAGTAAATGTTATACATTATATGCGATTAATGTAAAACAGTTATTGAAATTAACAATAAAGCATAATTTGGAAAAAATAAAGCATAATTAAACAAAAAAATAAAACAAAATGTGGGTTGCTATAGTGATTACGATCTCAATTTTAATTTGCTGTGCATGTTTTTTCACTGGATACACCAAAGAATCTTAACGAAATTCCCTATTTATCGCGATCCAGCCGGGTGTACATTGGCCATATTTCGACTACCTGTTTTTATTTCCTTTATAACAGAAAGGAAGATAACATTGTTTACTGTAAAGGAAACTGAATTACGGTCGTAAATGTTCTGGGTGTTGACTATCTACGCACAATGTTCTGTGTTCATTTCGTTGTTTTGAAAATTCCACTTTATAATAGAATAAATGGTTTGTTTCACATGAAGTTTCTGTGTATTTTGAAAGTGGTCAAGTTTTAGCACTCCCGCTAATAACAGTGACTAAAATTTTACATCGACAAAAAGCACTTAATTTGTCACTCTACTTTTCACAAACAGAAAGTACATGCTGACTGTTTAATAATAGAAAGCGCGAACTTCCAAGACTTTAGCTCGCATGTTTCGATTTCGACTGCTTCAAAACAAACACCGAATATCCCTTCTTCCCCACAGTACTCAGTTTTAAAACAAACTCTTGTTGTCCTCTTTTCCGGGGCTCGCCTATCTTACGACGGAGGTTGGTTGAGGTGAGAGGGGTTGAAACTACAGATCTTTGAACTGTGACCTAGATTTTTTACTACACTTGTTTTACATGTTATTTGCAAACTTATACATCACAAATTTATTTATCTTTTTAGGATATAAGAGTGGCATAATATTATTCAGAATTAATTCTAGAAATCAAATAATTTGTTCTCTTGTGTAGAGATTTCTTAAGTACATGGTTTCCTTCTATTACGTTTCTTATTATAGATTTATTGTATTATAGCAACTGTAAACAATCTTAATAATAGGCAGGTGCTTCTTCTGAAAATAAGATTTTACAGTTTAAAAACTGATCATTTATAAAATATGTTAGGTATATCTTATTTTTTGGTTTTTTTTCTTACCGTTACAGTAAGTATTAAGAGGGAAAGCTAGTAATATATAACGTGGATGGCAAATCGATCATGATTCTTCTTGAAAATAATTTTGAACTCTGGCTCCTGCTCTGTTTCGCTCAGTACCATTGTAGTACATAAATCGAAGGACTTGTAGCAAAAACAACCCTTCTCGAAACATTTTTTTTTTTTCAGAAAAATGAGTAGAAAGCTGCATGTTTTTGCATGTTTTAGAATATATCACAAACACGTAGAAAGAAACAGATTTGTATAGTTTCTTATACTGTGTACTAGAGAAAACTCTCTTTTCATTCTTCAGAAAAATTTTGCGTTTCGATAAGGATTATTTTCCGAAAAGTCTCTCAATTGATATTAAAAGTGGATATTTTTAATTAGATTATAGACAGACCTAATCATAAGGATTATATACTTTCAGCCAGACAAGATTATATATATATATTAATCATTATCAGCTGCTAATATCTACCCTTTGTGGGAAGTTAACTATTAGACCGCGCTCTGATCAGTTTCGCACACGACAAAATAAAGTCGTTTATAACTCAGGCACTGTTAGTCCTACACTAATATAAGTATATATTTTTTAAAAGAGCATAAACTGACAAAAAACTTTTAGAGGAAACATTTTCCTGAATTCGATCTTGTAAAGAATCTGTGGCTAAAAAAACTGACGTCACGCGCAACCAATACTGAGTAAAAATAAAAATAACAAGAAAACCATTATGTGTAGCTCAAAAATGCACTAGAATTAAATTGTAGAAGACAATTAGAGGAACAAGATGAAAAATTTTGGATGATCTAGCTCCAATGGTTGTGGAGATATAGTGAGTAATAGAAACGGCAAAAATTTCGGCTTTCTCCCCCTCCCTCTCCTCTCCCGTGAGGATTTTTTTCTGCCATCCGTCATTTTTGTAATTAGTGATGGGTATGTATTCAAAAAATATAGGATGCAAAATTGTTACATGATTTGCAATTAAATTCGAAAAGGAGAGCACTTTTGTCAAGTTGATGCCTGGACTATTATTGAAATCTTGAAATAATTTGATACCCTTTTCAGCTGTACAGTTGTCAGCGTTTAGTTTTTAACGGATTTCCACCTTTCATGTACTCGGAATTTTGAATCTATTCACTGGGACGTAATATAAGAAATGATTTATCAATCTTAAGTATGGACATTACTTTTGAGGTTCTTGAGTTGATAAAATCAGATAGATTACAGTTATCATGGAGTAGATGAGGATTCCATTTAATCGTACGAATTGGTGAATAGCTGTCATTTTTTCTACCATAATAACCTTTACTTCTTCCGATGTCTCGATAATTATTACAGTCAGTTTTAGGGATGGTACCGAGACCGAGACGGACTTTTATATACCGAGACGAACTTTTACATACCGAGACGAGACCGAGACCGAGACCGAGACAGACCTCTATAAATCGAGACCAGACCGAGACGAGACCTTGATCAGTCTCGGTCTCGTCTCGAATATTGATAGCTATTTTGCATTTACTCAAAATTTGTTTCGTTGCTGTGTGAGATAATATGGGAACCGTTGACTGATGTACAGTGGCATATTTAGGGGGCAGGTATCGGGCTCAAGCCCCTCCCAAAATAAATTTGTGATAATTTTTTCGCATTGCATGTACAACACAAATGTTTCTTACCCATTCCTCCAGCCTCACCTGAAACAAAATCTACTGCTGTTGCATATAATCTTCTCTCTGTCTCTCTCTCTCTCTTATATATATATATATATATATATATATATATATATATATATATATATATATATATATATAGGCTCGGATCCAGGATATGATCAAGGGAGGAGCTAAACCTTACTTTGCCTCTTTATTAAGTGTAAAGCAGGATTGAAGCTCACTTCGTTCAGTGTATACCTGAGCGTTAAGGGGGATATAGCCCCTATAGCCCTTCCTTTTAGTCCGCGCCTATATATATATTAAAAATGCTGAAATTTTGTACAGTGGTACAATGTTGTGTGAAGTATTGAAAGGTAAAATTCTTCTAGATACTCTACAATATAACTAGATAAACATGCAGTATTGCCAACGCAAAATAAAGTTGTATTTTCTCAAATTGCACTATGTAAGATATTACCTATTTCTAATTTAGATATTAAATAAAACAACTTTACGATATACATAATTCAGTGTCACAAAGGACAATACAGTATCACTAACATCAACATTCTGGAGATCTCTAATAACCCAAATAGCATAGACGGTGCAATGCCCACGATTTGTAACTTAGCGTCAAATACTAATTTTTCAAACAATACTAAGTAGCTACAAAGTAATAGGTTGCTTTTAGACTTGCATTATTACACCACTAGAAAGAACATAGTCTATTAAAAAAGTATTGTTAACTCAATTTCAACCAAAAAGTGACTTAGCATAGTCGACCCCTAAAAGGTAAGGGAGGGTAAAAACAGATCCAAAATTTACCGAAATTCGTACAGCAAATATATATATATATATATATATATATATATATATATATATATATATATATATATATATATATATATATATATATATTTGAGAACTGTGAGAACTGTTTCGTCAGCTTTCTTTAATATATAAGCACGAGGTTGGTAGCCTTTCTTAAATTCTATAATCCCCTTATACATGTCCCAAATGTTTTTATTTTTACTATTATTTTCAAGTTCCTTAATTTTAGCTTTCAAAAAATCGCGTCCCTTTGTTCTAAAGACTTTGGAAATTTGATGTCTACGAAATTTTGTGTAGTTATTTCATTCGGATTTTATAGCTATCGTAATGTTGCCGGTTTTCTCTTCTCTGCTAGTTTAACGCATTCCTGGTCGAACCATGGCTTGTTCCTACGTATTTTCGTGTGTACTAATTTTTCTTTTGCTGAAATTTTAATGCTGTCTCTAATTTTAATCCAAGTATCCTCAACACTAGTGCAGTCCGAATCTTCTAAAGTCGAGAATCTATTCGAAACTTCAATCTGGTATTCCTCTCTTACCTGGCTCTCTTCTAATTTCTTTAAATTAAATCTCTCCATTTTCGGACATTGAATATTTCCTTTATTCAATGATAATCTTTCTCTTATTATCGCTGCTACCAGGTAGTGATCAGTGTCACAAACAGCCCCTCTAAACGACCGGACATCAATTATGCTAGATTGCTTTCTTCTATCTACTAAGACGTGATCAATTTGATTATGGGTTTTTCCGTCTGGTGAGGTCCAAGTCTACTTATGAACGTCGCGATGTTTGAATTTTGTACTCTTCGCTATTAGGTTTTTGGATGTTGCAAAGTTCACGAGTCTAACACCGTTGTCATTACTTTCCTTATGTAGACTTTCGTTCCCTATAATCGGTTTGAAAATATCCTCTCGTCCTACCTTCGCATTGAAATCCCCTAATAGAATTTTCATATGGTATCGCGAAAGTTGGTCAAATATCCGTTCCACTTTTTCGTAAAAATTGTCTTTTATATCGTCATCCTTATCTTCTGTTGCGGCATGTACATTTAAAACAATAATATCACGACCCTTCAGAGTAATGAAAGAAAGTCTGCCAGTAACAAATTTAACACGCGTGATTGCTGGTAATATTCGTTTATGAACGAAAAACCTTGTTCCTAATTGATGATTATTGATTTCTTTAGTGATGAGCAAATGCAAGACCAAAACCAAGACCTGGGTGGTCTTGGTCTTGGTCTTGCTTACAAGAGTCTTGCAAGTCTTGCTTTTAAGAATTGTTATGCTTCTCATAGGAAAATGTTTCTCTGGATATAAAGAATAATAAATTCTACAATGCGCCAATAGTAACGGAAATACAATATATGTTTCTAAAACTAATATACTTTACCTTCACGTAAGTATGATGATACTGTACAACATAGGCGATGAATTTGTTTTTGAACGGGTACCCATGCTTCACTACTTATAAGATAAATCAAAACGTTCCGTAATCTTTTAATATTTTTTAAGATATCCAATACTCCATTGGTTCCCAAACTGGGGAGACTACCCCTAAGATGCTTGAAAGACAATTAAGATGGCAAAGATTACTGAAAAACCATGAATTGCAAAATTACTTTCACACTTTAAAAGCGTCAGATTTTTTCTTTTCAACCACGATTAGCTAATCTTTGTATTGAACAAACTTCCAATTAAATATTGAGATTTTATTTTACTGATTCCAATATGTACTCTATGGGGCAGAAACATGGACATTACGCAAAAGCGATGAGAAAATTGGAGGCTTTCGAAAGGTGGGTATGGAGAAGAAAGAGAGAATTAGCTGGGTTGAACAAGAAACGATACGTGTTAGAAACAGTAGCAGTAGGGGAGAAAATAAGACTTTTAGATGTAATTTAGAGAAGGAAGAGGAACTGGTTGGGACATTGGCTGAGAAGGAACTATATTATGAGGGACGTGCTAGAGGTTATGGTAGAAGGAAAGAGAGGGAGGGGACGAAGGAAACTGTAGTTACAGGAAGGTATTAAAACAGAAAATTGCTACGTCAAGACGAAGAGACTAAATGAGGACCACCGTACATCGAAGCATCTTAGTTGCAGCAAAAGACCTGCCAATAATTGCAGAATAGCTATGATGATGATGATGATGATATGTGTAGAGAGAAAAAAGTATTGACCAATAAAGAGAGAGAAAAAATTAAAATAATAATGATTATAATCAAACCTCTTAATATTTTAGAATATTTTGAGTAAAAACTGAAAACGACTAAAGTGTCTATGTCTATTGTGTAAACTCAATTTATATAAATACTTTTGACCTATATTAAAAATACAAATAGCGGTATCAAACTCCAAGTTATTTGAAATAACTGTACAAAATCACTTACATTTGTGAATATGGATTATTTATTGTTGTATTATATTATATCGTTCAATCCTCGATGGGCCGTATACCTAGGAAGCTAAAAGTTTTATTGATAAACAATTATTGGATCTATAAGCTTCCATCCATGAAATATCTAGTTTAACGTCCCATGCCTATGCACCGAGGCTAAGCGAGACGGTGATGGTGATAATGAACGAAATGGTGAAATGAAGAAAATAGGACAAAACGGGAAAATCCCGAGATAACCCACGCACACGGTGTTTGTCCAACAAGAAAGCTCTCATGGCTAAGCTGGGATCGGGCCAGGAACCCCATGCATTAGAGGTGAACGCTCTATCAGTGAGCTACCGCGGCCACAACGTATTTTAGTTTACTTTTCGCTTATCCGCTTCTTATGGACACAACTATTCTTCGTATTTTTGCATGGTGTGCATAACCCACAGGGATGCTCCCCACTTCCCGCTACAACTTCGAAGTACGCATGAAATTTAGATCTACTTTTCGCACTCGCCACCCGCGTTTTTGATTTTGCAACTTTATTCTTACGCTTTACGAAAACTTTATGTATAGTACTATCATTGCTGCTATTCTCTGGTGGTACAAATCTACTATCATCACTTAATGACACGTCTGTTAAGTCATTATCACTCATTTTTTTACAACACAATCTTGCAATCCAAGATGTTAATTTAAAAATAAAATCAATGCACTTGTTTCGAATCTAAAAAGGATTGAGTATGTCTGCTCAGTATTGAATGAGAAAGACTGTTTCAATTTCGCATTCAGTTCCTTACTGGCAGGGGCAGCTTTAGGATTTTAGTTTTGGGTAGACCTGCTCCCTCGCTTATGGATACATATACTCATTTGATTGATTAATGACAGTACGAAATCACTTTTACAGTAGTGGTTGGTGTTATTTGTTAAATAATTATCTATTATTAGTATAAGTAGTGGAAAATATATTTATTCTTTATTGTATCTTTTAATATTTATATATTTTTCAATATTTTTGGGTAGGCCCGTGCCTTCCCGCTACAGCCGCCACTGCTTACCGGACGTTTGTGGCGTTTCCTCAGCAGACTGCCTGAAGCAACTAAAGGGTGAGAAGCTAATCCTTGTTTTGCTATATTTATCCCAGGATGAGCCGACAAACTTTACCAGCTCGAAGGTCAAAGGTTTAAGTTTATCCCAGATCACACACACCCGTAGAATAGTGTCTAATTTTCCGGTAAGTAGTCCTCATTGTTTAAAAACGCAGGAATGCGTCGTAATCCAGCTCCAATGACACACTTCTTAAATTAGAATGACACCTGTGAGGCTTCAAAACGTAGTAACTACAGAAAACGCGAACAACCGATTCAAAAAACGACATACTGTAGCTATATGATATGGTGCAACGGCAGATCGATTCACACGGATTGCATAAACTATGTACTGGGAACACATTTACTCCAGTGGCATTCTTACTGAAGCGAAGAAATTCAAGTGAAAGATGTAATGATTTTCCCCTTCCTTTTTACATTCTATACATAAAATAATGTAGTACCGGTACTTGTGCAAGACTCTTGCGCAAGAGTCTTAGTCTTGGTCTTGCAGGTATGATCTTGGTCTTGCATCGGGGTTCATGGTCTTGGTCTTGATCTTGCATGCAAGAGTCTTACAAAAACTGCAAGACCAAGACTCTTGCGTTCATGACTAGTTTCCTTTCCCGTAAAAGAACGTAAAATTTTCGGAATTCACAGATCCATTTCCTTCCCACCTAACTTCCTGAACTCCTACTAGGTCCATCCTGTATTTCTCTAATTCACTCGTTACGGATTTTAACGCGCCTGCCATATAAAGACTTCTAATATTCCATGTTCCAAATCTCAGGTCCATTTTCTTTTGCTGAGGTCGTGCCAAGTTATCAGTCCTTGTCAATGTTTCGGAACAAGTGCCTTTTCTTACAGGATGAGGTTGTTACCTTACCCAAACCCCCAAGCTGGAGGACCACTCCTTGTCGTCCGTCCGCGACTACTTATTCAGTATATTCGCAGCTAACCTCTATATCTAGAGGCCTTCTCCTCGATCCGCAACCTGAGGACGCGCTATGCCGTGGTGACAGGATATATATATATATATATATATATATATATATATATATATATATATATATATATATATATATATATATATACAAAGTTTAATTAACACATGGTTAATATGTATAATGATATAGAAGTTTTGAACAACAATTTTTAGAGCAAATATGATTTTTAAGAGCGGGAGAGCGAGGGAGTGTGATAGAGAGAGAGAGAAAGCACGTGATGTTATATATATATTAATGTAAGTTAAGGGTATATAAATACCAGTCAAGTGAATACAAGATGTGATAAAAAGTACGGTGAATAAATTTGCACAGTGCCATCTATCGATGCTGTATCTATTTCAACTGGAAAGTCCGGTAGCCTAAATCTTTGGTATAGTGAATGTCGAGTTTGAACGAGTTATGACATGTTAGCTGGCTTCCAGAGGCAGAAGAGTGAGGACGTGATAAGATGTCGCGCGCCAACATTTTGTTCTAAGCTGCAAAAAAGTGCCAAAGAAGCTCACGAAATGTCAAAATCAGTATATGGTAGTGAAGTAGTAGCACTGAAGACTCGTTTTTAACCTTCTTGCGATGCAAAAGATGCAAGAATTAGGTTGAAAACGAGCAACGGCACAAATGTGTTTAAACAGGAGAATGACTATTCGATAGTTTTCCAAATGGATCCGTGAAAAGCATTTTAACCGCTGATTAAATGGGCAAATGGCGTCCTTCTTCACTACGAAAACGCGCCGTATCATACATTGCTTTTGATCCACGAGTTTATGGCCGGAAAAAGTGTTCTTGTCTGTCCGCATCCACCTTACTTACCAGATTCAGTACCATACGACTTCTGACTCTTTCCAAAGATTAAAACTGTGCTTAAAGGAAAACGTTTTGTCTCCGTTCCTGACATTGAGAGGACCAGGACAGAGCAGCTAACGCCCTTCCGAAAGAAACGTTGGGGTAAGTGCATTGCTAGCCAAGGACAGTACTTTGAAGCAGATTAAATCAAATTCCATGTAAGCTTATTACTTTGTTTTTAAATAAAATGATTCAACGTACATTTTGATCACACCTCTTTCACTTGCCCGTAATGCACTTGTGCATGAATGATTTTAAAATGTTTGAAAAAATTACATCTTTCAGTATTATATCCCACGGTTATGTCGTGCAGGCTAAAGAAGACGGTGATATGATAATGAATTAAATAGTGAAATAGTTTGGAAAGAAACGGGAAATCCCGAAAAAAAACTCATGCACATGGTGCTTGTTTACCACAAAACCCAAATAGCGCGAGCTGGGATCGAACCGGGGACCTCACACATTAGAGGTGAACATTCTATCACTTTTTTACCTTCCTGACTTTATTTTACTTTTTCTACTGTTCAGAACTACCGAACACAGCAGTGACAGGAACACAGAAAGATTGAGGACAGTTAAAATCTCGAAGATTCTCCCACCGGGAATCGAACTCGGAACCATGAAAAAGCACACACACTAGCCACTAGACCAGCAGAAAGGGCTAACCACTCAGCCACTGCGACCTCTAAAGGAATTGAAAAACTTAAATAGCCTCCATGGAGCGACTTTACGCTGATCATTATCTTCTACTGGCCGAAGTGGATATGAAATTAAGAACATGGCTAGAAGAAATTAGAGGAAAAAGAAAGAAATCGGATGCTGAAACATGAAAAATGAAGTATATGTAAGAAATCGCTTCACATGAACATTCAAAGAAATAAAGAAAAAGAAGCGTTAACTATCCTGCTGTGATCACATAATATTATTCGCCTTTAGAAAGTTACATTTGAGTGATGATGTAGTTTATTAAAGTATTCGAAATTCTTACTCCTCCTTTGAAATGATATACAAACTTTCACATACTAAATAACTGATCTAAAAATAACATTTTTATGCACAATAGTGCACAGAGATTTAATTTTATCAATTCTGAGATTTGTATTTGTTTTAATAGAGAAAAATATAGTATAGAAGCAGGCCCGTAGCCAGTCCTAAAACTTAGGATGGGGGGCAGCAAAAATTTAGGGGGGACCCGGCCCCCCTAGACCCCCCCTGGATACGGGCCTGTATAGAAGTGTTTAACATTTACACTTTATTTCACTAGAGAAAAACTCTGTTGTTGTGTACAGAATACTAGTTATGAATATAATACAGTAGTACTAAATGAAACACGTAACGCAAATGATCGAAGAATATTCAAGCAGAATACGTACATTACTTTTCTTTTGTGTTGTTTTAATCTGAGTTGAGTCAACTTTTATAATCACCGTTGCCTGAAAAAAAATTCATGAAAATCAGAACCTAAAAAATTACAAACGAAGAAAATTGAAGAAAAAGAAAAATCCTTTTTCATATTCGAACAACTGCTTTTAGAGGATCTTGTGAAACTTCGTTCTGGTTGGTTGAACAATCTGCAAGCCCCATCAGCTTTGTTTCCTTATTGGAAGCTGTTCTTTAAAGGGCCATTAGAGTGCTTTATCCAGATTTAAAGACTTTCAGCTTGATAATTTCTTCCTTCGAATATTGTCATTTCAGATTTTCCTCAAGGCTTTGATAAAAATCCATATCGTCTTCAGTTCCGTAATTAGTGAAGATTTCGTTAAGTTTTGAATCTTCTCTAAAATGAAAACTTTTCTGATTTGGTGTTGTAGATGATACTTTCAACTTAAAGAAGATAACATCTAAAGATCACATACAATCTTAGTAGACTATCATTGAATGCTTCAGTATTACTCGTAGGTTATTATTAAATTCGTTGTTAAACGTATCTTTTAATATATTTATGATTTTTAATGCTTCTATACATTGTTTTTAATCAAGTCATTGTGCGTTATTGAAGTCATATTGAGCTGTTGTTCACTCTGTAGAACAAAAATAACATTAAACATGGAGTATATTTTCCGAGGAAACCGGACAGGATCTATATTTGGAGTAGCGTGTTCACTTTGGGTGGTAGATTGAGGAAAATGTAAGAAAATTCCTTTCGAGTTCCCCGTACCTGGAACACGAGAAGGGACTTCTTGACTGCGAAGCAAAACGTGCTAAATTGCCTACGCAATCGCTCGAAGATTATACGTTACGTACACAGTAATTCAACTCGAATTTAACACATGACAGTAGTTCCAGCGTGACTACCAATATGCGGTGTTAATAGAACACAGATCCCGCAGTGTTAGCGTGGAACACAGGCGGTGTGTTACGTTTTTAACATACAACCGGTGTTGAGCGGTGTTAAATTTGGCACTATGTTAGTATTTCGGTGTTGATTCGACACCATGTCAGGGTCGGTAGTGTGGGGAAAAGTGCTGAGTGCTACTTGTGGCGGTGTTGCACCAACACGAAGAAAGCAACACAGTGAGTAGTGTGTTAATTATTCTGTGTTAATATTACACCACGTCAAGTATTAATATAATACTGTCCCTGTGTTATTTCACCACCATTTTCTTATTATTTTAACACACATTCTGTATCATAATTCAAGATCAAAGCTGTATAAGTAACACCGTTTTGGTGTTAATTCAATAGTCCCTGTGTTAAAATTCAAGGTCAGACCACCACATTAACACTGCTTTTGATGTTCGACTCCAGTTCTGTGTTACTACGACACCTATTTTGGTCTTGAAATAACTCCGTGTGCGGTGTTGATGGAACCATTTTTCTGTGTTGGAAAAGCTTGTGGTGTGCATGCTTACGATTACTGAAGATTCTAATTTTAAAATAAGAATAGTAAACTACAGAACACTTCATTCAGAAAATCTTCATAAACTTTTTTGTCGCCCTCCCCTTATTGTGAAGTATTTCTTGATGGTTCGAAACACAACCTTCAGCAACAACTTGTTCAAGAATGATAGGAAAATCTTACCTATATCCTTATGGTATATTTGCCTCTTAATCGTGTTTCTACTGGTTTTCCGCCATTTTGGAAACAGTCCCCGGTGTTGACTGGTGAGCTCTAGTGCAGTGTAGAAGTGACACAGTAATACGGTGTTGTTTCTCGCAGTTGACATATTTCTTCAGAAACATTTATGTAAAACAACTGGGAACACATCGCGCGGTTTACACGTTGAAATTTAGCGAATACCTGGATTTGTTTAAGTATTTCTTTCTACTGTGTTTGACTGAACCTTCAGTACATAAGTCTTTATAATTAGGCTATATGGCCAGCATATATGCAATCACGCAGAAAACAACACCGAAGATTCTATACTTGTGTTAATTTAACACACAGGCTGTGTGTCACTTCAACTACCAGCATTTGACACACAACTCCAAATGGAGGTGTTCTAGCCACCTTTTTGTGTTATATTTTAATACAATTGTGTTAACACACAGGTATGTCGTTGAAATAACACAACGATTTTTTACAGTGTGGTTCAAGTCCCGGCGGGAGCTCATGTGGTTCGGATTCCACATTAATCAGTAGGTCCACGTCTCATATAGCCTCGATGCTGAAAGGGACGCTAAACTAAAATCAACTCAGCTCAACTATAGTTACATACTGGTGTGTTGGTTGTTATGTCAAAGCGAAATCTAATCTAATAGAAGCTGACGTACATGCCGTAACAATGGGCGATGCAAGCGGTGCAACGCACCAGGGCCCCCAAGCCTAGGAGCCCCCGTCGTTCCCGTTAATTACTCAGTAGACTACTGAATACTTATATTTTATTATTCATTTCTTATGTGCGAGAGAAAAGCATTGTCAATTTTTAAATTGCCAGCAATTTTAGTAATTTTTTTTTTCTGTTTTTGGGGCCCCCAAAACTAGAGGACTCGCTCAACCCGCTTATTACTCAGTACTGAATACTTATATTGTTATTCACTCCTTATGTGTAGGAAAAAATCATTGTCAATGTTAAAATTGCCAAAAATTTTAGTAACATTTGTTTTGGTTTGTTCCTCCCCCCACCCAAGCCTATAGGGCTATTTCTTATGTGTAAGAAACAATCATTGTGGTGAAATTCCAGATTACTGGTATCTTTCGTAACTTTTTTTTTCGTTTTTGAGGTCCCCAATCCCAGGGAGCCCCGCTATACCCGTTTATTACTCGGTACTGAGTACTTATATTATGTTATTCATTTCTTATGTGTGAGAAATAATCCACATGAAATTCTAAATTACTAGCAATTTTGGTAACATTCTTTTCTGTTTTTTGGGACCCCAAACCTAGTGGCCCCTGCTAACCTGTTTATTACTGAATATTTATATCATGTTATTTATTTCCTATATGGAAGAAATAATCCTTCAGAAATTTTAGATTACTATTTCAACTTTGATATAACAGTTTTTTCTTGGAATTAACTTCTATGTCAAATTGCAAGTTACATTGGAAAGTAAAACTAATTACGCTGATTTGCATTGTGTTCATGAGAAGCGGAAAAGAACGTAACAGCTGACTGTAAACACTGACTAGAATCTCCTTTTCCTTCCACCCACCCCTTGTCCTTTTCCTGACAAGTTTGAATCTTACCTTTCAATACCCAACAGATAGAGAGCACTTCAGGAAAAGCGTTTCCAACAGATTGAAGCGGAGCATTTTGGCTTATGGGTCTTGCCGACCATACATTAACTTTACTGTCAATGAATTTCCAGAACGCAAGTTTTCTGAAGATTATAACTTTATGAGAACAAAATCAGGGGTTAACATTCTTTGACTGTGGTTGAGTTATTCTCCTCTCATGGATAAAGTATACTGTGAAACTTGTTGGTTGTTTGGTAATAGAAGTGCAAATTATTTTAAGACAGAATGGATTGATGGTATTATTGATTGAGGTCATCTTTCTCAGAAAATAACTGTTCATGAGGAAAGTGTAATTCACACGGATGCTATGAAGGTCAGAGTTAGCTGGGTGATAAATGAAACAATTGATAAGGGTTTCGACATCAAATTTCAGAAGAAAGTGCGTTTTGGAGAGAAGTTTTGGTGCGTCACATTAAAATAATACTTTCTTTAACATTTGAAAACAGCTTTGTGAGGAAATGAAGTTAAAAAATGTGAAGACGAGTTCGCAAAAGGAAATTTTCTACGAACAGTGAAGTTAGTCGATAAATTTGATCCAATTTTGAACATGCTGCTACAAAAACAGGAAGTTAAATATTTGAGTTCCGCAATTCAGAACGAACTAATGACATTCGGTCTAGCAATTTGAGAAGCATTATTTTTGAAGATGTTCGAAAATGTCAGTTATTTTCAATAATCGTGGATTCAACATTGGACATGAAAAAGTGATCAGGTTAGTGTCATTGTTCGCTATGTTATTGTAAACTATGAAGAAGCGACATTAAAAATTAAAGGAAGTTTCGTAGGCTTTTATGCATTAAATTAGATAAGCGTGGTGCCGAGAACTATGAACATCTCGTTCGTGAAATTTTACTCAGCAACCAAATCGACATACAACTATGCAGAGCACAGGGATATACATAATATGAGCTCTGAGCATAACATGAATCTTGTTATTGCCGATGCTGCAAAAGTCTCCACATACGTTTCCATTTTTTTAATGTTCTTTAAGATATTTCCCCCCATTTTTTTTTTCAGTTCTATTACTCCTAGATGGTCACTTTTAGCTCTTGGTGATGAAATGGCTTCAAAATTACTCGTAAAGAAGAACACTAAAAAAAAAAAAATAAATAAAAATAAAAAAAAAAAATGAAAAAGTATAAATAGGGGGGAACAAAACATATTGCTGTTAGCTGCATGAAAAAGGGAATTGCTGATGTTCAAAAGTCCTATACCACGATTTCTCTGACAAGTGAGAGAAATCAGATGAGTTTAGAGCAGCTGAGGCACTAAAGAAGATAGATACATTTGACTTTGTGTAGATGCTAGTCATTCGGGAAAGGATCCTAATGTCCATGTATGTAACTTCCAAAAGTTTGTAGTGTTCTGATATTGATCTGTAAATAGCAGAGAAAAATCTGAAGAAATCACTTCAGCAAATGAAAAATCTTCGGGAAAATTATGACAAGCTTTAAAATCCACAAAAAACCTGTGCTCGAAATTGAAAATTCAGAAACATTTCAAGAGAAACGCAAAACGTTTGCAAAGAAATATTTTGATGAACTGGCTACGGATAGCACATTAGATGTATCGGAAGATACATTTCATGTCACTATATTTTATTCTATTCGGGATTGTATTGTGTCACAACTTAGCACCCTTTTCCACGCAATGACTGAAGTTCTCAATAGCTTTTCTCACCAGAGGAAGATTGTTGTTGGCATTTGAAGAAGACTTTCAGAAATCTGGATATGACTTTGCTACAAAGTACAGCAGTGATAAAAGCTCAGATTTTATAGGCAAATATTTGTGTTCGGAGATTATAATAGGGCTGATATAGGTAACTTTCGAACAATTCGGAAAATAGATTTGTTCTTAGTGGAAAATGGGTATTCTACTTCCTTTCCTGATATGCTTACCGCATGTGTAATTTTTCTAACAATACCAGTAAGTGTGGTTTCTGCTAAACGTTCGTTCTCGAAATTAAAGTTCATAAAGAACTACTGTACAGGAGCGGATCAGGGGGGCAATCGTCCAGATCGTCCGCCCCCAGAAGAGGAAATTTTCTTACTTTTTATATAAATAAAAACCCATCCCAGAGTTTGGAACTCTTTAAAAGTAGCTCTAAGTAGCAGTATTACAGCTAGTGTTGGGCACAAAACCGGTTTTTCGGTTTTTAGAAAAACCGAAACCGGGTTTTGGAAATTTTCAAAAACAGGTTTTCGGTTTTCTCCAAAAAAAAGGTTCGGTTTTCACCGAAACCAGTTAACGGTTTTCTCCAAACCCGGTTCGGTTTTTCATCGGATCCGGTTTCGGTTTTCTTCAAAACCGGTTCCGTTTTTTTCAAAATTTGTTCTATTTCTGACCAGAATAGTGTTTCGTTGTTCTCTGGAAACCGGATCCGTTTCCACAGAAATAGTTTTATGTCTTTTAAAAAGGTTCTTGTTTTCCAAAGGTTTGGAGAAAACCAAAACCGGTTTCGATGAAAAACCGAAATGTCGGTTTTACGGGTTACGGGTTTTCTAGAAACCGGTTTCCGGTTTTTATAAAAAAACGATTTTGCCCATCCCTAATTACAACCCACCGCCCCCCCAGAAGTCCGTCCTGGATCCGACCCTTCTACTGTAGAAGTAGGACCTCACAACAAAGGTTAACAAATGTTTCTATATTAAACTTAGAACGAAAACAAACTTCAAGATAAAAGATGGACAAGATTGTTTCACATTTTGCTGATATTAAAGCTAGGAGAAAATTAAGCTTTTTGAAATGACTTTAAATTTTTGTTGTATGGTACCTTGCCATGTTTAAATATTTGAATCCATTACAATAAGTTTATTCTGAAATTGTTTCAGCAGTTGTGCAATATCCCTGATATTCCCTTTTATTTCTTAATCACGATATTCTTTTCAGTGAATAACATGTATAACTACGGTACACTATAAATAACGTCATTTCTTATACTTTTTGTTTTCTCGTAAAAAATGTAGCTGATTAATAGTTTTCATTTTAACTAATCTGAAAAGACATTTCACTTACTTTGCACGAAAGACATAGTACAATGCTTTTTAAAAGCTCTGTAAAATTATCGTAAATTGTGAAATGCTGTAGTATGTAAGTATACCCCTTCCAACTTTACTTTGGAAGAAAGTATTTCTGTGTATGTGCGTGTGTTTGTGTATAATATTGTGTTAGCTGCTTTTACTATTATATTAAAAAATACATTCGCTTGTGGGGGGGGGGGAAGGAAAATATCCTCTTGCACCGGTGCCCCGAAGAGTTTTGTTACGGCACTGCTGACGAAATGTCTTTTATGAATGGAATGGAAATTTACCCGAGAGGAATGGGAGTTTGAGTAGAACTATTGCGTGGGAACAGGAAATCATATAAACGTTTGTGAAATCAAAAGCAAAGTGCACTCAAATCATAAGACACGCACAGACAAGAAATTACATATTTTGAATGAATACTGTTGATCTTTGAGCTTTTTTTCTTTTTCTTTTTCTTCTTTCTCTTTTTCTCTTAATGATACAACACGCATCTATACTAACAAGAAATCAAGTTATTTTTTCTTTTGCGGCACATTGGTACATTCACGTATTTATTATTATTATTATTATTATTATTATTATTATTATTATTATTATTATTATGTTAAGGGTGTGATTTGATCATAGCTCACGTCCTACATGTATGTCAATGGGTAAAAGGGACATAGCATTAGAAGTGTGCGTTTTATAATCGAGTCACCATGCCCCCTCCCTACCTTTCCAAGTGAAATTGATTGTTTATTATTGAATTTTGATTTGATATGATTTGAAGTTTAGCGTCCCTTTCAAGAACAAGGCTATATGGGACATGGACATTCAACTTAACGTGGGAATCTAACCACATGCGCCCCGCCAGGAATAGAACCCGGGACCCCAGTTCCAACTGTGAATACGCTAACCCGTTAGCCATGAGGAACCTCGTTTATTATTGATACTATCAAATTAATAAAAGTCGAGTTTACGTCACACGCGTGTGCCCTTGGCTAAAAGGGACGTATTACCAGAAGTGAGTGTTCTGTCAGAGAGTCATCGTAAACACTCCGCAAACGTAGTATATGATTTATTACTGATGAAACCAAAAGAATGAAATTCTCAAGTTAGGTCCTACGATTATGTCATGACTAGAAGGGAAGGCAACCAAGAAAGTTCTCTCACTTTTTGTGGAGGTCTGTGCTCAATTTGCCCTCACGCCGTGAGTTGAATGCAAATGGAGATAAGGCGAAGGTCAGTTGTTGGTATGGATATATCCAACATACTACCTGGTTGTTTTAGCTCAGTTACATTGTGAACTTGCGTAAGGACAGAGGAACCTCCACAGAGCGTCGTAAGGGCGTGTATGATGTACGAGTTCAAACTAGGATTAAACGTCGCTGCAGCAGGGCGGAAGATATGTCAGGCCTTTGGTGAAGGTGTCGTGACTACGCGGACAGTGCAGCGGTGGTTTAAGAAGTTTAAGGACGATGACGAAACACTCGAAGACGCAGCAAGTGCCGGAAGACCAACTCATGTATTTTACAAAATGAAGATCTTCAGACAGCAATTGAGGTGAACAGTTGCCAGACATGTGAGGAACTGGGACTCAATTCAGTATGAGTGGAGAAACCATTCGGGAGCAACTTTACCAACTTGGGAAGCAATATAAGTAGGGTCGATGGGTCCCACGTGACTTGACTCTGAGCCAGAAGGTAACACGAGTAGACAGCTGTATTTCTTTGCTGTCTCGTCTGAGGAAGGAGCCATTTCTTGATAGGGATTTGTCATGGGAAGTACGAAGCTCCACGACGCTGTCATCATTGGTTAGCATCCCATTAACCGGTTCCAAAACAGCCGAAACCAGTACTGCATCAGAAGAAGGTCCATCTGTGTGTTTGATGGACTGCTCTCGGCATCGTTCACCGGAAACTGCTACCAGCTGGACAGAGCATGAATGCAACTGTGTACTTCACCAGTTAAGCCGTGTTCAAGGAAAACTCAAAACTCTGGAGCCAGCACTTCTGAATCACAAAGGGATAACGCTAAGCCCCATGTGGCTAGAATGACCCGGGACACCGTTCTGCGCCTTGGATGTTAAACACTATTGCATCCGCCATATTCCCCGGACATTGCACAGTCCGATTATCACCTGTTCCATTCCTTGAGTAATCACCTTAGAGGACGCCAGTTCAAATCTCTAGTAGAGATACAAAATGCACTTGATATCTTTTTCGCTTCACGGTCCAGCAAGTTATTCCACGATGGAATCCATGGCCTTCTAGAACGTTAGCAGAAGGTAATTGATGTTGATGGGGACTATTTTTGATCTTCCAGGTAGGTCTTAGGTGACATATCGATTCGTAAATGGTGGGTGAAAAGGCGACAAAACTTTCTTGGTTACCTTTATATTTACAAATAAATGGATGCTCTTTCACTGAGTCAATGTGTCCTCTCCTCAACTGAAGTGAGATGATTTATTACTGATGAGACCAAATGAATGAAGTTGTCAAGTTTATGTCCCACGGGTATCACCATTGCTAAAATGGACATAGCACCAAAAGTGAGCGTTCTATCACAATCATCATCCCCCCTCCCCAAAACAAAGAGAATGATTCATTAATCATGAAATGGAATGAATGAAATTCTGAAGTTTACATCCTACATGTATGTCCATGGATACAAGAGAAGAAATCTGTCGCCACTAGTTACAAATATGTGAAATCCCCTTTAACAAATAATCTGTATCCTCCCTGAAATTATCAAGTTTATGTCCTACCTTCATGTCCATGGCTGTTACACAAAGACTCAGCGCTCTATCACTGAATCACCATTCAGTATAGTTTGCGCCCCATATATATATATATATATATATATATATATATATATATATATATATATATATATGGCTGTAGCAGCAGGAGTCAGCGCTCTATCACTGAGTCACAATATCAGTCGAAGGAGTGTTTAATCAGCGCTGCAATCAAATGAATGAAATTCGCAATTTTACTTCACACGTTTATGCCTCTGAATTGAAGAGATGTTTCATCACATGCAAGCACGGCTATTGCTGAGCCACCGTGCTCAAAGTGAAGGAGTAATTTACTTGATATGCACACTAACAAGATGAGATGAGAAAAGAGTTTTCTTTGTTCATTTGTTCTCTCTTTGGATGATTTACACAAAAGGAATACTAATTAGATAAATAAGTTTGTGGTTTAACATCCCATTATTATGTCAATTATGAGATGAGACGGGAAGAAAGATTTTGACGTATTATTTATAGAATGAAAGTTACTCATGGAAGCAAATGAGTTTGTAGTTTAATGTTTCATTTCGTTCTTCTTTCGCGTTAATAAATGGCAAATGAATAAAATACATGATTTTGTAGTTTAACATCGCATTTCGTCTCATTTGAATTCAAATAGAATACTTCGTTGTTTTAAATGTGTTTCTTGACTTAGCCTTGTTATTATTCTTATTACAGTTTAATTACAGTTCAAGTCAACAGAAGTAGGAGTGTATAATTATTTTCGCGCTTCGTGGAAGGGTGACTCAGGCACATACATGTGAATGGTGAGGGTTGATCCCTCATGAAATAATTTGTACTCTAAAAGTTTTAGGAATTTGAGGTACGGTGTTATTTAAATATTATTATTAGTCATACTAGTAGTACTACTCGTAGTCTAATCATGGGACATTAAACAAAAGGAAGAGACTTCGTATGAGAAACAGTAAGACAGCAGGGAAATGTATAGGCTCAGTGATAGAGTGCTTATTAGGGTGTTATTTGAAAGTATGTCTATAGTCTGCGAAGGATTACTGGTGAAGAGATGGTGAAAGTAATATGTGTGTGTTAAGGAATTGTGTATTATTGTTAATGTTCTGTTAGGAGTATGTGTGTCACTGTTATGATTCATTAGAGTTGAATGAGACCATATGTCATAAAGAATGTTTGAAATAAGTTTTTGTGGATAATCTGCATTGAATACTACTAGAAGTATCGTTATGCAAGATATCTTAAATTTTATCACATTAAAATATCGCAGAATAGTTTAACTGAAAACATATATTCATGATATATTTAGGTTAGATTTATCTCACAAACGAGAATTTAAATTGTCTTTATTTGAATGTAAAATACTTATTTAATAAATGTATATGTTACCCAACTTATTGTTTTGTAGGGAAGCACAAACTGTATATAATTTATCCTATCTTGCACATCACTTCCATTATTATTATTATTATTATTATTATTATTATTATTATTATTATTATTATTATTATTATTATTATTATTATTGAAAAATGGGTGAAGAGAACCCGTTAAGCACCCAACAAGTAAAACAAGAAATTAAACTGTTTCTAGGGGGAAAAGACAAAGATGAAGAAGTAGGAGATAATAATTGCATGCAAAAATCACTAACTAAAAGATATGAAATGAATGAAATGAAATGAAAATGTCTTTATTGAAGCGGGCGAGGTTCAGCCATGGCTGCTCTACCACCTAACCCTTGTCAAAAGAATACAATATTAAACATTACACATCAAAAGGAACAGAAAAAAACTTAAAAAAATACAAGTAAAAGAATAAATCAGAAAATAAACAAGTGACATATGCAATAAAAAGTATCGATATTGTTGGATTTAGCTAAGCTCTTACATAAAACTGTACATGTCGTAAGTGCCAGAGGCCAGTCGCTGGGATTTCATCAAATGTGATTTTAATGAATTTCGAAATGAATTAAATGACTTTATTTCCGTGAGAGCTTTTGGTATCGCATTCCATACTCTCGGACCTGCTCTAGAAAATGATCCTTGCACTATCTTCAGTTTCAGTCTTTGTACATTGAATTTCTCACTGTTACGCGTAACGTGAGAGTGAATTTGTGACCGCTTTGTAAATTTACAATATAAATATTGTGGGGATTGAGTTTTAAGGATTTTATATATTAGACAACTATAGCGTAGGTATCTTCTTCTCGACATTGTTAAAATGTCGTTTCTATTTAGCACTGGTAGGATATGTTCCAATTTCTTTAAGTTAAAGGCAAACCTAATGCACGAGTTCTGTATTTTCTGTATAGTTTTAGAATTGTAAACAGAGAGAGATGGTCCATATACAGCGTCACAGTAGTCTAATAACGGTAAAACAAGAACTTGTATGAGATATAATTTCATAGACTGAGATAGAAAGTCTTTGGCTTTGTAAAGTCGACGTAATAAAGTAATAGCTTTATTACACTGAGTAGATATATGATTATTATAGTTTAGTTCCTTATCCAATATGAGTCCTAAGCTTTTCACATGGGTAGAGTAAGAAATATAAGTGTCCATAATTTTTATTTTTAGATCCGATGCCTTGATTTTACTCAACTGTTGTGAGGTTCCTATAATCGTAAATGTACACTTACTTGGGTTGATGGCAAGACCGTTATCAGTACACCATTCAGATACAGAGGTCAAATCTCTATTAACAAGTTCTACAGTTTGTTCAATATTTTGTGGTGATGACATGATGCAAAGTTGTGTGTCATCCGCGTAGCAATGCACAGTAGAATATTTAATGGAATCTATGAGATCAGCAATGTAAATAGAAAATAAAAGGGGACCCAAGATTGATCCTTGAGGTACTCCTTTGTTTATAACGAGTGCCGAAGATAAGGGATTTTGAGCTGTCCTAAGATATACTTGTTGCTTCCTGCCTAGTAAGTAGCTTTCAATCCAGTTTATGACGGTATCAGAAAATTTATAATACCTTAGCTTAGCCAACAACAGGTTATGATTAACTAGATCGAAGGCCTTGGTTAGGTCTAAGAGGACTATGATTGCAACTTGAGAGTTATCAACTGCGTTTAATATCCCATCTGTTACCTCGAGCATCGCACTGACAGTACTATGATGCTTACGAAAACCGGATTGAATAATAGGGATAATATTATTATGATTTACATAGTCGTATAATTGCTGGTTTACTAATTTTTCTACGATCTTCGACATTATTGGTAAGATACTAATTGGACGTAGCTCGTTTAAGGAAGTTACGCGGGGTTTCTTTGGTAGCGGTACCACTTTTGCTGTTTTCCAGGCAGTAGGAAAGCAGCCGTTAACTAGTGAATAATTAATTATTTTCGTTAGAGGTGATAGTATGAATGGCAACGCTAATTTGATCATTTTAGTGCTTATTGCATCAAGGCCAGCTGAATTAGATTTTATGCTGTGTACCGCCTTTCTCACATCGGATTCATTTATTGGGTTAAATAGAAATGTTGTCTGTAGCTGTGGATGTTTTTTAGACAGAAATTTCTTAGTTTGATTGTCAACTCTCTCAGAATTAATAGGAGGCAAACCAGGAAGACTGACGAAATGATCATTAATAACATTTGGATCATTGATTTCACTGGAAAGTGCTACATCATTGTTTCTGTTACAAAGACCCAGCTCTTGTATTACTTTCCATTTGTCTTTAACTGCTGCAGTGCAGTTTTTAATACGATAAGAGAAGTAAGCAATTTTTTCTTGTCGAACCACTGACGTCGTAAAGTTCCTAAGCCTTTTAAACTCTTCCCAATCTTGTTGGGTTTTGGTATATATAATTGTTGAAATTGGATCAAAAGGGAAAAATAGCATTTTAATTAGAGAAGCTAAATTAAGGAGGAGAAGAAGAAGAGAAAGGTTTGGTAGATAATAAAGAAAAGGTTATTACAAACGAAGAAGAAGTAAATGGTAAACCGTCACATGAAAAGAGAACAACGCTTTAATTGAACAACAAGAAGGAACTATTGAAAAATGAGGATTAATGGAAGATGATGAAGAGAAAAGTTAAAGGAAAAAAGATGAACAAGTTAACGATAAAACTTTACATGATGAAGAAGAATATATTTCGATCATGAAAATAACAGAAAAGCAAATGAGGAAAAGGAAAAAAAAAAGATGAAGAAAAAGTATGTTGAGTATGTTATTCATATTGAGATTAAGAAGAACAATTGGAGAAATGTTTGGAAGAGGGAGAAACTTCATATGAAAATGCATTCTTCATTTACGGATATAATAGAAGAGGAAAATAACATAAAAGAAGAAGAAAAATAGGAAAAATATTCTCCAATAGAAAAGATAATAGAAGAAGAAAGTGTAAAATAGAAAAAAGAAATTTACTGTGTACAAATAGAAAGTTTGTTAAACAATTTATGCTTAAATATGAGAAAAGAAGAAACATATCCAAACATAATGAATGTACTATTAGAGAATAGTGTTGTGGGAGAAGGGGAGAATTTCAACCCTGAATTAATCTCGAAGAAGTTGAATAACGGTTAGATAAAATAACACAATCAAAACACTAGTGGTACACTGCAAGTAAAGTGTGAAAATAATGCCACAATAGAATGACACAATCTAATAGAGGGTTTGAAAGAATAGAAGAAATGAGAAGTGACTATAGACGATTAATATGGTTTGTAGAATGTTAAGGAAAAAATTATCTTCTGTCCTTAGGGTGAGAAGCCCTTTACTTGGATACATAACAGTTTACGTGAACTATTAAACTGTCTTCTATAAAATATGGAATCGCATGATTATATTGGAGTTATAATTAAAAAGAAAGAGGACGACAGAAATCGTTTTGAATATTATCTCGTGAGCAAGAAACTTGCCAGCGAAGATGTTATGGACGAGCTTTGAACGTTTACGACAAAACAATGCAGCCTTTCTTAGTAATGAATACCGTATAATAAATTTTCATCATGTAAAAATGCCCAATGGACAAAGTCGACCAAAACAGGGAATTATGGATATTAATGAATTATAAAATACAAAAGGAAATTATTACAATGAAATACAAAGATGTATTTAGCTCGAGTAATTGTAGAGACAAGAGGGTTACGAGCACATAAGGGGAAAATAAAAAGTGTAAGAAATATCAAAAACAAAGTAAATATGTAATATATACGGAAGCGAAAGATTTGTGTAAGAAAGCGAATATAGGCTTAACGAATGTTGGAGAAATTTCATAAGTATAATTATAAGTTTCAAAAGTATTTAGAGAGCCTCCACAGTGTACAATGGATTTTCTTTTATTGATGTGAAGTATGGAGGACCACCTATGATAATGAAAGAACGCTTTTAAATTTACTCTTTGTAAATAAACATTACAATGTAATTCAAAGTTTTAGCTGTTTTAGCTGTGTGTATTATTGTCAGCTTATCAGAGGAAATATATCGCAAACCGGGAACATTTAAATAATTGCATATTTGTGTGTTACCTATGTCATGAGAAGATAAAATGCAATGATTTTTAAATATACTGTTATCGCAAGATACTCATTTATCATGAGAGAAAATCTTTATCTTAAAATATAAAATGTTGTGAAAATGTATGAAATTTAAAGCGTTAACAAAAATATGACTCACGTGTGTGTGAAGAAACTTTCTGTTCTATTTGTCACGTTAGTACCCTAACAGCATATACAATCACATAGCAGCATATGCCTATCATGTTCCCTCAGGTAGATGAGTATGTGTCCAGTACGTGCCTTATGTACTTCTGAGAGAGAAATCACATGGATGGCAAATGATAGTCACAGTCTATGTCCGCCCCTAAGCACATGCCTAACATTTACCTGGGGAACGTGGCTAGTATGTTCTAGGTATGTTCCTCATACCGTAAGCGTCAATGAACCACAAAACTACACCCCCAAAATATGTTAAATCGCCTATATGCGTAATGTGTTTACATTAAGGTGAGTCTAAAAAAAAATTCTAAAAAAACAAGTACCCGGGTTGAGCGCGAACCACCAATCTTTACAGTTGCCATCTAATAAATTTGATGCGTTTGTTGCTTCTAGTACACAATCGCCTGAAAAAAAAGCAACAAATGCATCAAATGTGGGAGATGAATTTAAAACAACTGAATGTAGCATGCCTAGCACATCTTGTGCTGTTAGAGTATCTGAAACAGTATGTTCCTAAAGGACGTATTTAGAACATGACAGATATATGTCCTAAGTGACAACATGAAAACAAATGACTGTTAGAATGCGAAACTGAGCCAGGCATATAAATGCTATATTTGTAGTACATAGTTGCAAATATCAATTAGGTGTAACAAGTACCTAAAACTGTAGGTAGCTGAAGTATATACTTATCACATGAATATCATATGTGCCAAGTGTCGGGTACCTAAAAAGTAGCCGGGACACCTAAATGACACATGCCTAGCACATTCTGTGCTGTTAGGGTGTACCTGAAAATCATAAGTGTTATATGAAAGGAAATAAGAGAGGATCAAAGGAAGAAAATTAAAAAAATAACATAAAAGAAAGCTATATGTTATATTTTGATGTAGAAGCTCGACAGGATGCATAAGAGGATGTTGGTGATCAAAGGCATTTAAACAGGTTGTTAGCTTATTAGTAAGTCATCAATTTTGTTACAAGTGTATCAAAGATAAGAACATGACAAACAACTGTAATGTATGTGGTACACATTAACCAATATTTCATAGGGAAAACTGTATAGAAGATTTTGTAAATTATATAAGAAAATGTCATCCACACATTACGGATATTGTGTCTATTGAACACAATAAAGGGAATGATGGCCACTTCATTCTAAAAGTTATGGTTGTGAAATATAATTGGAAACTACATGTGATCATGAATGGTGGAAAAATTTTATCTCTTAGTGTAAACAATGTGTGTTTCATAGGTTCTCTGTGTTCGCCCAATTCCATTTACTAAGTTTACTATATATATATATATACGAAGGGAAGTCAAAATAAAGGTACATTTATTCTAATGATAGAAAACTGAAACATACATAATTATTTTTCCATATAATCTCCCTGCACTTCAAAGCACTTTTCCCAACGTTTCACAAGTTTTTTTTTTTTTTTTTTTGCTTCCGTCTGGAAAAAGAAGTTTTTCGGACCACCTATAACAGCATCAATGCCTTCTGCACTGGTTGCAAATCCTTCAATGGTCCAAATACAAGAAAATAGCATGAAGAAAGGTCTATACTGTATGGCGGGTGTTCCAGCAATTCGAATCCCAACTACTTTATTGTTTCGACCGTCCGTTTGGCGGAATGTGTCCGAGCGTTATCTTGCTGCTTGTTACGTTTTCGCAGTTTTCCAAGACGTTTGGATCTGATTGCATGTTTCAGTTTAGTTCGCAACACATCACGATAGTTCTCACTGTTCACAGTTTTGCCTCTTGGGGTGAAATGAATGGCTACCACACCTTCCATGTCCCAGAGTAGTGTTAGCATAATCTTACCAGTTGATGTTGACGTTTAAATTTCTTAACTTCCGGTGATGATAAGTGTTTCCAAACCATGTTCACAGCCTTACTTTCCGATTCGTGATGATGTTTCATGAACTTTCATCTACAGTAACCATTTGCTGTAAAAATCCATCTCCCTCGCGAAGATAACGGGCCAAATGTTGACGAGAGATGTCCAACCTTTGTGCCTTATGCTGCGCTACAATTCTTTCGGGACCCACATTGCACATGCTTTCCGAACATTTAGCACTGTCATGTAAGATGGAATATTCTGAACCATGACTGATATGTAAAGTATTGACGATTTTGTCCACTATGATTCGTCTGTTTTCCATCACCATGCCCTCAACGACTTTCAAATTGAAGTCAGTCGTTGACGTTGATGGTCTCTCCGATCTTTCCTCGTCACATAAAGAAGTTCTTTTCTGTTTGAAACGCTCTACCCATTCGTAGATCTTGCTTCGTGATAAACAGCTGTCACCATACTGCGCTTGCATTCGACAAATAATTTCCGCAGGTTTAATACCTTCCGTGAAAAAAAAAGCGAATCATTGCTTTCATTTCTCCTTGGTGCAGATCGATAACAGAGCTGCCATGTATAACGGTCTGCTACACCTCAACGACTAACGCGGAAATAAGAGTGACACGTTGTGTAGAAGTGTTGCATATGACATTAATTCAGCGCTGGATACTAGTAGTGTTACCAAACCCTAGTGCGAGAAATTGCAAGTCACTTTGCTTTCCAAAGTCCCCTGAAAGAGGGTAACTCTGTTATTATCAGAGTTACAACACCAATGTAAGAGGGAAAACCGTCTCCAAATATAATGTTTTCAATATAAAGTGAAAGATTTTTTAAAAATTGGACGAGCCGCTTGGGCTGTACATTCTTTATGCTCCCAATGTTAAATGGAAATGCAACGTTGCCATTTACCTATACCCACAACATAGGTGAATGAAGGTGAATGTCTTTTACACTAACGTATCAATGGGTTATCCCCCATTTCCAACACTTCCTATTTACTTTGTTTTCCCCTCTTACATTTTGTTGTAAGTCTGATAATAACAGAGCTACCTTATGTCAGGGGACTTTTGAGACACCCTGTATATATATATCACGATGGATATTGAAGGTTGGAAATAACCTATTAGTGTAGAAACAGTATAGATACAAATCAGGGAGAATAATATATTACGAGTTCAGAAGAATAGGATTGTTTTGACCGAAGCAGTTGTTTTGTATTAACAATTTCATTAATGCAAAAGAAAACTATATATACAAGGTTCACTTCCAGACATGAAATATTATGTGGTAGACGCATTAAGATAGAAGAAAGAAACACGTTTATAAACTGATATAGTTATGCGATTATTATGAGTAAGTAAACGTGAATGGGAACTGTATTATATATTATTTTCCGCCAATAGGCTATTACTGCACATTGTAAGGAAGATTATTATTTTTTTTTAAAGTTTAGAAGGTAACGTTACTAATATGAAACCATTACAAGTAGTAATTATATCAACTAGCATCACTGCGAAAACCACATTAAGGTATTTGTAAATACAACGTACACGGAGGACTTAACCCAGAATATTCTACTAGTACTCAAACCTACTGAGTATTAGTAGAGTATTCTATTCTACTGATCTAACTACTGAGTAACTCTACTGATTTAACGTAATCTACTCTACTAACGTAACCGAATCTACTCTATTAACCTAACATAATCTATGCTACTAACATAACATAACCTACTCTAGTAATCTATCTTTTCCGACTAACCTAACCTACCCTACTAACATAACCAAATCTACCATATTAAATAAACTCTACTAACCTACCTAACCTATTCTAGTAATCTATCTTATCCTACTAACATAACCTAATCTACTCTAACGATCTAACCATACCTGTTTAACTAACTTACGCACCGTACTAACCTGAAATAATGTTCTTTACAATTCGAACCTAATCTACACTTCTCTACTAATAACCTAACCTACTCTACTAACCAAAATTTATCTACGGTACTATACTAACCTACCAAACCCTACCGATATAACATACTGTACTAAACCCACTTACCTACTTTTCTAACTTAATACCCTACTCTACTAATCCAACCTAACCTAACCGAAAGCCATAAAAGTGAAACAAAAATTATTCTTTAATTTGACAACCTATTTACAATCTACACTCAAATATATTATAGGAAAGTGCCAATCCTGACTTGCCTCCGGGTGAGGAAAATTGATCGCTAAACTCGGCATAAACAGGCTGTTCTATGAAGGATGAAGGATGAAGGGTGATTCGAGGTAGGAAAATTGAATAGGGAAGTATGAAATAGGAAAATTGTGCTTCGACCGTAGCCTTATATGCTTTGAGTTTTGCACATTAGCGTTACACGAAAGTACATTATCTATTGCTACGTATGTTACAATCTTATAATGCACATTAGCGTGATCCTAGCGAATGGTTCTGTTAAATTTGATAAATGTAGCCCTTAGCGCAACAGTGTGACAGAAATCTCAAAAAGTAGAATGTTTGCTAGGAATGGCTTTGTTGGAGAAGTAAAAGAAGTTTGCTATACTTGTAAAGGAAAATGTTCGGCGAATAATAATACTCATTGATGCTAGATGAACCTTAACATGCTGGATCTGTTTATGGTTATAAAATATTAACTTATAATGTATAAACTTATTAAAGATGTATTTCCAAGTAGAGTAGGTACTAATTTTAGTGTGAGTAACCTTGTGAGCGGTACCACTGGCATCTCTGGCATGTAAAATTTGGGGAGGGGGGGGACATCAAAGAAAGTGATTTAAATGCTACTAACTAGCCCAACCTATTTATTATCTTCGATTCCATTTGTTAAGTTACTGCTTACCTTCACAGACCCCTTAAGGTATTTCAAGAACTCTGTTATAATCGTTTCGCAGCCTTAGTATTATATTCCAAATAAATATATTTATTATTACTTATATGTTATTCTGTTGTTAGTAAATAAATTAAATTAGAATAAAATATTGAATATTTTGTACTTAAAAATATTGGAGGGACGCGACCCCCTCGTTCCCCCAGAGACGCCTGTGAGCGGTACCTTCTTTGACATATTTTCATATTTCATACTGAAACTAGATCACGCCTCTTATAACGTTATTCCTGCAATTAATTTTTTGCTTAATGTCTGACGATTATGCACCAAGGCTAAGCGAGACGGTGATGATGGTGGAATGACAAATGTGGGAGAACCCCTACACACACTATGCTTTGTTCACCACAAACCACACTTGGCGTTAGCTGGAATCGAACCAAGAACCCTGCGTGGCAGAGTTGAGCTCGAATCTCTGTAGATAAAGTGGTTAAATAAATAAAACATTGAAATTAATTTAATAAACTATCAGATTACCGAAAAGTGAATATAATATTAATGATAATAAAAAGCTGCAACTCATTTGTATATGGCACAGTACAAACACTTTTTGAAAAATCTATAAATGAAGTTGGAAAAAGAAGTACAAGAACACAAAAGCAACTTTATAATGATAATTAAAAAAATGTTCTTTTGTTATTACAGTTGTTGAAATGGAATTTAAAATATTATGATGAGTACTTAAGTTTTTAACTTTAAATTAATACATATATAAGACAAAAGTATAATATTATATGAAATGGCGTGTAGAATGCGTTGTATTTGAGCATCCGCACAAAGTTTCAAAGCAAAGTTTCTTCTTCCCTTGCATTATATTATTCCGTTGTATGTCGAACATTGAATATGTGTCTAAAGTTAGAATCTCATGCACGAACTTTCCTTTTGTTCCCTCTCATCTTATTGTCTACCACCTGCGTTCTACGAACAATGCAAGAAGTAATAGAATTCAAAGACAATGGAGCAGGTAGTGGAACTCTTTTTTATTCGTAAAATTACCTGCCTCGGCAAACTTCAGTCCATGCTAGATTGCCATATAAAACATATAAAAATAATAGAAGTCTAACAACATTATAAGTAAATTTATTCCACTTTACTACAGCTGTAATTAACAAGAAATAAGTAAACTGACAAAGTTCTTCCCATTCTACTCAACATATTAAACCTTGTGTTTTTATTTTATTCTATACTTTTCTACGTTTTGTCGGCACATACGTAAATATAATGTAAAAATTAATTTTGTTTGTTTACTTATTTTTGAATAAAGAAATCGGCAATTACTCAAATTTCTCTCATAATATAACCCTGATCCATTAGTAATAATTGAAAAAGAAAACCTTGTAGAAACTTTTGTACTCTCAAGTTGTGTTATAAACTATATACTGTCGGTACCCAAGAAAGTTCTGTCGCTTTTGGTGGTGGTCTGTGTTCCTTGACCCTCACTGTGAGTTGAATGCGAATGGAAATAAGGCGAAAGTCGTTTGTTGGTGTGGATATTTCCAACATACTACCTGGTTGTGGTAGCTCAGTTACACCGTGAACTTGAGTAAGGGCAGAGTAAACATGGGACCTCAACAGAGCGTCATAAGGGTGTTCAAACTGGGGTCCAACGCCTCTGCAATGGGGCGGAAGATATGTCAGGCCTTTGGTGAGAGTGTCGTGACTACGCAGACAGTGCAGCGATGGTTTAAGAAGTTTAAGGACACTGACGAAACACTCGAAGACGCACCATGCCGGAAGACCAACACATGTACACTCCGCATCAAAAAAATTGCGACAGCTAACGCCGTGCAGCTAGGCCACCCAATATACACCTTCTTATCCCATAATCGTGTCTGGTAAAAACATCCCCTCTCTCTCCTCCTTTCCTCTCTCCCATACTAAAATCAGCAAAAAAGATGAGTGCAATTCTTATTTCAAAATATACATATATTAGTATGCACAAAATGAAACAATCAAAGCGAGACGAAACAAGATTCATAAGATAATGTAGGGAGAGACTTAAACACACACACAATGAACAGTTGAAAGCGATGTATGCATGCTAGACAGACATACAGAAGTGTGATAGAGAGAGGAAAGGGGAGAGAAGAAGAAGAAGAAGAAAACTGAACACAGATAAAAATAAGGAATTTAAAAGTATTAACCCATTTGGCGCCAATGTCCTATATATAGGACAGTGACAAAATACGTCGGTTTGCAACACTGATTAATCAACCGAATGTTGTTCGGTTCTGCGCATGCTCAGACAAGTACATGCTTTCTTTGTTCGTCGTGTGTGGATGATTGGTACATTTTGGAGGGAAATCTGGTATCGTTAAGTATGTGGAATTTGGATTGTTGATGAACGTTTCTCTTGTCTTCGATACAGAAAATGCAAAAGGCCGAGAAATCGAAAGTAAGCATTTGTTTTATATTCTTAAAATATAATTCTTTTTGATACATACGTTGTTTAAACTCAGAAAATAAAATAATGTGATAAAAATACCTTGTTTCTTTAGTGTCCTATATATAGGACATCGGCCATTTAGCCTACTGGTTTCATGGAATTTCAATTTCCGGGTAATATAGAAACGAAAGTATGTACAAATAACTTTGAAACGGATTTGCCATTTATTTACGGAAAATTTGAAAACAGAATTAACAAACCGAACGCCAATTCAGATATTCGAACTTTTCATTAAAAAGATTATTGCACACACCTTCACTGAGACAAACCGATATGCTGCTCAACATAATACAGACTCTTCCGTGTGTGAAAATGACATCAGGCAATTTTTAGGAATTTTGTTGTATAGTGGTTACGTTTTTATTCCACGTCAGTTGGTGTATTGGGAGATATCAGCTAACTGCAATTTTCCAGTAATTGTGCAAACTATGTCACGCAACAAATTCAGACAATTAAAAAAGTTCATTCACTTCAACAATAACGACGTTATTGGCAAATCTGACCGTTACTTCAAAATCGCACTTTTGTATAATCTAATAAATGGTGCTTTCAACAATTTGGGGTATTTATCCATGAACTGTCTATAGATGAGAGAATGGTACGATATTATGGTAGAAATAGTATAATGTATATGAAAGGTATACCGGTGAAATTTGGGTACAAATTATGGATGTCAGTCACACACAATGGTTACCCACTGCATATAGTTCCCTACCAACCTGGATCTCAAGGGGATACCAGATTATCCAATTATGTTGTGGAATCTTTGCTGTTAATTGTGGAAAACCCAGAATGCCATTCGGTATATATCGACAATTTCTTTTCGTCATACAATCTTGCTTCCAATCTAAGACAAAGAAACATTTTCATGACTGGGACAGTAAGGGAAAATAGAACCGGAAAATGTCCTTTGATGTCGTCAAAAGAACTAACAAAAAAGGAAAGAGGATTTGTGGACACAAGGTTTGATCGTAACTCTTTGAATCCGTTGATTGTGTGGAAACAGTAACACGAAATAACAAAGGGCGTAAAGAAAACATCAAAGTGCCTTCATGTATTGCTTCATATAACAAATTCAAGAATGGCGTAGATTTATTTGACAAATTGATGAGCTTATACCCAATCAAGAGCAAGGGCAAGAAGTGGTATTGGAACGTATTTACGAATGTTGTTGAAACTGCTTTATTTGCTGGATGAAAACTTTATCAGATCTTGGATTTAAGTAATTTGGATCTTCTAGAATTTTACAGAAGTGTTACAATGGCATTGCTCTCACAGTCTGCATCGACGGGGCCACCGGGAATGTACAAAAAGTGTTCAGAAGTACGAAAAACTAGCAAACATACCCTAATACGAAATGTGAAAGGAAGGCAAAGAAGATGTCAAGGATGTCCAAAAAAGCCGATAACATCATGTCAGGAATGCCAGGTTGGCTTGTGTGCTGTTCTGTGCTTTGATAATTACCACCGTTAGTGTAACAGTGCTTTGTAAAGGTGCTAAGACACATTGTACGGGTATGTAATCTTGCAAACATTGTTTAATAAAACTTAGTAAAAATTAGATATAATTGTGTTTATTTTTAGAATTGTCAACCCAAAGGGCCAATGTCCTATATATAGGACATGCTGTACCGGACGTACCCCGGTACATACAATCAAAACCTATTTTTCTTTTGTATATGTATCCTATGTAAGAGAATATATGTAGCACTCAATCAAAAATATGCAGTAGAAAAATTATGGCACCAAATGGGTTAAAAAAAAGAACCTAACATTATAAAGTTCCGTTTCCAGAAATCCAACAGAAATATAGAAGTAACGTTTGGATTATATATTTCTTCAGGACTATTCGAATACATAGAAGATACAGGAAACAACCAAACTTGGAGGACAAATTAAATACTCAATTTCCTGTGAAATTGTAGAGCTCTGAAACACATATAGAATAATGTCAGTAGTTTAACTCACGTGCTTTGTTTAACGTGTTTCGGGAGCAAATTCGGTGGTGTTCATTGAACGTACTGATACGAAATACATTATAATAAACCCAGTAATACCTCCATTCCGGACTAGTAATACAAACTGAGCAAAAATTAAAAAGAAAAAGAAGAAGAAAACAAAGAAAAGGATAAATGAATGAGTGTTATTTTACTGCTAATTTTTTATTAGAAAGAGTCAATATTAGAAGTCCAAACTGTATCATAATGAAAAGTTACAAATGTTCAAAACAAAAATTGGATCTTCTTTATAAACGTAACAGACCTTGCATGTCTCACATTGAAAACGTGAACAAAATACATTGAATTATAGGATGGAAACGAACTTTGTGTCAAACTAATATAAATAAAATCTTCTCTTAAATCAACAGAAAAGGGGTCATTTTCTGGTCATCTTTGAAGATTTGTCTGTTCTGAACATCCACTCTCAATTGCACCTATTGTGAGTATAACGTTCTAATTCAAATAGATAGAATGAACGCGCCAGAGCTTAAGTGGGCCATTGCATCAGTTGGGTGATGTGGGATTTTTATGGACCGACACTGCGTCGAAGATTCGAACCCGTACTGAGCCGGTGATTCGATTGAGACACGGTAACCTGGAGGACAAAGAACAAATTTACGAGAGAGAGAAGCAATAAGAGAGAGAGAGAGAAGTAATAAATAGGAGACAAAGATAAAGATGACTAGACACAGAGAGAAAGACGAATTTATAAATGATCACTACTTATCATTATACTGTATGACAAAGAACGCGTACACTCTTTACTCATATTCTCATAAGTGATGCTTTGTAAGTTCTCCAACGGCAGATGAATCTCTGTTTGCTGCCATTATTTTATGAGAAAAACATTTTACTTGATGGGAAATCGACCCCGGGTTTTCCAGTTACAAGTCCAGCACGCTACCGCTACTCCACAGATTACTGTTCACAAACCATGTTTAGCAAATGGTGTAGTGTTTCTTTCTAAGACCAATAATATGAAAAGTGATACTTTAGATCATTGAATAGGTTCGATCCGTCCTGGTAATTCCTATAAATGTTGTTTGCCCATTTCCAACCAACATTCGTAAATTGTCTCCATCGTGATACAGGTATGTGCTTCCACATTCTTACGATTCCTAATTTAGTATGAAATGTCAATCTTCGATTCCTCACGATCGCATTGTGAAAAAACAAAGGTTGGGCTGAAGAAGGCTTAAACCCATGTTGCCTAGCTGCACTACTCATGAGTCCCACACGTTACCCCTACACTATCTTGGCAGCTCAAACCGTGAGCCAAATATTACTAAGTTCAACGGTGATGTTTGCAACAAAGTAGTTTCTTTCTATAATGCTATTTACACCACAGTACACGCCGAAATTCATTTATTTGATGACTTAGAGACAAGGTAGTGTCCACTAATAAACTAAATAAAATATAATCCAGGAATCCAGGAAAAAATTCAGAAATAATAACAAGTTATGCAGTAATTTCCCAGTGCACATTCAAACGTACGCTGATAATAATAATAATAATAATAATCATAATAATAATAATAATAATAATAAGAAGAAGAAGAAGAAGAAGAAGAATACCTCTTAGCCCATACATGTGTTCCACTTCTCACTGAAATTAAATTTAAGTCCCTCCCGAAGAGACGACGTTATCGTCTGCGGAAAACAGTAAAATAATAATAATAATAATAATAATAATAATAATAATAATAATAATAATAATAATAATAATAATAATAATAATAATAATAATAATAATAATAATACATTTTAACCTATTGCATAAGATGTTACCTCAACGAACAATAATATGAATATGCTCCTATATTTTTGTCGCCACGCACAAGCACGTCACACAGCGTCCATCTCGCGAACGATCCTTTTGGGATTGGGCTCCTGTCTCATTTCCTTTTCCGTTTCTATAAAAACCACACACATGGTGTTTATCCACTATAAAATTATATGGCATGAGGGGGGATCTATCTTATGCATACATAAAAGTTGGGAACTGTACTACAAGCATTATTGTCGAATAAGCTTGTGCACAATATTACACAAAATATTTACTTACGTCTTCCTGCACGTGGACACGGGTTTGAGTCCGTTGAGGACTATGGACCGCAGTAGTTCTTAACTCACTTTAGTCAAAATTCCAAGCACCGTCGTTAGGAGCCTAGATATTCGTTTTAGTCTTTCGTAGCTATTCTTTAGTACTGGTAATAGTGTTTGTTCTGGTGTATTGTTTTCACTCTTTTCTTCGTTTTAAAAATATATCCAAATAAATGTCATCATAATTCCTCTTATTTGGAATGTAAAGATGAAAATTTGAACGTTCCGGCATAGCTGCAAAAAATAAAAAAAAGTGGTAGCGTTGGGCTTCGAACCCATACTCATGGACACCAAAAGTACAACAATCAAGTGTCCGAAATCCCGTGACCATGATGGTTAGTCTTAGGAAGACTCAATTTATTCAAGTTCTGTACCGCCCCATTATAGCAAGCTTGTGCGGATTATTTTCGTTTTTTATTCTAGAGAAGTGGTAAATATGGAGATAAGTTTAATGCTAGGGGACTTCAGTCAGTAAGCTTGTTCTTCAGAAAATATAGGAGAAGGTACACTTTCGCGGAAAAGAGATATATGAGGTCAAATCCAATCCTAAGGTACTTTTTTTTAGTAGGAATCAATACAATGCGCCTGCGTTGTTTTCACAACGTCAAAGCGACTGCATATTATCGTTAGCTAATAATATGCATTGTGGTGTGCTGGGACTCTGGGAGCATGGCGCGTCATTACGACAGTGCAGTTAAACAGGGTGTTATAGCTCTCATTCAACATGCAAACGTGAGTGTTACTGATGCAGGTCTGGAATATGGCGTCGATCGTGCTACTGCGTACAGATGGTAGAAACGTCATCAAGAAAGTGGAAATGTAACCCAAAAACCTGGATCTGGCCTGCCCCGAGTTTCTTCTGCGGTTCAAGATCGTTCTCTAACTGAAGAATGCCGTCGGCATCCTTTCATGTCTGCTCGACAACTAAAAGAGGCATCGGGGTTTCCAGGTGATGTAAACACCGTTCGACGCCGCCTCAGAAATGCAAATCTTAGGTCGTTCCGGGCTGCAAGGAAAGAACAACTGTCAGATAGCCACATGGTCGATCGACGGGCGTTTGCAGAAGAAAATATCGGTCGTATGTGGGACAGCGTTGTCTTTACAGACGAGAAAGTATTTTCTACTGCAAATGATGGTCCTCGGTGTGTCTATCGTCTACCTGGAACACGATATTAACCACGATACATGACCCGTTCACGTCGAATGGGACATGTTACCATTCATTGTTGGAGTTGGATATGTAAAGATGCCGGTGGTGGTGGTGTCTACTGCATTAATGGTCGACTTAATGGTCAGAAATATTTGGAACTTCTGGAGGATGCACTTCCTGAGATACGAGCTCGATTAGCTGACGAAATCATACACTTACAACAGGAGCATAGCTCTGTACACGATTCCAATCTTGTTCAGGCATATCTACAACGGGAACCAAATATCGAACTAGTCGATTGGGTACCTCACGCAGCAGATTTGAATACAATAGAAAACGTTTGGAGTGCTTCTTAAGAGAACTTCAAGAAAATTCGTCGCAGAATCCACCGCACACTGGAGATGAATTATGGGAGCTGGTTCAACATACATGGACGGACTGTACACGGCGAAACTATATTGCTCGCCTGGTTGATTCCATCCCAAACCGACTGCAAGTTGTTATACAAGTTAATGGCGATTACACTCGCTATTAAATAAACATACCTCCCAACAATTCACCTATAACAGCTACCTAATTCATCTAGCGCATTTGAATATTGTATTTTGGCAAAACATGGTCTATGGCCTGTAATGTATCTAACTCCATGTATATTGCGACTAAACACTTATTTCAATGTTCTCTTTAGTCGAGTGAAAAAACAAAAATAACAAAATTAATATAAAAATAGAAAGCAAAAAATTATTAAAATATAGAAAAAATAATATAAAATAAAAAATAAAACATTACATTATACAGGTTCTGGGGAACTTTCTTTACGGCTGTATGTTTAAAGTTCCTGCAAATGATGATTTGTCATGATTACAATACAAATGTCCAAACATTTCAATTTGTGTTGCGTTCAATTTATCATATTGCACAAGGTATATTAAAAATTGTATTTGTGGTTTAACTTTTCTATTTGCTATTGAGCTCGCTTCGTTCAGGCTGGTTTAACTTAATATAAAAGACAATGAATGATCTCACCTCAATGTGAAAATACTAACGCTAAATTGGATTTGTTAATACAAGAGACAAAATATATGGACGCCGTGTGATGTGCTTGTGCGTGGCGACGAAAATATAGGAGCATATTAATATTATTGTTTGTTGAGATAACATCTTATGCAATAAAGGTTAAAATGTATTATTATTATTATTATTATTATTATTATTATTATTATTATTATTATTATTATTATTATTATTATTATGAGCGTACTTTGAATGTGCACTGGGAAATTACTGCATAGCTTGTTATTATTTCTGAAAATTTTCCTAGATTCATGGATTATATGTAATTTAGTTTATTAGTGGGCACTACCTTCTCTCCAGGTCATCAAATAAATGAATTTCGGCGTGTACTGTGGTGTAAATAGCATTACAGAAAGAAACTAGTTTGTTCCAAACATCACGGTTGAACTTAGTAATATTTGGCTCATTGTTTGAGCTGCCAAGATAATGTAGGGGTAACGTGTGGGACTCATGAGTAGTGCAGCTAGGTAACATAGGTTCAAACCTTCTTCAGCCCAACCTTTGTTCTTTCACAAAGCGGTCGTGAGGAATCGAAGATTGACTTTTCATACTAAATTAGGAATCGTTGAGATCGTGGAAGCACACACCTGCATCACGATGGAGACAATTTACGAATGTTGGTTGGAAATGGGCAAACAACATTTATAGGAATTACCAGGACGGATCGAACCTATTCAATGATCTAAAGTATCACTTTTCATATTATTGGTCTTAGAAAGAAACACTACATCATTTGTTAAACATGGTTTGTGTACAGTAATCTGTGGAGTAGCGGTAGCGTGCTGGACTTGTAACTGGAAAACCCGGGGTCGATTTCCCATCAAGTAAAATGTTTTTCTCATAAAATAATGGCAGAAAACAGAGATTCATCTGCCGTTGGAGAACTTACAAAGCATCACTTATGAGAATATGAGTAAAGAGTGTACGCGTTCTTTGTCATACAGTATAATGATAAGTAGTGTTCATTTATAAATTCGTCTTTCTCTCTGTGTCTAGTCATCTTTATCTTCGTCTCCTATTTATTACTTCTCTCTCTCTCTTATTGCTCCTCTCTCTCTCGTAAATTTGTTCTTTGTCCTCCAGGTTACCGTGTCTCAATCGAATCACCGGCTCAGTACGGGTTCGAATCTTCGACGCAGTGTCGGTCCATAAAAATCCCACATCACCCAACTGATGCAATGGCCCACTTAAGCTCTGGCGCGGTCATTCTATCTATTCGAATTAGAACGTTATCTTCTGTGTTTTCCAATAGTCCTGTATCTTCTATGTATCTTCTATGTGTTTTCTGTATCTTCTATGTATTCCAATAGTCTTGAAGAAATATATAATCCAAACGTTACTTCTATATTTCTGTTGGATTTCTGGAAACGGAACTTTATAATGTTGGGTTCTTTTTTTAATACTTTTAATTCCTTATTTTTTATGTGTGTTCAGTTTTGTTTTTCTTCTTCTTCTCTCCCCTTTCCTCTCTCTATCTCACTTCTGTATGTCTGTCTAGCATGCATACATCGCTTTCAACTGTTCATTGTGTGTGTGTTTAAGTCTCTCCCTACATTATCTTATGAATCTTGTTTCGTCTCGCTTTGATTGTTTAATTTTGTGCATACTAATATATGTATATTTTGAAATAAGAATTGCACTCATCTTTTTTGCTGATTTTAGTATGGGAGAGAGGAAAGGAGGAGAGAGAGGGGATGTTTTTACCAGACACGATTATGGGATAAGAAGGTGTATATTGGGTGGCCTAGCTGCACGGCGTTAGCTGTCGCATTTTTTTGATGCGGAGTGTACAAAATGAAGATCTTCAGGCAGCAATTGAGGCAAACAGTTGCCAGAAATGTGAGGAACTGGGATTACAATTCAGTGTGAGTGGAGAAACCATTCGCCAGCCCCTGCACCAACTAGCGAAGTACTACAAGTTGGGTCGTCGATGGGTCCCACATTATTTGAATCCGAGCCGGAAGGCAACGCGAGCAGACACCTATGTTTCTTTGTTGTCTCGTCTGAGGAGGGAGCCATTTCTGGACAGGAATTGATATCTGTGTGAATTGATATTGATAAGTTCTGTACGAAGTTCCGCGGCGCCGTCATCATTGGTTGGCATCCCATGAACCGGTTCAAAAGCAGCCGAAACCAGCACTGCACCAGAAAAAGGTCCTCCCGTGTGTTTGGTAGACTGCTCGCGGCCTTGTGCACCGGGAACTACTACCAGCTGGTCAGAGCATTAATGCAACTGTGTACTCTCAGCAGTTGAGGCACGTTCAATTGAAATCGTAAACTCTGGAACCAGCACTTCTGAATCGCAAAGGGATAACTCTATGTCCCATGTGTTAGTATGACCCCATCTTCCATGTAGGGGAAGGTAGGGCTAGTTGCAACACTTTTCAGGTATGATTTTTTAAAACTCGGAAACTGTTATAGATACAAAAAATATATTGAGTTTATTACAAGGTACATGTCTTATCTACATACCAAAACATTTAAGCTCCAAACATTGAACGGTACATTTGATAGCACCAACTTTTTGAACTAAGTCCGACTGTTGACACTGCCTCACCCATGGGGTAAGTTGCAACACAATCTGGGGTAAGTTGCAACAATTGAACTTGGTTTAAATCTAGTTCCACTCTAGCTATCAAATCTAGTTTCAATCGGCACACGACCAATGAGGCCACTTCTCACAATTTATATGCAGTCTTCTTCTGCATCTCCTTCTTCATACGGTTCTTCACAAACCAAACAGATACAATCTTCTGGGGAAGGACTTGAAAATAAATTCTTCTTAGCTACTGATTTCACATTTTCGTCTTTTTTTAGACACTTATTTTCTATTTAGATAGCACTTTTTTCTGGAGTGTGAGAATAGCACATCTCTTCCTTTTTCGAGCTATCAGTTTTCGAGGTCCAGCTTTTGGATAGGACCGTATATATTCAGGAGAGAAGTCAGGTTTGTCTGGAAGACCACTTGGCCCTGGTATTTGGTCATCTGAAGGATTCTGCACTCTATTGATAGATTCATTTGCAGGTGATCCATGAAGCTCACTTTGACTTGCAGTCTGAAGTTCTAACTGAGAAGATGAGGGGAAACAACTACTACTTGGCACTGCATCCAATAAGCCATCACTGTTGTCCTATAATAATAATAATAATAATAATAATAATAATAATAATAATAATAATAATAATAATAATAATAATAATAATAATAATAATAATAACGACAATAATCATAATACTCTTTGTTTTATAACAAACAAGAATTGTGCATATAACAATGCTTAACCCGCAAAAATATCTTTTTCAATGCCACGGGGCATGTTGCAACAGATGTTGCCATTTACCCCATCGACATGTTTGTATATACATAAAAGCTTTCCTCGTCACTAAATAGTAGGTAACACGGGAACAGAAGTATAATGTAATTATACTTCAGTTGTGATACTATTTGGATACCACATATTACTTACTGTTGTTAGATATGTGTAAAATGTAGTAAAAAAAAGACAAAAGTTAAAAAAAATACTTACCTCTACAAAAAAACAAACTTTCACCCGCTACGTCTACTGCACCTTTGGATCTCCGTTGTTAAACACGAGAGATCTCTTCAATTTCGTGTTCAAACACGTCACAATACAACACAGTGGAGCCAACGCTAAAGCAGAAAAAGCGCTGTTGCAACTTACCCCCTGTTGCAACGTGCCTCACCTTTCCCTACGTCATAGGTGACATATTGGTGTTCGAAGTTAGTGGGTGAAAAGGGAACAGAACCTTCTTGGTTATCTTTATAAATATCCAAACTTAACTGTAAGTTGCTTACTAATATGAATGCATCAAGATTAAGTGGGCAATTATACGTGTTCTATCATTGTTGGAAATTCAAAGTAAGATAGAAAGACAAGTATACGTTGAGTGTTCTGTATATATTGAGTACTTTAACTAAAATAAGTTACATACAAATTTGATTATAAAATGGTTTAAACCGCTCTTCTATAACTTCGCCACAACTTTGAAATGTCAAATACTCGTATCGTGACAAAGTTTGACGTGTCTAACATACTTCTAATACATATTACTAAGAATTTCAAATAGAATTGACATTGTTCATAAACCCTAAACTAAGGCTCTGAATAACATATTCGAACAGTTATATAAATAAAATTATATAACTTGCTTCTTACTACCGTGGTACTAACAAGTACCTGGATTTAAAAAAAAAATTGAATTCTACAAAGACGCAATCATAGAAACATGATAGGCTCATAAATGTATGAAAAATATTGAAACCGACATGTACTTGAGTTATATATTAAAATCAATAATTACAACGAGAAAATATAAATAACAAACTTCGAATTGTAAATTGATATATATGGCTTGATCGTGAATTCACACTGATTTTGTGGTTTTAGTCTTTACGCATACAAATTACAAACTGAAGGAAATATATAGATTGAAATTCAGACAACTTTTTTACCAACTCTTAAACAAATGAATGCATTTTCGATGCTTTGTAGATGTAATTTGTTTACTATTATATTTGCAGTGACGTTTTCAGAACCTACTATTAGGCCAACTTCTATTCCAAGTTTTCAGGGTTATGTGTTTCCTTGACATGACAAGCATGGAAATTGAATGAAAAGGGTTTTTTATAAGTTAACGCTTTTCTTTCTTTCGTGAACGGAGTATTCTTTTAATTCAGAATAGTAAGAAATAAAGAACACAAATATTATCCAATCAAGGTACTTGTTCGTGTCTTTAACCCAGAACTTCAGTGTTCAAATGAAAATTTGAATCCGTCTTATTTTATGTGTTAAGCTTGAGAAGTCGAGAGAAACGCGGAGATTACAAAATCGATTCGTTGCGGCTGTAAGCCTCGCATTTCTGATCTCTGCAATCGCCTCGGGAAGATTGTTATTTTCCCTTTGCCAACGATCTGAGACGACTTAAATTTCACCGGAAATTTCAAGAAAACCAACTGCATTAAAATTAGATTCCCTCTTATCTCTCTTTCTCTGTCTCCTTATACGAGATGTCACACACGGAGAAGCAAAGTATATATGCAGAGCTTACTTACTGAGAAGAGTATGTAGCTTATCCGGTATAAAAATAAACAAAAAAAACTTTCTTTTCTTAGTAGAAGCTCGTGTATGTAATGTATTATTTTAATATTTTATGGTAGTATTAACAGAGTCGCGAGAATTTAAAAAATGTACAATTTTCCAAGAATATACGTATGTATAATCCATTTTATATATACATAATAAAACCTGTCTTTAGCGGAATCGCACGGGAGTGGCAAAAACTTTCGGTTAAAGGTAAGTTTCCAGTTTACAAAGGTAAACCTACACAGTAAAAAATGGTTGTGTTAATTCAACTAACTTTTAACATAGGGCAGTGGTTCCAGCGTGTCTACCACTATGCGGTCTTGATTCAACACGGGCCCGTGTTGGCGTTTAACACAGGGTGTGCGTTATTTTTTTTAACACACAACCAGTGTTGAGCGGTGTTAAATTCGGATCTATGTTATTTTCGGTGTTGATTCGACAACACGTCAAAGCCGGTAGCGTGGGGAAAAGTTTTGAGTTGTGGTGTGGCACCAACACGAAGAAAGTAACACAGTGTGTAGTGTGTTATTTATTTCGTGTTAATATTACACCATGTCAAGTACCGATATAACATAGTTCCTGTGTTATTTCAACACCATTTTCTTATTATTTCAATACACCATCTATGTCATAATTCAAGGTCAAGACCATACAACTAACACCGTTTTCGTGCTAATTCAACACTCCCTGTGTTAAAATTCAAGTTTAGACCACCAGATTAACACCACTGGTGTTAGTTCGACTCCACTTCTGTGTTACTACGATACCAATTTCGGTGTTGAAATAATCCCGTGTGTGGTGTTGATGTAACTCTTTTTTAGTGTTGGAAAAGCTTGTGTTGTGCACGCTTACGCTTCTGGTGGTTTGCCATCTTTGAATACTAGCTAGTAAACATGACATCCAATTCATCGCGTTCGGAAATAACGAAAGGAACGAACTTAACGAAAAGAACTGCAACAGAATAATTCGTGAACATTGTCAATTTTGTCAAGTGTTTCCGAACGCGCCCTTAAAATGTTAACAGGGCGAAGAAGGAAACAAATTCTAATTTTAAAATAAGATTAGTAAACTACAAAACACTTCATTTCGAAAATCTTCATAGATTTTTTTTATCGTCCTCAACATCATTTATTCTGATGGTTTTCTTGATTGTGCGAAACACAATCTTCATCAATATCTTGTTCAAGAATGATAAGACATTCTTACCTATATCTTCATAATATGATTTCTTCTTAATTGTGTTTCTACTTGTTTTCCGCTATTTTTGAAACACAATCCCCAATGTTGACTGGTGAGCTCTAGTGCAGTGTAGAAGTGACAGAGTAACACGGTGTTGTTTCTCGCTGTTGACATATTTCTTCAGAAACATTATATTGCAATATCCCATGTGATGTTGTAAACAAGCAATTCCACATGTCAGTGTTTACAAACACCACCACGTGGTTCGGCAAGAAGACTTCACACCAGATGGATCTACAATCACTTGCAGACGACGGCTTCTAGCCCCTCCCACAGAGCAGAATACTTCATCGGAGCAGCAGCGCCACCGCCACCCAAGGAACCCTATAAATTGGATGGAGAAAGGCAATTCAGTACCAGTTTCCTGGTGACCCTCCTCTAGTCTGCTACGGGACTTTAGGAGTAACCTAAACCCAGGCCTCTAGTCTGCTACGGGACTACGCCTATGCGATCTCCTGGCTTAGCCTGCTACGGGGCTCTGTTGGCCACTTAACCCGCCTCTGCTTGCTACGGAGCATTGGTTCCTTAATCCCCCTCTGCTTAGCCTATTACGGGGCTCTGTGGAGATCCTGTCTGCGACCTTACGGTGAAAGACAACCTATAACTAACCCTGTATATTAGAGAAACTATTAGTGTAGTATTTTGTAAAAATACTTTTATAGTGGAGAAGTTTTATAATAAAACTGGTAGTGGGAGATCGATTCCGGACACTCTTTTTATTAAATGCTCTACCTATACCTATAGGGGACAAAGTTTTACAATATAAAACAATTGAAAACACAGCGCGACTTGCATGTTGAAATATTGTGAATGCCTGGATTTGCAAGTATTTCTTTCTATTTCTTTCTACTACCATTTCTTTCTATTTCTTTCTACTACTATTTCTTTCTATTTCTTTCTTCTGTAGCTTCAGAACATAAGCCTTAATAATTTGATGTCCAACATATTTGGCAATCACCCAGAAAATAACACCGAAGATTCAACACTTGTGTTAATTCAACACACAGGCTGTGTGTCATTTCAACTACCAGCATTTGACACACAACTCCAAATGTAGAGTGAGTTGTTCTAACCACCTGTTTGTGTTATATTTTAACACAATCGCGTTAACACATAGGCATGTCGTTGAAATAATAAAACGATTTTTACAGTATACGCTTTAAAAAAAAGAGAGAAGTAAATCATGTATATGCAAGTAATGGATATACTGAGATAAAGTAAGATGTTGTAAGTACACTTCTATAGTATAATTTTATTCAACTATAGTATGTATTTCTACTACAATTTAACACTTGTATAACTTAAAGAAAAAATACTGTACACGCAATTTCTTAATTTTTGATTTCGTTGGAAGACGAATTGTTCCAGTTCCTTTAAACTTTGACAGCACCTTGATAAGTTTTAACTTACACTTTTCTTCCAATTCAAGAGTGAGTTATTGGAGTTTGAGGTGATTTTGAGTTTAACGTCCCGTTGAGCAGCGAGGCTATATGAGACGTGGACCTACTGATTAATGTGGAATCCGAACCACATGAGCTCCCGCCGGGAATTGAACCCAGGTCTCCCGCGCCAAAGGCGCGTATGCTAACAGCTTAGCCACGGAGGAGCTCTTATTGGAATTTGAAAATAACCCTACGAAAATTGCATTTCTTTCAAGAAGTCGCGCGCTATCTGGTACCTTACAAGTCGGAATGATCTTGGTCTTCTAAATGTTAAATGTGTAAAAAGTAACAAGGGAATGAAGACATTTTCGAAAACAACGTAGCATATATACCTTACTTCTCACAGGATGTCTAAAAATTTTCTAAAGTCTACATTTCGAAACTTGGAATTTTCCGTTAAAAGATTTATCTTGATTTCGCTGTCCGCTTAAAACAGTTTCCATATAATGAAGGGAGTTTAACACGTTTCCTAAATAATGGGATTGTGAAATATTACTGTTTAAGGTCCGTTTAATAATTAGTCCGTTGAAGGCAGTTTTTACTGTATTATGAAACAAAACCGCAATTAAATATGTACAGAAAATAGGCATATTCATCCGGTAATTTCTTTAACCTACTAAATATTGCATATACTCTTTGCTTTCCTTTGAATCTATATTTACTCAAATTCTCCGAAATTTTCAACGGAATATTTCACGAGATGATTCTGAGAATTAATTAACCAGATGCTTTTCGTAAATTTTACTGACAGCAATTTGTATATTAATTCTGTAACATAATTATCTCAAGTCAGTTGCATTTGACAATGGTGAGAGAGTTTCGTAAATCTATAGGAACTTACAATTTATGTATGATTTCATACACATTTTTCTACATGAAATGGATAAGTTTTCAAGAGATACCATAATATTTTAGACTGATTTAAGTGTTTTTCCCCATGCATTTTTATCTTTACTTAAACATAAGTAATGCTAACAATTTCTAGTTACGGTTATTTTATCGCCCTTATTGCCTACTTTAATTGCCTACTTTCGGTATTTGTAGTTTGTCAATATTTTAGGATGTTGTTCTATGTCTCCATTTTCTGGTAACTTTCGGTAATTCTTGGTTGTTTGTTTATTTCATTGGTGTTAAACGTCTCTTTTAGCACCAAGGTCATATGAAACATGGACCTACAGTTTAACATGGGATCCAAACTACATGAGCTCCTACCGACAATCAACCCATGTCTTTCGCACTCTATAGCAACGAGGGAGATCTTAGGTATTTCTGTTGTGCTACATATCGATATGCTCTGGTATTTAAAACTTATTGAATGTCGATATGTTAATTTTCCAATATCGAACAGTCCTATCGGTATATATATATGACGAGAAATTGATTTCCTTTTGAAAGCCGAAGAAAATAAAAAGGTGAGAAAATTATAGTACTTAATCAAATTTTAAAAACAAAATCATTTTACTAAAATATGTGACTGTTCATGTTCATAGATATTTTACGATGGAAACAGTTACTTTTTAACATTTTATGCAAAAAGAACACTAATAATTCTTTTTCTGTTTCTTTCTTTCTTGTTTTTTGAACTTACAAAAAATTCCAAAACATTAGAAAAATTATATTTCTTGTATGTATAAGTGGTCTTTGGATGAATCTCATGGAAATGGATCATATTGCAATGTACTTTAAACAAAAGTTGTTCTATTGTAACAGATCTCTTGTAGATCTCTTCAGAAACACGAGGAACGTTGATATTATATTCTGTAACTAGATCAGTGTGTTAATTCCTGGATAGTGTGTACGTTATCAGCAATAATAAAGATATATATATATATATATATATATATATATAAACGTTGGAAATTATTTGGATCAGTCTAACGCTTTCAGCTTATCAGTTAGCGAAACTGAATCTCAATAACGACAGCTTACGAACAAATAAGGGTATCACTTCCTAATTCGAAAAAATGTAATCGTAGATCACATATTACTGAACTTGGAAAAGTTCAGTTCAATTCTTGAACAAAGAACAACTTCACCTAAAAAACAGTGTCGACGAAGGTTCAAACGAGATTACGGTTCTTACTCAGAAGACGAAAGCACTCAATGTTTAATTTGTGGGAGTTCATACACTACAAGTACAGACAGCTAGAAGTGGATTCAGTGCTTTCGATGTATGGGATGAGATCATGAAAAGTTCGGGACGAAGAACTTGTTTTACGTATGTACCTAGGTATTAACTGTAATGCTGACGACAACATCTAAGTCTGGGAACTTTGTAGCAGCAAAAGGATAAATATTTTGAAAACATCCTGAAGTGCCCACCGATTGGACTAAGCTAAATTTTGTAACAATATTTATTCCTTTTATAGCTGTACATAGGTCTATAATGCAAATTATTTGCATACTCTATCGCTAAGTATTTCAATAATTGTTATTTTTCCTACAACATTTCAACATGTATTATTATAGTTGAAAGAAGAAAAATACATTTGCACATTTTTTTTTTCGATTCCGAAGTTTAGTTTTGGGGCTCGAACCTGACATATTTGATTTACTGTTTTTGAAAATACTCGAAGTTGAATTTGGAAATTATATTGCTTGAAACAGCCATAATGAATGCGGTCATCATTGTTCCCCCCATCCTTAAATAGAGTGTACGATTTTCTTTTATTTAAACTAACAAGGAACGAACATGAACACGCCATCCGGACATCCGAATCAAACCTAGTCCATCGTAGACTCGCAGTGAAATAGCTATTGCATCAACACTGTTCATTGGAAAGTCATAGTTTAGTTCATTCTCTTCAGTATGAAACAAGGTTTCCAGAGGTGCTATGTATTGGGTCAAATACTTGAATAGGGAAAATTCCTTCCATAAACCCTACCATCAATTTTGGACCCCTCTGTAGTGATGAGCTCAAGAGTCTTGGTTTTGCAGCTTGTGCAAGAGTCTTGCATGCAAGAACAAGACCAAGACTAATAAAAGACCAAGAGTCTTGCACAAGTACCGGCTCAGCGGTAGATCGTTCATCTGTGGTGGATGGGGTCCCTGGTTTGATCCCAGCTTGCGCCATGTGAGCTTTTTCGTTGGGCAAACAACCGTGTGCGTGGGTTTTCTCGGGGTTTTCCTGTTTCCTCCTACTTTCTTCATTCCTCATTTCATCCATTTCTCATCATCACCGTCTCATTTAGCCTCGGTTCATTATCGTGGAATGTTGGACTAGATATTTCATTTCATTTTAAAACATATTAGTGGTGTCCTTCTTGCAAAACTAAAGAGAAATGTAGTATTGAACATCGGTAATTCCGTACACCATAAGTGCCGACTACTTGGGTATGGCATTGGCTCCGAGGCTCAAGTATCCGTTTGAAATTTTTTGTGTGTGCTCAGAAAATTATTATCGAAATACCATTTTCATGATATTAACAAAAACTTGGTACTTGTGACCGCAAGCTTGATTTCATGGCCGGATGCTTATACATTGAATAATTGTTTATCAATATAACTTTTAGCCTCCTTAAGAATACGGCACATCAAGGATTGAGCGATCCATATTCACAAGTAAAAGTGATTTTGTAAAGTTATTTCATAACTTGGTGTTTGATGCCGTTGTTTTGTATTTCTAATATAGGCCAAGAGTATTTATATAAATTGAGTTTACACAAAAGAGTTGAGTTGATTTTAACGTCCTTTTCTGCAGGGAGGGTATATGACACGGGACCTACTGATTGATGTGGAATCCGAACCACCTGAGCTCCTGCCGAGAATCGAATGCGGGTCTGCCGCGCCATAGGAGCTACGCTGACCGCTTAGCCACGAAGGAGCTCTTTCTACACAAAAGACAGTTGAGTCGTTTTCAGTTTTCACTCAGATTATGCTAAAATGTTAAGAGGTATGATTATAATCATTATTATCTTAATTTTTCTTTCTTTCTTTTTTCTTTCTTTCTTTCTTTTCTTTTCTTTCTTTTCTTTTTTTTTGTCAGTATTGCTAAACATATCATCATCGTTATAGCTATTGCCATTATTGGTAGGTCAATGGCTGCAACTGAGAATCTGCGATGTACAGTGGTTCTCAGCTGTACATCGCAGATTCTCTACAGATTCTCTACGTCTCTTCGTCTTGACGTAGCAATTTTCTGTTTTAATATCTTCCTTCAACTACAGTCTCCGCCATCCCCTCTCTCTCTCTTTCCTTCCATCATAGGCCTACCCTAGTACATTCTTCATAATACATTTCCTTCTCGCCAATGTCCCAATCAGTTCCTCTTCCTCCTCTTAAATACATCTAAAATCCTTTTTTTTCTCCCCTACTACTACTATTTGCAACACCTCATTCGTTTTCCGTTCAACCCAGCTAATTCTCTCCTTTTCTTTTTCATGGCAATATCTCGAAAGCCTCCATTTTTTTTTTTTTACAAAAATTAGCTAATAATGGTTGAAAAGAAAAAAATATGCCTTTAATGTAAACATAATTTTGTAATTCATGGTATTTGAGTAATCTGTGCCGTCTTGATTTTCTTTCATGCGTCTCAGGGGTAGCCTCCCCAGTTTGGGAACCAGTGGAGTATTGGATCTGTTAAAAAATATAAAAAGGATACGAAACGTTGTGATTTATCTTATAAGTAGTCAAGCGTGTGAAACCAATAAAAAATGAAGGTCATCGCCTATGTTGTACAATATCATCATACTGTATTTCTGTTAGTATTGGTGCATTGTATAATTTATTATCCCTTCTATCCAGAGTAAAATTTACCTATGAAAAGCATATGATTTCTCAAAAGCAAAACTTGCAAGACTCTTGTAAGCAAAACCAAGACTAAGACGACCAAGACCAAGACTGGATGTGCAATACCAAGACCAAGACCAGGACCCGGGTGGTCTTGCATTTTCTCATCACTACTCTGGAGTGATTCCGGGTAAAAGCACACAATCCAAATGTATCTCTAAAAATATTATAGGGGTTAGGAAATATGGATACGAAGTTTTGTGTTGATAGACGGAATAGATATGAGGGAAAAGCTTGTGTAACAATACACATTTTCCCCTCTTATCTATTCCGTCTATCAATACAAAACTTCGTATACACATTTCCTAACCCCTATAATATTTTTAGAGATACATTTGGATTGTGTGCTTTTGCCCGGGATAACTCCAGAGGGGTCCAAAACTGATGATAGAGATTTCTGGAGGCAATTTTCCCAACTTTCTCCCCATTTTCTCTGTTCAAGTCATTATCGGCCCCTTTGGAAAGCTTGTTTAATGCTGAAGAGAATGAACTATATAAACTTTGACTTAAAGGATTAATGGGCCCCAGGGACTTACTCCATTATCCATGGCACTTAACTTTTCGTGCATGAACATATCTTTGTTATGTTTATCAATGCACTAGGTTTGATTCGGATGTCTGGATGACATGTTAATGTCCTCTCCTTGTAAGGAAAATAGGATTGTTAGTGCTGACGTGATTTAAAATCATGTGGGAACCAAGATTATATTGTGTAAACCGATGTTGTTTGCAATCGTATGCTGTTACGCATTACCTTGACGCAACTAGTGCTGTCATAATGTGAAACGGAAGATAATAAACAAAGATAACACAAATATGTTGTTGTTACTATTTCGTTTATTTCCAGTCTGATTTCTCAGTAGCATCATCCCTCCTGTATGGGTTCCTGCCAGTTGAACACCAAACTTGCCATAGAAATCTGATTGCCGCCCGTTTCCTGAATTAACTGACTATCACTCGTGACAACAGAAATATGTTGCATAGTTGTTTTTTTCATCTTCAACTGGGTATGGTAACATGTTGCTCACACATATCACTTGAAGCTCGACGTGACTTTCAAGAAATGATCATGCAAACAAGAAGCTTTAATAGTATAATCTTCCAACAGTTTGTTTCTGTTTCCATGACGTAAGCAGAGCACATTTTTTGCATTGTTTAACGCTGTGCATCTTCGACGCTAAGAAATATTTTTCTGAGATTTTTTGTATATGTTACGAGAGGCTGCTGACAAGTTCGTCGCCCAACCTGAAGGAGTGCATGTCAAACGATCAAATTTTACAGTTATTCTACATACCCACTCCGAAGTTCCTTGCAAATTGCTCAAATTTTTGCAGACCATGTTTAAAAAGTCTGAAGACTGTCCCCCGCAACCATACAATTAATCACCTCCTTATCAGATCCAAAAATGGCATCCCTTCATGTGTTGTTTGAGTTTGGGAATTACGTAATAGTCTTACGGAGTTAGATCTGGGAAATAAGAAGGATGATCTAGATATTAATACCCTAGATCGTGCAATATCAGTTGTGTTTGCAGTGTTCATTGGACAGGGGCATTGCTCTAATGAAACTGAACTCCTTTTCTAATTTACTTTAAAAAAGGGGGTTCTCAGTTTGATCTGTATGTTTGTATGCTTGTATGTTTATGTGTTGTGTGTTTGCATGTTTGTTTGTATATACGGCTGTACGCAATTATCTCGAGAACTGTGGGCCATATTTAGGTGCAGTTTCCACTAATCGAATTAGCTGTTTACAAGGAAGGTTTATACATATAAAAAATTGAAAAAATAATAATTAACTAATTATTCTTAAACAATTCAAATAATTCCTGCAATGCCTGAGAAAAATCTAAATTATACAGCAACCAGAAATTCAACAAAGTAACGCGGGTTGCTACAACCAAGAGGTAAGAACCTTTTTTCAGTAGACTTTTCCCGAATGATTTAACTATTGTGATGGATATTAATCTGGGGCTGAGAAGTAAAGAAGTATAAGTCATAAAATATTAATTTCACAGGAGAAGCGAAAAAAGTGTTTTAAAGACAATATTTTGTTGAATTGCGTCGATTGTTTATTGATGGAAACATTTTTCACTTCCCTGCGTTCCAGTTGTCCGCATCTTAAATATTTCCTAGTGTCCCACGTACTAATGTAAGTTAGAAAAATATAATAACTCAATTTCGACCAAAAAGTGAATTGGCATAGCTTACCACTCAGTCCCAGATTTAGATTTAGGTCATTGGCGGTGGCATGATTGTTTACATGCCGGTCTTGCTCAACTTTTGCCAGAATATCACCCACTTTCTTTGTGAAATCGTGATGGACCACACTGAGAGAGAAAGAGATTCAAATATGGGGACAGGGAGGGACATTCACGTATGAAGCTTAGAATTGGATAAACAAATGATCGGACAGCATTCCGAGGAAATCTATGATTTTCTGAAGCATAATAAGAATCACAAGTTCTCAGTAAAACTGTAAGCATTACATCTTCAGTTGTTGAACTGAGGTAGAATTTTTTTTTTTTTTTAAGCATCAGATGAATACGCAGTCGGAGAAAGATCTTAACATATGGAGAATATAGAATTAAAAAATCACAGGTTGACAAAAATTCAGAAAAGAAAACACACTCATGGAAGATGGTGCTCGACAAACAACGTTCTTCTCGTATATCACAAGAATGTCTCATATCTCCAGCACTTTCGAGACATGAGAACTTGAAATATACTCTTACTTCTATTAGGAATGTTCGTTTATTATGAGTACCCAAACAAGCATTGCAACGTGTCGAAGAAACAATGTTTAAGGTACATGGTAGGCGAGAAAGTTCAGCATCTGCAGTACTGCAAGGTCTCACAAGCAAATGTCCTCACCCAACAATAGGGGATCTAGACATGGTATATATATTTGTAAAGTACTAACCGAAGTTAGTAAAAGTACGAGATCTGATCAAAGGATATAGGAGTTAGACGGATAAAAAGTCAACATTGTGTTCTATGAAAAATCTTATTTGCACGTGATCTCGATCTTCAACAAGATATCTTTAGTGATCTAGTGGCTAGGCGTGTGTCTTTTGTGTACGTGGCCGGTGTTGATACCCAGTGAGAGAATACGAAAATTTGATTTTTTCAATTATTCATTTTTATTAAACATCAGCTTCCTGTAGCATATAAGGAATAATCCTAGAAAGTAAAATTAGGAACTCATGTCTCGAACTTTTACTGTATGTTCGACTGAGGAAGTTTGATTTTTGTGATTTACAAAATTAAAAGAAAAGGATATAGATGCTATCTGATCATTTGTTTTTCCAATTCTAACCTTGCACGCATCCCTCTCTGTCCGCATATTTGAATATCTCTCGCTTCTCTCTCTCTCTTTCTCAAGATCATCCGCTACGAACTCACATGGCCTAGAATCAAATCTTCATTTTTGGTACCAGATGTAAGCTTTCTACCTGTTATAACGTTACCCGCCACATTTCAAATGATTAAAATCTCATAATATAAATCATATAAAATTATATGCTACTTACTACAAAGATTATTTAAGAATTATGCACTAGTTTCAATAACATAAACACACTATATTTCGAAATAATTATTAATTGCTTTATAGTCATGCGATACACGTCTGTATTATACGATGTCTTGGTTTGTCATATCTTGATATGTATCAATAAACATTTACATAATAACGAGGCTGTTTCCTTAGTAACCATGTCAATGTAATAACAACGAGTAAACAAACATTTTTACATAGCAACCGAAAAATAAACATTCACAAATCAACATTATTCATGTCATTAACTATAACATTTTCTTTTTTAAAGTATGTAACTACTGCTTGTTAAAATATCACTTTTACCATAAATATAAATAAAATGAATGAAGCAAATACACGTTTTACTATGGGCAATCATGACTCCCTATAGGTTTGTCATTGGTAGGCTGCGATACTTAGGGACTTTAAACAGGAAAAAATGATACAAAACTTGTCTATTTATTTATAATAGGTTTTAGATACAGCATTAAGCCATTTTACACTGAAACATATTAATATTTTGATAACATAACAATTGAATAACAATTTGAGCTCAAGAAGGTACAGCACAACAGCAACATTACAAAAATAGCTTATTTATAGAGGATCTGAAAGTATACTCATTTGAAAAAACAACTACAGTTTCTGGTAACTGATTATAAGTACTGAAAATTCGATTTAGAAGGGACCTTTTCACAATATTTACCCTCGCCGCTCGAGTGTAAAAGAGATCACTAGACCGTGTTGTTCTAGCGAGTACGTGAAAATTGATCTGACTTAATAACTGTTTACATAATATATGGCCATTTACAATTTTATGCAGAAATATTATTTTAGAAATTTTGTTTCTCACTAGGGGAGGTTTGATATTGAGAGAATTTAAAACACCATTTTTTGGAAGTTTTCGGAGGTGAGGTACTCGTAACGATGAGGAGATGAGGTACTAACGATGCACAAACGATTGACACATTTTTCGACCAATTTTGACAAGGAGGAGGGCTACTGTTTAGACAGCCCCCATTTTATTTTCGCTGTAGCTCATTGTTCGTTGTTGCACAAACGAAAATTTGTGTTGCACATTTCTTCACAAACGATTGACACCATTTTCGACCAATTTTGAGAAGGTGGGGTGGCTACGGTTTAGATAGCATCCACTTTGTTTTCGCTATAGCTCGTTTTTCATTCTTGCACAAACGAAAATTTGTGTTGCACATTTCTGTACAAACGATGCACAAACGATTGACACCATTTTCGACCAATTTTGACAAGGTGGGGGCTACCGTTTAGACAGCCCCCACTTTGCTTTAGCTCTAGCTCATTGTTTGTTGTTGCACGAACGAAAATTTGTGTTGCAGATTTCTACACAAACTATTGACACCATTTTCGACCAATTTTGAGAAGATGGAGGTGCTACCGTTTAGACAGCCCCCACTTTATTTTCGCTGTAGCTCATTGTTCATTGTTGCACAAACGAAAATTTGTGTTGCACATTTCTTCACAAACGATGTCCAAGCTTTTGACACCATTTTCCACCAATGTAGTCAAAGTGGGGAGGTTAACGTTTAGACAGCCACCCACTTTTTTTTTGGTTCTAGTTCATTGTTCATTGTTGCACAAACGTAAATTTGAGCTGTATATTTTTGGACAAACGATGCACAAATGTTTGACACCATTTTCGATCAATTTTGACAAGGTGGTGTGCTAAAGTTTAGACAGCCCCCACTTTGTTTTCCTTCTAGCTCATTGTTCGTTGTTGCGCGAACGAAAATTTTGTTGCAGATTTCTACACAAACGATTAGACACCATTTTCGACCAATTTTGAGAAGATGGAGGTGCTACCGTTTAGACAGCCCCACTTTATTTTCGATGTAGCTCATTGTTCATTGTTGCACAAACGAAAATTTTTGTTGCACATTTCTGCACAAACGATGCACAAACGATTGACACCATTTCGGCCGATTTTGACAAGGTTGGTGGCTACGGTTTAGATAGTCCCCACCTTGTTTTCGCTCTAGCTCATTGTTCATTGTTGCACAAACGAAAATTTGTGTTGCACATTTCTTCACAAACGATGTCCAAGCTTTTGACACCATTTTCGACCAATGCAGTCAAAGTGGGGAGGTTAACGTTTAGACAGCCACCCACTTTGTTTTCGCTCTAGCTCATTGTTCATTGTTGCACAAACGAAAATTTGTGTTGCACATTTCTGCACAAACGATTGACACCATTTTCGACCTATTTTGACAAGGTAGGGGGGCTGTCTAAATGGACGTCTGTTTTGCACCTTTGTCGAAATAAGATTGTAAACTAAAGCACAGTTTTGCGAAATTTTTGTCCATTTTCACGGTGCAATACCTGACGTTTGATTATAAGAATTCCAACACTTTTTGCACGTTTACTAGCTTCAACTGTCAGCTATCATATGACGTTAGACTTGACCTGCTGTGACTGCTATACACTAACGCCACCTCATGCACAAGAGGCTATCCTCAAGGAAGGTTGTTACCTATAATTTAAAAAAGTATTTCTAATTTGAAAATTTACTATTGCGCATTTATTCACGTATGTTTCGTAAGGAGATTAATTTTATAGGGAGTTACTGACCTACCTTTTGTTTAGGTATCTAACTAAACTACTTGGTAACAGAAAATACTTGGTAACAGAAGAAAAATAACTGATTTCAAAAACACTCTAAAAAGCAGAAAATAAAAGCCTTTAAAAATGGAAGCGAGAGACTTCAAAACCCATTGAAAAGCAAAAACTATTTTTTTAATAATATGAACCGACATAAAAAATATGCATTAAAAGGCAAAAAATCATAAAAGCTCTATAAAGCAGACAATAATAATAATAACGTGTATAATATCAGAAAAAATATTTATAAAAAATGTTGTTGTGTCAAGCCAAACATGTTAATGTCTCATAAAGCTACGAAAGAAATAGTTTTATATTATTCATTAATTTGTTTGGCCTTCCACGACTACAGATTTTTTTTTTATAGATAGTGATACATTATTTTTTGCTTTCAAGTACTTTATTATTATATTGTTTGCTTTATAACGCTTTTATTAATTTTTGCCTGAAAGTGCCTATTTTTGAAGACGATTAATATTTCTAAAAACAGTTTTCCGTCAATTGTTCGCGGTGTCTTTCAGTTTCAATTAGTATTTTAGTTTTGTGAGTAATGTAGGGTAATACTCTGCATTAAATATCCTACTCTTGGGCAGGTAGTCTATGAGCACGACTCCATTCGTATCCCAGATGAATGTTGCAAATATTTTTCCAGCCAACTTCTGTCTCTTGAACTTCTGAGGCGAGGGTAACCTGAGTGCCGCAACTCCATTGACTGTTGATTCGTTTTCTGAACGTAGTGATGCAAGCATGTTTCGTCCATTGTTACTATTCATGACAGAAATTGGTCGGCATTGCGGTCAAAATGGGAGATGACTTCCTTTGATGCCAACACTCTTTTACGCTTTTGATCTACTGACAGACTTTGGGAACCTATTTTGTTCAGAGCATTTTATCCAAGTCATATGAATTATGCTACTAACGTATTCCCGAGAAATGACTACAATCTCTGCCTCTAGTTTCGCTGAGATTCTGCGATTTTCAAGTATAATGTTCTGAATTTTATTCACGATTTCGGGCACAGTCACCGTTTTTTGTCTTTCTGCATGTGAAGTATCATCTGTTGAGAAATCTCTACGTTTAAACTGTGCCACCCATATCTTCACCACTGCGCATAACGGAGAAGAGTCCAGTAGTGTTTCATGATTTCTTTATGAATTTGTTTCGGTGATTTTCGTTGGTGGTACAAAATTTTGATGACAGCTGTGAGCTCGGTATTCTTGAAATTCGCTGGTTGAGTAGAAATGATTCCTTCTGGGGCCTGAAACACACAATAAGAATGTCGTTATTAATATGAAATTTGTATTATTGCATAAAGAGATAAGTTCCTTAAAACTATACAATTTCATCATTCTACCTGCACTCCTTCTGGGTTGCGTTACGAATTGTTCAACAACCCTTCGTAACCATTAAATTAAATTTTTTGTCGGAATGGAAATGTCCATTGTAATATTTTTTACTTCTTGCTTGAATATAAATGGAAGTAAAATTTCGAGGAGTTTATTTTAACAATTGTTCAGTTTCAATGAAATTTTTCTTTTTATTGCATTTTATAATTGAATGTATTTTAGTATATAATCGAAATATCCTAACAGATGCCAGAAACCTATTAGATAAGTGGAAAACACCCATGGAAAATAAGGTGAGAGGCAATGAAGTGCACTCCGCAGATATGAGTCAGAGAATGACTCTCTGAGAGAGAGAGAGAGGTAGTTATATTATACAAGTGTGCTTCGTTTCAAGTGTATCCAATATTAAAATCGAAACTGGTATATTCAGTAACAAAGTAATGGAAAGTGGTATATTCAATCACTTTTGAATTCAGTAATGGAGTAAGAGTAGAGACGTAACCTGGTCTTAGAACACTGAATCCATATCAAAATAATACAATTTTCATTTTGTCTCATTGTTTTTTTACCCTGATTACTATCGGTAGACAGACGGAACGAACACAGTCTTCATAGAAAATTTCTCATACTCGTGAACATCATAATTTAAATGCCTAAAAAAATTAAAGAACTGCGTGTTTTTCGGAGATGATTTTATTTTAGCTGTGCTACCCAAAGCAGGAGATGTTTCTTGTTAGAGATAAATAGCTAGATACTAAATATCTAATGTGGCAAAAGTTCCTACAGAATGAAAATATTTACAGTTTAAGAAATTAAAAATGTATCAAAGAATAATCCTGCGCGTTGGATGTGCTCTATGAATATATAAGTTTGCACTAATTGAATGAAAAAGTGGGCGAATAAAAAAAAAAGCTACATGATGCGAAACTTTATGAAAAGTATATGCTAGTGTACCACACGGAAAATAAAATAGAGATGTCTAATATGAAGGTACAGAGCTCGAATGTGATATACATCTTTGAAATATAAAATTATTGTTAACAAGGCTGAGGGAAAGAGCTCTCTTGTTAAGATAAGGAAAAGGTCTTGGGAAAATTAGGAACAGCAACTGAGGTTGGATTTATTTGCAATAGAATAAGTTTTCCTTTTATGGTAATAAATCATATATTTAATTACTCCTCGTGTTGTTTACAAAGCTCTTAGCTGTCTCTCTCTCTCTGATCGATTCGAGAATCTGGTATTTGAACCAAAATAGCAACAATTTGATGTTGTTCGAAAAAAAAGAACAGGACTAGTGTTGTGAAGGCCTGGGAAAAAAACGGAAATTTTGGGTAACAAAACAGTTTTTTACCGTTTTTTCCCGAGCTTGGAAAAACGGAAAATTGGGAAAAATTGAAATTTTCTAATATTCTACTACATTATGCTTTTAAAATGAAAAATATTTTATATTTACTAGTTTACAGTTAAGATCATTGAGAGCTTATGTTTCTTGTATTACAATAGGGAAAATTTGTGTCAACAAATATATGTGCACCACTCCTTTAAAGTTAGTATCATGATAGAATACAGTTATGACTATAAAAGATACTAAAATAAAATAATTTAAGATAGCCACATTTAAATTATCTTAACCTCTTCACAGATATGGCATCAAATAATGCCACATATTTATCGGGAAAATAATTCAATTTTTTTTTTCACGAAGGAATGCGAACTGAAGGTAAGTAAAAATAATATACTGAAGCACTTGTTTCTACTTACGTTCAGTTCGCACTCTTCTTCGTGAAACAAAATTCGGATTATTTTCCCGATAAATATGTGGCATCATTTGATGCCATATCCGTGAAGAGGTAAAGTAATCTTATGAAGTTCCAGCTTTACGGTAGGGAAATGTTAAAATATTATCATTTTAGTTAATACCGGGATGTTAAAATCAAATACCGCAATTGCGGGCTACTTGGACCCTTAAGGGGCTACTTGGACCCATACCAAAAAAACGTTTAAAGTCCCATATGTAATGCAATAATGAGTGAGTTCAGAGTTAGATCCGTTAGATGGGATCATAATGCAGGCGTATACACATTGAAACTAGTTCTGTGGTAGGCTGCGATTGTACAGCATTGGTGAAAAATGTCGTTGACGAAAGGAGTGTATTTATTGAGCGCCAAACTTTTATGTGTGGACACTATTTGCAAGGAAGTGGAACCAATGCTAAGTAAACACGTAAGTAGTTACATATAGGTTAATGAAACAGACATGGTAAACTTTCTCATATACAATTGTAAGGAGGTCTCCTGGTTCGTTATATTCCAAATAATATTCAAAATAATTCAAACGTTTTAACACTTTCTTAGCTGGTTTTTAATACTTAACCATGAGAAGCGTACATAATCAACTTTCTGCATATACAACAAGATGTCTACACCTTTTTACACACTTATTTACTCGACAAGATGTCTACGTACATGTACATTTATTTACGACGTTGCTACAGCAACCACTCTCTTTTTAGTTAACAATTACAAAAATCGAAATCTCTATGTGTCTTTCTTTTCTTTATACACAATACTACTCAAATAATTCGCCTCTGATCCCTTTCTATAAGCTGGCACAGATTGATAATATTATATACGACGTTATCATTGTAGATGTCGCTCGGACGGGACTTCCATAATAGTTCTACTATGAAGGAAAGAACCCTGGGTTAAATATCATGAAACATCTACTTTTTGAATAGCCCTCGTATATTTAATATCACCTTTAATACACATATTCTACTTTTCCATTTATATATAATATATTATAACATTACACATTTTTATATTTATCAATATATCTCTATACTAATAACGACGATTTACAATTATCATGAATGAGGCTATTCAAAAATTAAAACTAACTGATAGTTTCCTTCTAGGGTACAAATTAACTATTCCTTCATATACAAACAACATTATTTACAAACAAAGATCTTCATAATATTAAATATTAGCAGGGTCAGAAGGCAACAAAATTAGAACATATAAACACGTTGAAGATTATCATTTAATACATTAATAAACTCTGAAAAATTAAGAGATTCGATATTCATTATTCTTATTCTTTCCATATAATAAGTTGCATTTATCTTATATAAGTCTGTCATTACCTTCATTCGTTCACATTAAAATTATGATATTTTATTTTTAAATATCTATAATATTCGCATGAAATTCGAATAGAATAAAAACACGAAAACGAGAATAGCTTAAATATATGTTTCTTGAAGAAAATATAAATTGTCAAACTCAGTATATTCCTGTATTACAATAAAGCTTTTAGATAATTTCTTAGCATGAAACACAAATTAACAATTCCTCAAATTAATGCTATAAAAGGAATGCAACAAAACTATAAGGAACAAATCAATAGTATTTTCAGTTAATTGACATAAATTAATTTTATCACTTTCTTAATTGATTTTATAATTGCATAGGTTTTCAACATACATTTTAATAATAAATAGACTGAAGAACATATTAACCATAGACGTAAGCAAAGGTCAATTTAATACAAATCTGTCGGACGCCTTTTTAACAGTTTAAGTTATACGTTCGAAGGGTTCATTTAAGCAACATTGTATAGCACAATCTTGTGTACATTCTTGTCTTTCATAGGATGATACCATATTTTGACTCCTATTTACAGAATTCCTGCCATCTGCAAATTGATTTTGTGAAGATCGGCGGTAATTATTACTCCTACTGAAATTTCTGTTGTTATTTCTAAAATTCCTAGCTCCATTTCTATAATTAGGTTGCGTTTGATTTCCGGTACCGTTATAACTACTCATTCTATTATTAAAACTACGGACATTAGAATCATTGTCATGTTGTATATCTACATTACGAACAGAAGCATATTGTGTCTGATTACGTGCATAATTACCCTGACCTCTATCCTGCATTTTATTGTTATTCTGTATTGCAGGCTGACTCTCATAACTCTGAATGAGCATAATTAAATGGTTGAAGTTAATGCACTGTGCCGACATTAACAACTGTTGTAGTCTAAATGGCAATAAGATTCTAATAGAAGCTATAATTCGGGATTCCGGATGGTTTGGATTTAGTGATCTTAACTCATGATATGTAGATACTACAAATTCAGTAATACTACGGTGTAATTTTGGATTGTAATGCTTCGTTCGCAAAACGGCATCTCTATTCGCTACCATAAAATCGTTTTCATAATTTGATAGAAGAGCATTCTTAAAATCTGAATATGTATGAAGACTACCTCTAATAGCTTTAAACCATGTTAAGCAGGGTGGTAACAAGATGTGCGGTAACAATTTTAAAAACTGAGACTCATCTACACCCATGAGCTCACATTCATCCTGAAATTTTTCGAGAAATGCCCTAGCGGGTATATCTTCTGGCACGCCACTAAATTTTGTAAGCGACTTAACTTCGCTGAATCGCAACTGTTTACCTGTGTACGTCTTCATAACTCTATTGGAGATGTGTTTGCGCCTGGATGTTTGCCTCACTCTTCCTTCTCTTTCAGTACTCTCTGCATCACTCGAAGATCCATCAAGTTCCAAAGTTGGTCTGGGAGGACGATCAGGTACCCAACCTGTGGATGTAGGATGATTCGTGCATCCGTTATCCTGAAATGGAGTTTCGGGAATACATCTTTCCTTGATGAAATTTACTTCGTCTTGCAGTAATTTGATATGATTTTCATGGGCATTAATCGTTGATTCTAGAACATCCATTGACTCTTGAATTTCCGTGCTCCTTTGTACTACTTTTTCCATTTTCTCTTCATACTGCTCAAATTTTTCCACTACATGTTGGTTCATCTGATTTAATTGATGTTGAACACGGTCCCATCTGTTTTCATTGCATTGTTCCAACTTCGCTATTTTTTTAATAAAAATCATTAGCTAACTGTGTTATCTTCTGGTCCAATTTTTCTTCAAAGTGTTGAATTTGCTCTGACTGGCTCCTCATTTGTTCAGACTGGTTTCTAATTTGCTCTGACTGGTCCCTCATTTGTTGGGCTAACTCATCACCTTTTCTTACTTGATCCTTAATTTGCTCAGACTGGTTTCTTATTTGTTGGGCTAACTCATCACCTTTTCGTACTTGATCCTTAATTTGCTCAGACTGGTTTCTTATTTGTTGGGCCAAGTCTTTTAAAATGTCAGTCAAATTTTCACTAGGATTCAATTCTGGATACACACTCTGATCACCAGTTATATTACTACTTGTTGTACTCATAGCCATATTTCGATGAATCACTTTTCCACTTCTCAATATGGTAACACTAAGGTCCCTGGTTCGATCCCGGGTTTCGGCCCCAATTTGTAAGGGGGTCTCCTGGTTCGTTATATTCCAAATAATATTCAAAATAATTCAAACGTTTTAACACTTTCTTAGCTGGTTTTTAATACTTAACCATGAGAAGCGTACATAATCAACTTTCTGCATATACAACAAGATGTCTACACCTTTTTACACACTTATTTACTCGACAAGATGTCTACGTACATGTACATTTATTTACGACGTTGCTATAGCAACCACTCTCTTTTTAGTTAACGATTACAAAAATCGAAATCTCTATGTGTCTTTCTTTTCTTTATACATAATACTACTCAAATAATTCGCCTCTGATCCCTTTCTATAAGCTGGCACAGATTGATAATATTATATACAACGTTATCGTTGTACAATAAGATGTGTGCGTAATTGCATTATTTATGAAGTGTGTACATATGGCCTGGAAAACATGGATATTTTGTCCCACCACATCTTTTGTTATCTTTATCCCACCCCATCCTTTCTTATCTTTATCAATGAAAAATAAAGGTCTGTTGTCATGTGTCACACAAGTAAGGACTTTTCATTGTTTTCTTAAGGGTTCGGGTACAAAATGGTACATCAATATAAAAGATTGCCTGCAGGTCGAAAATATGTTGATTTTTCATAACAGCTTGAAGAATGTTTACCAGCAATTCAGTGGGGGAAAATGTCGCGAAAAGAAACAGAAGCTCACTTCAAAATAAGTCGTTCCACCATAGAAAAAAGATTAAAGAATAGGTCAAGGCAGAATCCGGGCCATTTGAAAGTGTTCACTGAAGAAGAAGAAGAATTACCCTTCGCTAGTCATCTTGATAAAGTTTGTGATTTCGGATTCCTCGTTAATTAACTTGATTTCAGATTTATTGTGAAGTCCTATTTAGCTATGCATGGGAGAACTGTCATTGCTTTGTAAGACAACCTTCCCAGTCGACATTGAGTGAAGTTATTTTAGAAACTGCACCTCTAGTCAACGTCTAGATTCGCTGCTAATATAGATAGGGCTCGTGCAGCTGCAGAAGAAAACGTAATCAGCTATTACAGTCATTATATTTGATAGTATCTCTTAACATGTTCTCTTTGTGGTTTGCAGTAAATAAAAAGTGTTGTTCTTGGAACACCTACGTCCTACTTAGTCTCAGAGCAGAATTCAATGGTTTTCTGTAGGAAAATATGGGGGTGGGTTCAAGTAGCCCGAACGAAAGTCTTACTTGGACCCACTTTTTACAATAATCGCCTGTGCTTTGTTTTCAATATATGTAACTAAAACTGTCCTCGATATGTACAATAAAGCCTGTAGTTCCACTTAATATGGGTTATGACAATAACTTTCGAGTTTTCGTGGATGAAAACAGGCCGAAAGAACGAATTTGTTGCAAAATTGGGTCCAAGTAGCCAGCATCTACGGTATATATTTTATGGAGATACGTATCTTACTTGTGCTGTGTAAAATTTCCGGAAATTTTGAACCCATTAAAAATATCTTTCGGAAATATCGGCAAAAACTAGCAAATATAATTTGAAAACAATTACTTCGTCTGATGTTAATCTTATTTCTTGTAACGTGTCTGCAGCGTATATACAATGTATTTCGCTAGCAGGAAAAGTGCTTAAAGCAATAGGTTTTAATTTTAGTTTTTAGTTTTCTGACCTACTAAAAATCCCTCTTTATTATTTGTATATTTTTCGAACAACTTAGAAAAAGAGATGATCTTATTTACATATACATATACACCGTACAAGTGTAAATTTGAGTAGCGAGAAATATATTAAAGAATTTAACATGTGAAACATAAATTCGTTATTATTAAATACAAGCAAAATAACCGTTCTTTGCACATGGAGAATACGTTTCCTTTTGGACATAAAGAGCAACAAAACTGTCACCAATGAACTGAGACCCAAGAAAGCTATGAATTCGACACTAGTATCAGTCATTTTCAATTACTTTTACATGTCACCCTCCTCTTTAGAAGTGCTGATGGAGCTGAATTTGTATTTAAACGGCATCGGAAGTGTCACTGTTCATCTCAGCGTCCCCGGAAGCTATGGACTCAACACTAATATCGGCCATTTTCGATCATTTTTGTATATCTAACCCTTCTCCCTCCCCAAGTTGCGGCGCTAAATTTGGTTTTAAACGGCATCGGAAGTGTTACTCTTCATCTCAGCGACTCCAGAAACTATGGATTCTACACTAATGTCGGTCATTTTCGATCATTTCTGTAGGCCTACTATAGGCCTATATCTTTTTCTCCCTAAAGTTAGGAGCCTGAATTTGATTTTATTAGGGACACTAGGAAAGTTTTGAGATGTGGACAACTTAAAAACAGAAAGTGAAAATATTCACTAATTCGGATTCACTGTTCACTGTTTACCTCAGCGGCTACCAAAACAATGGATTCGATAATATCGATCATTTTCGGTCATTTTTATATATATATATCCCTTCCCCTAATTTGCGGGGATGAATTTTGATTTAAACGGCATGGAAAATGTCAATGTTCACTTCAGCGATCCAGAAAACTATGGATTCGACGCTAATATCGGCTATTTTCAATCATGTTTTTTTTTTATCTCCTCTTCCCCCTCTCCTAAGTTGCAAGCCTGATTTTTTTTGAAAGGCATTGGAAGTGTCAGAGTTCATGTTACTGAACCCGAAAACTATGGATTCAACACTAATATCGGTCATTTTTAATCATTATATATATATCCCCTCCCTTCCCTTAAATTGCAGTGCTGAATTTGTATTTAAGAGGCATCGGAATGTCACTGTTCATCTCAGCAACCTCAAAAGCTATGGATTCGACACTAATATCGGTCATTTTCAATATATATATCCCGTCTTCTTTCCTGCAAGTTGCATTTTCAAAGTGAAATGATCAAACCATCCTAGGCCAGAACCCCATCTATGTTGAAAATTTTATCGAGATCGGTCTAGTGGTACAAAAGTTGTTAAGTTACAAATATAGTCACTTTCATTTTCATATAATTTGTCACACTAGAAAACAGGTATTTGTTTATATATAGGATTTTGTACATAAAATTTATATAAAAGTGTATATTAGAATATTAAATAATATTAATTACATGTTTTAGTGCATGATTATTACTGAAATTTGCCTATTGCTCTCTCTTTTAGGAAGTAATTTGGTTAAAATTAACAAAATTTTACCAGATCAGAGAGCATATTAGGAACTAAGTTTCATTCAAGAGACTTATTTGTTGCAACAGAAACACTTCATGGTGCTAGATGTGTAGCTATTAAAGTCCTGTTATTAACGCACAACCACGAATAAACTAGGAAAAAGCATATAAAGGAAATGAGTGCAGACTATTAATTTTCAAACATAATTACAACAGTTTTGTATTCTATTGATTCTTTTTTTTTTTAATATTCGCAATATTGAAATTTCTCAACTTGAAAAAAAAAACTGTTCCAATACTAGTAAATTAACCTTATACAAAGATTTTTGTTATTTCCCCAATTTTTTCAAATTTTCGGGAAAGAAACCGGAAAAAACTGTTTTTTACCAACAGGTTCAAAATTTCCGGAAATTTTACAACACTAAATAGGACATCAAAAAGCCAACAATTGTAAAAATTCGACCTCAAATATATTTTTGTACAATTTTTATACTCAAATACTATGTAACCTAAGTAAATCTCTTTTGCCACTCGTACGTAGATTCTTAGCCCTTATATGATAGATTAAATTCATAATAATTAAAAGTATACTACCAATTGCGCCAATTTCTGTGTAACTTCTTTAAGGAGGAGGGGACATTCAGGTTTGTCAAGTATAATTTAACAAGATATCAATGAGATTTTAAGATAAATGCGTAGGCCTAAGCAAAGTTCAGGGACGCCTGGATCCTCTCGGTCCCAGGATCGGCGACCACGTGTACTACCCTAAATTATTCGTGAATTCATTCACTGTAATAAATTAATATCAGTACCAATTATAAAACTTTCAATTTCAGTAAGGTTTCAGTAAGATATTATCATTATTAATAAATACACAATTCGTAGTATCTGCATTTTAGGTAGCATTGAATTCTTGTGTATAGGACTTAGAAAATAAAGCTTTTTACATAAGATTTCTAATATACGTATTGTTAAAAGTTTTAGAAAAATAGAATCTCCCAAGAAATGGGACTCAAATAGTTGGTGAATACAATTTGCAATAGAGTATGGTGATTTTTTCAATATTTTAATCCTTTATTTACTAACGGTTAAAAGTACCACCGGAAAGAAATCATTATAGGAATGGACTCGTACGTTGTGTTCGAATGGTGCTCCTTGGGAACAATTTTCTCTGTTTTGCAAATCGACTAATAGTTGGCAGCATGATGTAGAAGAAAGATTTCCCACTAAAGCAATTTTGTTTCAGATAGTCATTTCTCAAAATCTCCTTTGCAGATGAGCATTGACAAATATTTGTTCTCAGTTTCGTGGCTATTCCTCTCGTGTCGATTCCCTTTTTGTTTATTTCGTACCTTTCTCTGCAATAATTTCGTTGTGTTTCCCCCCCTGAAAAAACAATTTTTCACTAAGACATAAACTAAATAACGTTTGAACGAAATAATTATAAAACATTAATCATCACTGCACTTAAAATCTTTTCCTATTAATAGAAACTCAATGTTATAGTTTGAAGTTAAACTACTCTGATAGCATATATATATAAATAAGGAAATTATGAATATGTCTCATTGCATTCTCCTGCTGGAGAAAATAGCGGTGTGTTCAGAGCACAAGGGAATCAATTCCACTTCGGGTCATTTTGGACATGTTTCATCTCTATCTGAAGTCCCTTTCAGAGCTTAAACGATTCATGTTAAAATACTGTAAACCGCTCTTATCATGTAAAAAACTTTGCAATGTACTCCAACGTACGTATTGTCTTTATGACTTTTTTCTTTCAACTGTGGTAACGCCCTGGTATACCCTTCCTCTGATAAAATTAGGCATGGTTTTCTCTTTTAGTACTGGAACATTCACTTAACAGTTGTTAGGATACGTGATATAGGGTATACCTGAAATGTCGGCAAATGCTTGTTTTCCATGGTCCCAAACTTAAAAAAAATGTCAACAAATACTTATCTGTGATTGGTTGAACGACTCCATCGGTATTTAGAGTATAGGACCTACTTTCAGAAAATAGTTTGATTCAAGACTAAAATCTTGTTTAATAAAACCTGCCTTCACCCCTTCCTTTCCCGGTTCTCTCTGAAAAGCCCTGTATTGTTATCCACATACGGAATTCAAAGACAAAGGTAACACTGGTCAACATGATTTTTTTTTCACAAAAGAAGTGATTGCTGATTCTAAAGCAGTTTATTCTCCTGAATTAAAAAATACAATAAAAATCCTTTCATTAGGCACCGTTTTGTTGTGACATTCACTTGTTTTTTCACCTTTATATACGAAATGAAACGTATTTCCATGAAACATGGATATGTTTGAATCGGCATAGCGCAGTGGTTTATTAATGTAGCAGGATAATTTAAGTAAAAATTACTGGGAAAGAATAAAACTTTCATCTAGTGCAAGATTTGTGTCATCAATGTCATGGGGGTGGGGGGTGGGAAGTAATTGAATTAAGGTAAATATTGTGGAAATTGTATTATTTTTTCCAGTGGCGTAGCAGCTGCCCCCGTAACCCCCGCAGTGCGGGGGGCCCCGAAGTCTTGCGATGAATAAAGATTTAAAGAAGTACAACTTCAACCTTACTTCTGTCGGTTTCACAACTAGGGCCCCTTCTCTATACTTTGCGGGGAGGCCCGCAAAAGTGTGCTACCACTGTTTTTTTCAATTGCGCAATTCCTCTCACTTGGTATATAGGTATTCGAGTTTCCGAAAGTTTCTTTGTTGCGCAATGAAAAAGTGAAAATAATGGAGCGAAAGTGTTTGTTTCTGTGGGCTTGACAACACTGTAAATGTCGATCAAGATCAGACCTGTTTTAGCAGAAAGACATTCGTGATCGTGTAGTGAACCTCGTAGGTTTTCTTTCTGTGTAAGTGGAGTGCTGTTTGTTTCATTTCTTGAGTTGTTAAAAAGAACTTGTATAATGCCAAGAAAGTGTTTGAATCATCCGGAAAATTTCTGCTACATTTGTGATGAACTAACGTTTAAATCTCAGAGGCGAAATTTAAGCCAGTTGTAAAAAAGTGTTACGAGCTTTACTTTGGCTGCAAAGCGGGTGATTTTGATAAACCATGGGCTCCGAATATATGCTGTGTGACATGTGTGCGGCTTCTCACAGGATGGAAAAGGGGCACACATCATATGCCTTTTGCAATTCCCATGATCTGAAGGGAACAAAAAGACCATTCCAGAGACTGCTACTTTTGTTTAACAAACATAAAAGGAATTACAAAAAATAAAACTAAACATACCGTTACACATCCAAATTTGCCATCTGCCATGAGGCCTGTATTACATAGTGACGAGTACCTGTGCTGAAGTGTCCAAAGTTTGTGACCGTAAGTGAAGACTCTGACTCCGAGGCAGTGCATACTGAGGAAGAAACTCATTATAGAAGTGATCCTACATTCGAGGCTTCTACATTAGAACTCCAGCAGTCCTCAATGATCTCATTCGGGATTTACAGTTGTCGAAACAACAAGCCGAACTTCTAGCTTCGAGGCTCAAAGGTTGGAATCTATTACACAAAGAAACAAGGATATGAGTGTATCGTAGTCGCGATAGTGATTTCAAAGAATATTTTTCGACAGGATGGTATCGTGTTCTGTAATAATGTTAGTGCACTGTTGGAGGCTATTGAACATGAACACCAGCCACATGAATGGCGATTGTTCATAGACTTCTCGATAATTAGTTTGAAGGCAGTACTTCTGCATAATGGAAATGAATTACCATCAATACCTGTGGCCCATGCAGTTGACATAATATGAAATTGTTGTTAGATAAACTCCAGTACACAAAATATAACTGGAATATCTGTGGCGATTTAAAGGTCATAGCTTTACTTCTTGACTTGCAACTGGGATACACAAAATATTGCTGTTTCTTATGTGAATGGGACAGCAGAGATAGGAAGTCGCACTACACGGAATGTTTGGATAGTTTGAAGACCTAAACGTGACACTCTTACTCCTGGGAGCAAAAATGTGTCTCACACCCTATTGGTGAATCCCGAACAAGTGTACTTACCACCGCTGCATATCAAATTGGGCCTTATGAAGGATTTTGTAAAGGCACTTGACAAAAATTCTCTTGCATTCATGTATTTGCAATCTAAATTTCTCAAAGTCAGCGACTCAAAACTGAAAGAAGAGATATTTGTTGAGCCGCAAATCACATCATTACTGGATGACGACAAGTTTGCAGAGCTGTTGGATCTACTAGAAGATAAGGCGTGGAAAGCCTTCGTAAGTATCTGTGGTAGTTTCCTTGGAAAACATAAAGCAGAAAACTATCGTGAAATAGTGAATGATCTTGTGAATTCGTACCAAGATATGTCCTTAAAGATTCACTTCTTAGACTCTCATTTAGATTTTTCCCGCACAATCTTGGTTCAGTAAGTGATAAATATGGCGAGAGATTCCACCAGCAAATTTCTACAATGGAGAAGAGGTATCAGGGCAAATGGAGTCCCAGAATGCAAGCCGATTACTGTTGGACATTGAAGAGAGACATCCCGGAAACTAAATACAACCGAAAATCATCATTCAGGCCTACAACTTCTTAGGTAAGTAGAAGTGATATTTATACTCTAGTCGTATTTGTGTTTTCTATAATGTACAACAAGGACGAAAACAACAAAATAAGATGTTCCGTTTACTTTGCCAATCTATGTTAAAGTAAGCAATGGAAATATACAATTTCCACATTTTACACGATTTAATGACACTCTTTTCTTCCCTTCGTATGGAATCGATGACAACAAACTCCAGATATAATATGACATTTGTCCTTCCACTGACATCAACATTATAAGCTTATGTTAATAAACAGCTGAATTCAAGTTTAGTGCTTATGTGCAAAAGAAGTTTCTTCATGGGGATGTTTGCTATCATCGTACTATCTATATTAAACTGGAGTCATACCTTGAAGTCTTTTTTGTCTCACTTGATTTTTAATGGATTTATGTTCATACCTATCAAATATCAGATGAATTTCGTGGAAGCCCCAGCCTTTTTAATAATTAATTTTGTGGACTCTTCCGACAATTTTTAATAATTAATTTTGTAGACTTCAAGATTGGCAATTTACTTAGAGCCTGTAACTCTCGCATTCCATCAACTAAAGCAACTGAGAAGCCCCTTTCGCATAGGATAGATTTTAGTTCTTTTCTTTGCTCAGTCGAGTCCGGAGGTACTTGCATTTCTCCTGGAGAAGTATCAGGTTTTGGTAAAATCTTCAAAATTTAAGTTACCATGCTATTGTTATTGCACAGATGTATCATTCCATCTAAATTAGAAAGAGAACGTGGCACAACAGAAAACCCATTAACGTCCTAGCACATCACGCAAATCACCCTGATGCTGTTATGTTAGTTGCATTGTTATGGTATCAGCACTTACGGGTTGTATATCTTTACTTTGGTTGTATATCTTGAATGTCATCGACATAGCTTTGTGCAACAATTTTAGTATTATATACAGGGACCCCTGGTAAAAGAGCTTGAACAGAAAATAACAAAGGAGCCAGAGATAAACTAAATAAAATACTGGACATGCTATCACCCTGAAGGATTCCGTTATTAAAAGGAATCGCTACAAATTTAAGCCACCATTAATCTTCATCTTAGTGGTTCTCTGAGAATAGACACCTTTAATTATAGAAATAAATTTGTCACCAAAGCCAAAACGAGTTAGCATATTAAACAAATATTGATGCTGAATTCTATCAAAAGCCTTAGAGTAGTCCATTGAAAGAATAGCCACTGTATGATCAGTCTTACACTCATGCTATAAAATCTCGAAGATTGGATAGCGCTTCATGCATACGTCGAGTCTGTCCATGGCCATATTGGCAGGGGCTTAAGAGGTCTTCAATGTATGTTTTCATTCGCAGAGTGAGGCAACGTGTCAAAATTTTGAGGTCCGTACACAGTAAGCTGAGAGGTCGAAGGGCATCAACGTCATGGGCGTTTGCATGTTTGGGAACCAATACAGTGATACCCGTTCGTAAGGAACTTCCTAAAATGCAACTATCACGATATTCGTTAAAAAGGTCAGTGAGAAAGGGAGCAAGGATGTCAAGAAAAGTGACATAGAATTCCACGGGCAAGGAGTCGACACCAGTGGATTTGCCTCGCTTACCAAGTTTAATAGATGTCATAACCTCGTCTTCTGTGAAGGGCTGGCTAAGACGCTCCCTGTCACCATCGGTTAAAGTAGCTGGTATGTGATCAAAAATAGTATCATCACTGACAAACAAAGAAGGCTTGGCATAGAGATGTTTAAAATGTTCTATAAGATATGCAGTCACATGAGGTCCCTCATATAAATGTCCATCGGGGTCTTTAAGATGCGAAATCAGCTGTTGTATTACCTCTACTGCGTTCTCGCTGTACGTGGACAATACTAACAGATTCTGTGGAATCGGTCGAAGGAATCTTGCTACGAACAATATGGCCGTACATACGTCGGCGATGCATAGAGAGAAGAAAAGCCTTAATTTGATGAATTTGAGGCCGAACAGATTCGCCTTGAGCCTGCGCCTTCACATAGTCCCGTAAAAGCTTAGAATAATATGCATACTGTTCACAGAAGGCCTGATGACGATGAATACTGTATTGTTTACTAACAAAGCGAAACACAGGTTTTACACGTTTCTTCCAAAAGTTCATAAGAGTACCTTTATAGCTGCGTTTCTCCTCCATTAAGGATGCCCACTCAGCACGAATGACAGATGGGTAGTCCGCTTCAGCGAGTATCGACGTATTAAAATACCACAATGAATTACTTTTAAGGAATTTAGTTACGGGTAAATTGATAGTCATAACGACACAATAATGATCACTAAAAATCACAGGTTCAATTTTCATGTCCTTAACGTAAGGCAATAAGATGCGGCTGACGTAAATTTGATCGAGTCTCGAGGATGAATGCGATGTCCAAAAAGAATGACCCGGAACGCTGGGAAAATAGAAACGCCACACATTGACGAGGTCGTATGTTTCAATCACATTGTGGAGGGAAGGTGAGAAGGGGCAATGAGACTGTGCATCTATCTCGGAAAGTACTGCATTGAAGTCTCCAGCGAGGATACAGGGGTTGGACCCATTGTATAACACCTGCATGAGATCAGTTTCGAAGAAATTGTTCCGTGCCCTAGTTTGAGAGTTCTCAGCAGGAGCATAAGTGTTACATAACCGTATAGTCCGTAGTTGGCCCACAGTAAGTCTATCGGTTAGAGGAGTAGGATGTTCAATAAAGTCTATATCACTTCTATAGATAATTGCAGTTTCTAAGCCTTGGGGATTAAAATTAGAGCACTAGGAGTGAGTAAAGAGATTGGAAAATTCAGGCAAAGCCACTTCCTGTGTGAAGAGAATATCTATCTCTGCTTTACGTATGAAATCACTCAAAGCATGTTGCTTAACCAAGGAACTTAAACCGTTTAAGTTTAGAGTGGCGATACGAAAACTATACATTTGGATCCACCAAAGAAAAAAATTGAAGAAAAGAGAAAGAAGATGACAATAGAGAGAGAAGGGATATTACGAAGGATCCGATGCACTGTCAATCCCTTTCCTAGGACGAGACATTGAACGAGTACGAGTGGACTCTACAATATAACTATCTTGAGACTTTATTAATTTCAAAGAAAAATCACTGTTACCACTTTCAGTTTTCTTTTTCTTGCGACGGGTTTGGGACAAAAACACATTTTCACTTGCACTAAGGTTACTAGCAGTAGAAACAACCACATCACTGGGCAAAACACTAGCACTAGTAGGTGACTCGTTGACACTAGGTGGGGCACCAGAAGGGGACATAGAGGTGATAGTTGTCACATCAGATTCGCGGTGCACAGAGGGAACTTCATCACTGTTGAGCACACGTTGGTCAGAAAGTGAACATAAACCTGTATCAGGTTCCTTTGGAGGATCAACAATATGGTCTTCACTAATGGGAGAAGTCAACTGATCTGTATGCATCATGGAATCACAAGGAAGGTGCACGGGAGGGTCAAGCGATTTGACAGCAGGAATGTCACGAGGCGAGGTTAAAATTGGGAAGGTGTTGAAATTTAGTAATTCTGGTGTGGGCGTTGCGGAAGGAAGATTAACAGGAGCAGGGCGTGACAAAGGGGAAGATCGGAGTACGGTACGAGAGGATAGGGGAAGGGTACTAGAGCGACGCTTATCACAATCTTGGAAAAAATGTAGAGGACTATCACAGAAACTGCATGTCTTGATTTGACCATTATAAGTGGCCCACAATCGTAAACCCGCGATTGTCACATAGGAAGGTATGGAATGCTTAATGTTCATGCGTATCAGCTTCCTGCCAGTACGAGTTTTATAAATGTGATCTGCATCATAGTATTCGTCTTCAATATGTTGCACCTCACCGTACTTAGAAAGCACACTGATGATTTTAGCATTATCAAGTTCACTAGGACATACATGTAGTTTAACTAATTGCGACATATTACTAGCAGAATCAAGGTCCGGAACAAATTCACTGTCATCATCTTTGTAAACCACTTTACCATGTGAATCACGTAGTATTTGCTCATAAGCAATCTGGTTTAAGAGTTTAATATACAATATTTTCCTGTTGAGGTCCATTTCTATTGAGATAACCTGGTCCGGGGATAATTTAAAGGTTGAAGCAATCCATTCATGGAGTTTAATCGACGTGGGACGATTACTGACAGGACGAAAATTAATTCGTATAGTATTCACTCGTAAACTAACCATGTCGCAAAACCGTTATCAAAAGACCAAAAGAATAGCAGTGGGTCGTAATAGAGACGTTCACAGTCCAATTCTACACACAAATGTGCCAAACACGAGGAACAAAAACGAAGCGTTCGCAACTACACACAGCTTACAAGCACACAGCAGACGAGCGATGTGCACACCGCGATTGCACAGACCGAACTCGTTAGTACGTCTACACTGACTAAAGTGTTACTTACTCTGGCTTGCCTAAATAGACTTTTCTGTTCGCTCAAAACAGTAGCTTGTTTATAGTCAAAATTGATTGGCAAAACACAGGAATATGTAATTGAGGACTCGCAGGACATTATATCATTGTATTCACTAAATTATCTACATTACAGACTTTTTTAAAAAAGAAAAACTCCTTTATTTTGAATCAAATACGGCGCGTATATTATCCCTTTAATTGGCAAAACATGAACGAGTTGTGTTAAAAATATCAAATTTGGGTGATTTGCATATTTTAGGTACTAAATCCAAAATCTAGGGTGAAAATGATCTTATTGTTATAATAATTGAAATATGATACGTTGCCCACAAGCAACTATGAAAATTTGAGATATCTTTTTTGCCGTGTTACATCTCTTACACTTTGTGTATGATTTCCTTGCTGGCTATGATCTCATAAAATATCAATTAATTACACTCTGATTACGTTCTTCTACAAATATATATGTGGAATATACAAATTATCTATATCTATATATATTTATGTATCTTCACCAATTTATTATTAAATTTGATAAATACAAAACGTCTTTGATTTACAAGGAGCAAAATAGTGTCTATCTTGTTAATGTCCAAGTAAGAGGAGAATAGGTGTTTTGCACGTTGCACTTTCTACATGAAATTTGTTTGGAAACATTCTGCAGCTAGTTATAGGGACGTATGCAGAGGGTATGTCTTGATGATCCTGAGTCTTCCCTCCAACCCCGACAATTTTGTAAGTTTTGTTTAACACTAGGAACGATTTTAGATTTTAATGCAATCTTTCCTTATACAGAATTTGTCTTCTATGTTATTATTATTATTACCATTATGATTATTATTATTATTGTTGTTGTTGTTGTTACTGAATATTTACGACGTCGATATTACGTCCTACTAAAACGCAAATAAGCATACTGAACTTAAGAACAATGAATAGAAATTTGGTGGACCCTCTGTAGAGATGAATTGAATTCCCATGTAATAGAAATTTTGGAAGGTGTCAACTTCTGGACAGGAAAAAGGTGTCAGCTCCTGGACAAAACGAGAATTGACCCTTCGGATGCCTTAGCAGAAGCTAACTACATTTGTCTTCATCACGATATGTAGTAACGACTTTCTTTGGGTAAAAGACTTTGGATTATGTATGCATTAAATTGTTATTTTAACTAACTATACATACAAATATAAAATAGAATAGTTCCCATTTACACATTTTGGTGTTGAACAGATATATGGAACGTGTTGGAAATGGCGAATGAAAATATTCTTATTTCTAGTAAGAGTGGAAGAACTTAGAAACAATTCCACAATTAAACAATAACGTTTCAGACAAATTTGTGACTCATACCTTATGTATTCATGAATTGTGTGCTAAACACGCTAAGTTTTTAGAGAGTACAAATCGAGATTGTAGCTTGTGACTTTATGTCGTCAGTATTTCCTCTATGAATGAAGTCGTTTCAACTCTGACTTGTAAGAACGAAAGAAATTGACTATTCTTCATGTTACTATACGTCAAAAATATCAACATTGTAAAGGATAATTTTTTTCTTAATTTTCTCAGGGAATCGAACTGCGAACACCTAAATTACGAAACGAATGCTCAAGCCACTAACCTAAGACTGCTCTATTAAGTAAGAGTCAAGAAACATTCGTGTATGTAGCAAATTGCACAAGTTTACGATTCCAATATTTTATTAACGATGAAACACTGATTTCGGTCATGATAAAATATTATAGTCCAGAGAATTCAGATTTAGATTTAAAAAGACAAGACTTACCAACACGCAAGTACATGAAGGAGAAATTGGTCTGAAGAGTAATTCAAATCATTAACTGGAACCTGGTGTCTCAGACCACTCTTTTTCTGATTCACCGAAAGTATCTCCGTAATTTATTTATATTATATTCGGTTATTCTCATTTTACAGTTATTTCCAATAACCTTGAAAGACAGGGACACGAACACAGATACATCGAGGATATTTAATATTTCAAAGGCTCCCCCAGCGGGAATCGAAACTGAGACCCGCCTACTAAACTATCAGATGGGTGGAGCATCTGGTTCGTTCCCAAGGAAAGTAAGCTTGAGACGGACATCGTGCTCGTGAGTTTTCTCATTACACTCCCACTTTCTCATTTCACGAATTCGTCCATCATAATTCACTTGGTTTAATCATAGTCTTTCTGAACCTAACAGGCATAATCGTGGGACATTAAACGTAAAGATTACATTTTCAAGCTGTTAACCCAAAAAGTCCGAACCGAAAAACAGTTGTATTTTCTGTTGCTCATTAACGTGTCTTCATTAAACAATATATAGAGAAAAAACATGAGGAATAGTAATTCCATTCAAAAGTGAAACAGCAGATCATAATACCTTAACCTAAAACGAAACCATTACATGTGATTTGAAACTTTTCCAAAATATATACGGGTATTCTGAAAAGTGGCAATATAGTGTCTGTTTTCAAACAAAACTGAACCAAATTACAGTTCGGTTTCTGAAATAAAAGGAGATATTCTGTTTCAAGCTTAAACCGAACCCAAACCAGTTAACCGATTCGTGGGTCAATCAAAACTTGACCCACGACCCATTGAACCACCACCACCGTGACCCACTGTCATCCACCACCCACCGTGACTCACTCTGACTCACCACTCACCATGGCCCACTCTGACCCAACAACCCAGTCTGCTCATTGCATTGTAAACAGCATCTTCTGAACGGCATATTTTTTCAGCCTCGACGCTAGCCATAGAAACTAAAATGTTTCTGATTGGTTGAAGTTTGCGATGTATGTATTGCTCCAAGCCTTCTGATGTATGTATTGTGTATTATAGTAGTAATAGAGGTAAGTTGTCACTTTGTAGGAATTGAAGAAGAAGAATATTGAAGAAAGAGTTGAGGTTAAATTTATATCATGCCAATCAAGGTGGAACATAATGAGCCTTCCTACTACTACTACCATTACTCCTACTACTCTACTACTACTGCTACTACAACTTATACAGTGGAATCGTATAGCAAAACCAGCATTCGTAAGGGAAGTAAATCACTTTTTTGAGTATTTTTTGATAAAAATTAAAAAAAAACTGTAATTCGCCCGGATTTAAACCCACAGAAGAAGCAACTACAATTACTAGCTCATTACGCTAGTACGCTCGGCCACGAAGACCATCAGTAACAGACATCTCATTTCTGCTATATTTATGCTACGTGGCGAGAAACTGATAACTCCAATTAAACAGAACCGCGTATTTAGTTCCTACGAGTAAAGTCGAGCGTTATTTAACCCTTTCACTGTGGAAGTCGACGGAAAAAAAATTCCCTAACCTGCGAATGTCGATTATAGTCGACGTGTTAAAATTTGTCTGTATCTTGGTTTTGTCGATTGTAGTCGCCAAAGGTTTTTTGTGTGATTTCTATTGTTTATCGAAAACAATAGAACACAAACAAAAATGAACGGTACAACTTTGGCGACTACTCTCGACAAAGCCAAGATACGGACAAACAAATTTTAACACGTCGACTATAGTCGACATTCGCATGTTAAGGAAATTTGGTTCTGTCGACAAAAGTCGACTTCCTCTGTGAAAGGGTTAAAAATATGCTTCGGAACACAGGTCAATTTCTCTACGTTTTACTTTTCTGGCCTCCATATCCCTTTTTCATTTGTTTCTGTTTACTTACCTGAGATGAGTATCTCTAAGTGAAAAAAGAACGAGGCATTTTTGGATATTGATATTTCTAATTGTAATAATAGTAACAGGACTTGTACTACTACTTGGCTTTCGAGACACACAGCCTGTCAGTTTTTAGAGGAGCTAACTACTGGAAGAATACATTTTTGAATCACTGTAATATATAAATTATTATATAAAGAATTGAATGTAACTATGTGTGCCTAATCATCACGGCCAAATGGCAGTCAAATGAACCGAATTTTGGTATACATTTAGGTCTTTATCCAAACTGGGATGTTATCATATGGCTTTCATTATAATAATATCCTAAGGGATAGCGGGGATCCGAATTTTTGCGAAAAAAGAATAGTATTTCACAAACCGTTCAACTTACGGAGCTGAAATTCAGTGTATTAACTCTTTATTGAAAATGAACAGAACGTCTCCTAGCATTTTTTAAAACTTCTCCTTTATGAAGAGGGGCAGCACTTTTTATACATGGTAAATAGATAGTGGGCTAGTTTGTAAAAATAATAGAAAACGATCGATATTAGTAGAGAAACAAACAATACAGTGCTTCGCACCATATATCCATATATGCTTATCATGCGCTTCTACTAGAATAAATGCTGAAGCTTGTTTATTTTATTGAGCGTTTAGAGCACAGGGCAATCAACTCATAAAGTTGTGAGAAAAATAGACATAAAATTTGTAATGTAACCTTCTGTACGTTGGTCTACTTACCTTGATTTGGGACTTTAAAAATATCATCGGCTTTTGCACAGAAAAGTGTCGATAATTCAATAAGGAAATAATTAGATCATGATAATTTAGTTGAAATTCATCGTAATTATACCCATGACGAACATTTTATCATTTTATATCGTAAAGGTCAGATCCATCGTTATTGTAACAGAGCGGTGCTTGAGCTATTGACCATAGAATTTCAAATTTCGATTAGTTACAATTTCACAACTTGCTTTTATTATAAGTGTAAACTCTTTAGTCGAAAGAGAAGAGGCCATGGATCATGTGTCATAGTTGATGGCGATAGTTTTGGTGGATCAGTGGTCCATGGTGGGTGGTGGGTCATGGGTCAGAGTGGACACGGTGAGTGGTGATACACGGAGGTTCTTGGGTTAAAGTGACTCACGGTAGGAAGAGGGTCAGTGGGCCGAGGGTCACGGTGGATCAGTGGGTCGTGGGTCACCGTGGGTCCGATAAAGTTCCAAACGACATGTAATGGTTTCGTTTTATGTTAAGGTACTATGAGTGTGCTGTTTCACTTTTTCATGGAATTACGATTCCCCATGCTTTTTCTCTATATATAGTTTTATGAAAACACGTTAATGAGCAACAGAAAATACAACTGTTTTTCGGTACGGATTGGTTTGGATCAACATCTTGAAAATACAATCTTTACGTTTAATGTCCCACGATTATGCCTGTTAGGTTCAGAAAGACTATGATTAAACCAAGTGAATTATGATGGACGAATTGGTGGAATGAGAAAGTGGGAGTGTAATGAGAAAACTCACGAGCACGATGTCCGTCTCAAGCTTACTTTCCTTGGGAACGAACCAGATGCTCCACCCATCTGATAGTTTAGTAGGCGGGTCTCAGTTTCGATTCCCGGTGGGAGAGCCATTGAAATATCAAATGTCTTCGATGTATCTGTGTTTGTGTCCCTGTCTTTCAAGGTTACTGGAAAGAACTGTAAAATGAGAATAACCGAATATAATATAAATAAATTACGGAGATACTTTCGGTGAATCAGAAAAAGAGTGGTCTGAGACACCAGGTTCCAGTTAATGATTTGAATTACTCTTCAGACCAATTTCTCCTTCATGTACTTGCGTGTTGGTAAGTCTTGTCTTTTTAAATCTAAATCTGAATTCTCTGGACTATAATATTTTATCATGACCGAAATCAGTGTTTCATCGTTAATAAAATATTGGAATCTTAAACTTGTGTAATTTGCTACATGCACGAATGTTTCTTGACTCTTACTTAATAGAGCAGTCTTAGGTTAGTGGCTTGAGCATTCGTTTCGTAATTTAGGTGTTCGCAGTTCGATTCCCTGAGAAAATTAAGAAAAAAATTATCCTTTACAATGTTGATATTTTTGACGTATAGTAACATGAAGAATAGTCAATTTCTTTCGTTTTTACAAGTCAGAGTTGAAACGACTTCTTTCATAGAGGAAATACTGACGACATAACGTTACAATCTACAATCTTGATTTGTACTCTCTGAAAACTTAGCGTGTTTAGCACACAATTCATGAATACATAAGGTATCAGTCACAAATTTGTCTGAAACGTTATTGTTTAATTGTGGAATTGTTTCTAAGTTCTTCCACCCTTACTAGAAATAAGGATATTGTCATTCGCCATTTCCAACACGTTCCGTATATTTGTTCAGCCAAAATTTGTAAATGGTAACTACTCTACTTGATATTTTATATATATTTAGTTAAAATATCAATTCATAAGTCGAAGTCTTTTACCAAAAGAAAGGGCGTTACTATGTATCGTGATAAAGACAACTCCTACTTAGTTTCTATTAAGGCATCCGAAGGTTTCATTTTACTATTGTTCAGGAGATGACATCTTTTTCCCCTTCTTTTCCTTTCAAAGTATCTTTTATAAGGCAATTCATCGTTATAAAGGGTCCAAAAATTTTCTTTTCATTTTTCTTAACTTCAGTATGCTTATTTCCATTTTTATAGGACATAATATTGAGATCTCAAATTCTCAGTAATAATAATAATAATAATAATAATAATAATAATAATAATAATAATAATAATAATATAGAAGACAAATTCCCTATGAGGACAGATTGTATTAAAATCTGTAAAATCGTCCTTAGCGTTAGGCAAAAGTTACAAATTTGTCGGGATCGGAGAGAAGAGTCAGGACCATCAGGACATACCCTCTGCATACGTCCCTACAACTAGCTAAATGTTAAACGGAATGCTTCCAGGCAAATTTCATGTAGAAAGTAGAGCTACTGAACTCACAAGAGCAATAAGAAAATTTGTTTTTAAGCAATGGTTATGCCGGCTAACCTACAGAAGACGTCGATGATGAGAATGAAAGAAATATTAGAATGAAGAAAGTGGGAGGAAGCGGAACCGGGAGAAAATCTACACACACGGTGTTTGTTCAGCACAATGCCCACTAGGCACGAGCTGGGTGGAACTGGGTGAACCGTTAAATTCACAACACTTCAGTAATAATAATAATAATAATAATAATAATAATAATAATAATAATAATAATAATAATAATAATAATAATAATAATAATAATAATAATAATATTTACTATAATTATTCCTGAAGATTTGATAGTTGAGGTATTGAAACAAATGAGTATTCAAATATTTGAATTTAATAAAAAGTGTGTCATCGCCGATCAATCGCCATTAAAAATCCTAAAGTAAAAAAATTGCCCAATTCGAACCATGAACCTCCAGATTACTGGTAGAGCGCCTTGACCCCTTTTCTTAATACTTTTATTGAATTGTAATAACTAGTACACTGATGTTACATCAGATAAGTATACTACGGAAGCTTACAGGATCACTTTGAGAAAATTAGCAAACACAGATGTTTCATTCATATTGGTCATATGAAAAGTCTGAGTTGAGTTGATTTTAGTTTAGCGTCCCTTTCAGCAGCGAGGCTATATGAGACGTGGACCTACTGATTATCGTGGAATCCGAACCACATGAGCTCCCGCCGGGAATCGAACCCGGGTCTCCCGCGCCAAAGGCGCGTACGCTAACCGCTTAGCCACGAGGGAGCTCTATGAAAAGTCTGATGACGAGCATATTTTAAGTGCAAATAATATTCCTAAACGGTACACTTCCGCGTAGAGGACATAGTATAATAAATAGTATGCCCGATAAGCCAATTAACGGTATTGAGTTTTGTATAGGGATACTGCACATAGTCCGTAAAGGCAAGTATACGGCTGTCAAAATAGTTAGCTGGTTTACGACAGATCACTGCAAGTAAGCCACATAAAGAGGTCCATATGCGAGTCGTATCAGTGCAGTCAGACACACGATGGAGAAGAGTATCTTGTCGACCGCAGTGCACACAATTAGGAGATTCAGAGTGACGAATAGTATGAAGCTGTTCATTGGTAGGGTGTAAGTCATGAATAGAGCAACCCAAAAGCATAAAAAGCATAATATCAATTTTGACATATGGTTAGTACCTTGAACATGGTTGTGGTTGTCTAAGGGTCCAGAAGAAACTAATTTTAAAAGCATAATAAAGCATAAATTTAGAAAATAAAGCATAAAGGATAATTTAAAATATATACCATAATTCTTGGAAAATTCTATTTACATGCAAGTGTAACATATACTATATTAATATTTTTTTTAAAAAATTACAATGCAAAATCATTGAGAACATAAGAATGCAATAATGAAAAGCTTATTTTTATTTCTGTAAATTTTTTAGTGTAATCCTTTGATGTGAAGAAAAGAAAAAAAGAAAGGAAGAAAACTTTCCGCTAACAATGAATAGTACACAAGAACTTCACACTATATTGTTATGTGTACCTCTCGAACTTGAGCACTTTCTGTACTTTTTGTGCACCTTTCTGTATACTTTCCCTTTCTGTATATATGTACCTCTAAGGTGCACACAAGTGATAGAAAAAACTGATTCGAGCGAAGCATATATCTTTACAGTGCATGAAGTAGAAAGTTCATTAAATATGAAAGAAATTGCTCCATAAAATATTAATAAATAGATCAAGATATTTAGGTTATTAAATGTATAGTAAATATTATGCATTATACACGATTAATGTAAAACAATGATTGAAATTAAGAATAAAGCATATTAAAGCATAATTTGGAAAAAATAAAGCATAATTAAACAAAAACTAAGCATAATGTGGGTTGCTCTAGTCATGAATAAAGCTCAACTAAACACTACGAATGTCCGAAGATAAAATTTTGTTGTGCACATTTCGCCAGATCACATGCCAGTCATAGGGCCTAAGTGGGAAACTTATTGCAAATTCGGGGCACAGAAGTACACACAGCATTGTTGATTAAAGCGACATAGATTTTAGTGGACATGGTGCAAGCCTCGGGTAACTGTGGGACATGAGGAAATGAGTTCCAGTACATATCCAGGGCAATGAGTAAAAAAGCGAATGTATGGCGGATTATTTTCGGTTAATGAAACAGTCCAGCACGATATCCATTGCGATGTGTGTGAGTCAGACTCAAAAAATAACTTCAATCCATTACGCATATAAAGAGCTTTGCATTTTTGTCTCAAATTAGTAACCTGTCATCCGCCTTTAAAATATGAGCAATAGGTAACATGTCGTGGAATAATTTGTTCCTTACTTTTTGCTAATTTGACTGCACTATAAACGAGGTGGTCTTATAAGCTTGTTACCGACAATGCCTGCCCAGATATTTACCCCAAATCTCTGTTGATGTCCACGCACAATGGTACCATGGGGATTTTCGTCGGCCCACGCATGACTATTAAGGCTATTAAATACACCCTCTATCGTAAAATAGGCTTCATCTGTGAAGAGTATCGCGGCATGAAACTGCGGGTCATGGAAACACCGCTGCACTAGCCATTCACTAAACACCACACAGCGTGTGAAGTCTGTAGGGTGCAGGTCTTGAACTTTCTGTGGATGATAGATGAGTAGTTGTTGTTCACGGAGTACTCTCTGAACAGTACTGTGCTCAACCCCCACTTCATGTGCTAATGCTCTAGTGCTTGTCGAAGGTTGTCACACGATCAATAACCTCTTCTTCATGGTCTGGAGTCCTGGTTGTTCGTCTCCTTCCGCGGTCGTGACGTAATGGGTCAAGTATTCCGTTTCCCGTAAACGCCGAAATAGACTCGGAAACATGGAGTACTTTGGATGTCGCCTGTCTGGATACCTGTTGTAATATAACCTTGTAGCTGCTTGACTGTTTCCATTAGTTAGCCCATAAAAATCACCATATCTGCAAGTTCTTCAAACGTGAACTCCATTTCACTCCCGCACTAATCCCGCTACTGACCAAGAGCACAGACAACACACAGGTACAGATACTGAGAAACTATCCACGGAATAGAAACACGCCTTCTTCTGTTTAGTGAACGAAACACTAGCCTGCCAGACGACGACGTAAATGATCTCAGAGTATTGTAATACAGCGGGCGTACGGCTTCAGAAACTCTTGTTGTTTCTTTTGTTGGTGTGTAGCAAACAACGTAGGTAACCTATGATATTCAAGCAAGGATAGGTATCGAATGTTGCTTTTAACAAGACAAAACGTGTTTGGTTGTGGGTTACTAAATAGAGCTTTCAAGAAACGATTTATATAAGATTGCGTGTGGATCATTGTACTTGCCACAGCGTCACGAAAGAGGAATAAAACGCAATTTGAAGCTATTGAATTTGAGGCTATGCTGATATTTACAATAATTGACGGAACTAGGAGAAACCCGGAGACACCACTACAATGATATCTTTGAACAGGAAATCTTACATGATTTGGAATCGACCCCAGGACTCCTGGATTCAGATTTGAGTGCTTTACAACGCAACCACGATGCATCAAGGTTGATATTAAAAGGTAATGTTTACATATCAACAATGTTAGAGTTGTGGGGTATAGCAGCTCTCTTGTGGCTAGTAGTCGCCAAGTCTAGTAGATGATGATGCTAATAACTCACCTCCATTTATACTATCGGTAGCTAGTGCAGCCGTCTTTTCCATACAAATACCACTGTATACATCCTGTATTTATGTTGTTCGTTCCCGATATTTCAAACGGTTCAACGTACGAGAATTACAATTCAGTTTCCACGAGAATTACAACCCAGCTCCTAGAGTTGGACATGTGTAGTTGGAATGATGTCCTGAAAGAATTTGAATGGTATTTTTTTATATGGCCATCTCTGGATTCAACTATCCATCTAGATTTGGTAACTAAACGGGTTTAATTACTTTGCCCAGTTGAAAATTGTTTCTGACCACTTACTAAAAAAGTTGGCATTTTGTGATCAATATCAAGTCATTTAAACAAATGTATTGCGTCTCTGTACCGTCGATCTACTACAGAAATATAATCTTCTTTGAACCATTCATTCATCCCGCCAAGATCATGTTCAAAATCATTGCAGAGCATTTATGGATCATTATTCCGAGAATCTGAGAAATAGGACCCTAAAATTGCAAGTATGAATCTATTCGGTGCCACAATCAGTGCAGATTTTAATAGATGATGACCCTTATGCATACAATAGGACTGCTGCAGTACTCTAAAATTACTGCTTCTCTCAATTCGACTAAATTTTTCGTCAATGTAAGGAATAGCTTTTCGATTATTAGAGTCTGGAATATATAATGCATTTACGAAGTCACTTACATGTCATTAATTTATTCTGGCCTTATTATTGCATTAACTCCGATAAATAATGGAACAAATCGTGTCATTATTGCTCTCTTAACTGCCAAAATTATCGGACTTGTATTTTGCCTTGAAGAATAATTAAACATGACGGTTAAAATTTCATCGGATAATCCTTGACGCAGATTACAAAGAAAGTAAGTTTCGTTATATATCTTTTTCCTATAAGTTCCGGATTAGCTCCGAAGGATAAACAAACCATGAAACTGTTCCTTGTTATGGATGTTAAGTACTCAAATTCATAATTGCTGAAAGTATTATCGTCATCGAACTTTATCGTTAACGTCATCTCGAAGATCTTGTTAAAACAACATTAAACCAATCTTTTCATAAATACAGTTTCCAAACAAATCGCAACCCACGAAGCAAACACGGAAACAGACGTCCATTGTTATCTTACGTGTGTGGCCACATCTGGAGTATCCGGGAATATAAATATTCCTCGCAGTGCAAATCGGTACTCGAGATTGAATTGGCAGCCTGTTTTGGTTAGCTCGGTTACAAATGAAACAAGTGGCATTATTCGTTTAATATATTCAACATCGCACATCTGGGATCATTTTCTAATTCTCTGATTTCAGTATTAATTGAACGATTACACTTAAGACACATGCGTGCACCATAAGCCACTTTAACTTACTTACCTACCAGCTTCTTCGCACCTTCTACTAGTTACCTGTCGTTTCATTAAATTATCATCACCATCTAGCAAAGCTAAATGATTTAGATGAAACACTCGATTACAAACTACACACGGCATTCGATTTCTGTTAGCCGTGTTACAGTTCAAAGTCACTAATCACCTACAGAAAACGAACAGCAAAATAGTTCACAATACCTTATTGCCCGTCGCTAAACTGTACCTTACCTGTTATTCCAGCAGTTTGCGAATATACACTTACACTTACAGGGTATTTGCAAGAAACTTTATTTGTCACCTTAGGCACAGTGCACTACCTAGTCGGAAGTGATCCAGCACGATACCCACTTTTCACTTTGTGTTTGCTTTAGTGGGAATAAATTACAGAAGAACTCCAAATATATAAACAATGAGCACGTGTAAATACATAGAGAAAGAATACGAACAGCCGCAGATAATTTGTTTGAGATTTGGAGAGGAATAGGGAGGGAGGGGTTAGAATTCTAGTGAGGTCATCCTCACTGGAGTTTTCCAGAATTTTAATTAGTTCTAACAGGCAAACGTCAGCTTGGTACAGTCCATAGCAAAAAACCTGCAACATGAGCATTTAAGTTTATTGTGGAGCGACGAAGTCTTGTGCTCCAAAATAAGTGCGCAGTTGAGGATATCGAAGATTTTCCTGGCGTGATTCGTGCCATTTAGACGTTATATTGATTCCCTGCGCTGTTAGGCGTAGTTTCACAATAAACTTACATGCTCATGTTGCAAGTTTTTTGCTGCGGACTGTACCTATACTACAATGGCCCTTGCCGCTATCTTTCCAATTCTTTTGACCTTTTCTAGGATATAGGCAATCACTAGTAGCTCATACCTCGATCGAAATGGGACAAATATCTATCAATATCTTTTAACTTCTTGATATTTTTGTCCGATGTCGGCCGAGAGGATACATGCCAATTTGTCTTAATGTCCATAACGGAAACATATACACAGTATGTGTATGTTTTACTAGCAAAGGATCTTATTCATTGAAAATAAGTATGATTATTACGTTGGTTTCGTTAGTATTTCTAGACTGCTTTGGCGACTGTGTTGAATGCAGTGTGAAGTAAGGTTACAACAACTCTAGACGAACAGTGATCCGAATACCAAAACAGGGCGTTAATGACTAGGCCTGTCGTTCAAGTACTATCAGGACATTCGTCTGTGAAACAGAAGTGGAAAACGTCAGTCAGAGCGTTTCCAACAGAGATTGTGCCACCTGTCTTCAGAGTGCCAACTTACAAGGGACATGTTTCGGTTCGAACGCGAGGATCAACATAAAACTTGATAGATATATACAGGACTAAGTACTAACCACTGTATGGTATGTCATTCCCGTGTAAAACTCGTTTTTCGCCGACAGCTTTCGCCACCTATCCTTCGAAACACTACCAGTTAGATTCTTCGTTATAGGTGGTGAGTGAAGATCAGTCAGGTGCGTCAGTGTGTGGTAGTAAGCTCGAATTAGTGTTAGATGTAATAGTCAGTGTGGAAAAAATGGAGCGGGCTGCTGGCATTAACCCCCTTCATGTAGTTGAACTGTTAAAAGATGAACTAAAGCGCAGATTTGAGGATCAAACGTCAGTTGGAGCGGACGATGAGTCATTTGCGACATTTTGGTGCAATTTAATTATCAATTAGTACGAAAATAAATTAGAAATGATACACACATCGACACTTGACAGAGATGATAAAGAAAATGTCACGGCGCAGATGATATCTATGATAGCAGTCCAGAGCGGGAACCAAGAATCAGGAAATGAAACTCCAAACAGTGAAATGTGAAATAATCAGATTATTTGATAAAGGTCGTAATCGTTCGTGAAATAATGCCTGCTTGTTTCTGAAGATTTTCAATGAAAGTCGGCTCCGTTTTGAAATGCGATAAGCCAACTTCTTTTATCGCTTGGAGAGCCCAGCACTGTAAATACTAATAATGCACTGATGTTCCATGCTCTCGCGCCTCGTCAAATAATCTGATGATTTCGCACTTCATTGTTTGGAGTTTCATTTCTCCATTACTTTTAAATGAAGCGGAGCTCGTAGACAGCGCATGTTCATAATCCAAAATAGGTTTGCAGTTACTCAAAGAAATAATTTTCTTGTGTCGTGTCAGAAAGTTTCTGTACAAGTTGTATTCTCCTTCATGATAATCTTTGTATATACTCCGGACTTCCTCGTCCGTAAACTGCGATAAAATATCTGTTTTTTTTTTCCTTTCAGTTTTCATGCCGAAGATACGTCGTATTCGCTTTGATCAATGCCTTGCTCCCGCTCTGGACTGCTGTCTTGTTCCCACTCTGGACTGCTGTCTTCTTCCCGCTCTGAACTGCTATCATAGATATCTTTCTGCGCCGTGACATTTTCTTTATCATCTCTGTCGAGTGTCGATGTGTGTATCATTTCTAATTCATTTTCGTACTAATTGATAATTAAATTGCACCAAAATGTCACAAATGACTCATCTTCTGCTCGAACTGATGTTTGATTCTTAAATCTGCGCCTTAGTTTGTCTTTTAACAGTTCAACTACATGAAGGGGGTTAATGTCAGCAGCCCGTCCCATTCTTTCCACACTGACTATCACACCTAACACTAATTCGAGCTTACTACCACACACTGACGCACCTAACTAATCTTCACTCAGTACCTATAACGAAGAATCTAACTGCTAGTGTTTCGAAGGATAGGTGGCGCTGTCGTAGGAAAACGAGTTTTACACGGGAATGACACATCATACAGTGGTCAGTACTTAGTCCTGTATATATCTACCAAGTTTTATGTTGATCCTCGCGTTCGAACCAAAACATGTCCCTTGTTAGTATCACTGCACACCAGAAAGTAGAGAGCCGCTGCAGTTATAATATTAGCAACAATTGACATTTATATTTTCTTGCACAGATCTGCAACTTTCACATAAGCCCGTCACTTAACAAAGATAACTTACCTAAGCGATTGCATAATCCGGAAAAGGGATGAGAATAGTAGGAGCAAACATCATTTGAGCATAGGTAATATTCCGATATTCAACTTGTGGGACAAAAGAAAACCCCTGAAAACTCCAGACAGGATAGTCGGCACTCTCAAATGCAAACAAATGCTTTACTAACTGACCTGAAGGTGTTTGGTAGTCACAACTTAACACTTTTTCTCAAGATCATAACATCTACAACATATCACAGTTTCATTCATTTTCACCAAAATCCATAATATCGTTATACTTGGCTATTTTCAGAACAGTAGTCCAGTAGTGGCCAAGCGATCAGTGATTAGTGGTTGTGTCCATTGAGACTTTTCCTTACGATAACAAGATCTACAACGTATCAAGTAATTCCACTGAAATTCAAGTTCCATAAGAATTGTCAGGGCCCTTTATACAAGGTGTTTCAAAACAACACCGACTACGTATGGAAGGTGACTCCTGACACCAAGATAAGACAAAAACTATAGACCAATCTGAGTGCACAAATGCTTCCTTTCGGAGTTAATAGGCTGCCGAAAATATGAAAAAATGAACTTTAAAGGCCCACAGCTCCAAAACTATGACACCGTAGTCGGATCAAGACTTCACCTAGGAACTAATATGTGCGCTGTCCAAAAATACATGTCTTAGAATCCTAAGGTACTCACGCAACAAATTTTATAGAGGGATTTGGGCTACGGGCATCTAATCTGAATTACTCACCAACTACCTCTATGAAAGTTGTTGCGAAAGTATCACAGGATTCAAAAACTTGGATATTTAGATAGAGTACATACTAGTTCCTATGTGAATTCTTGACCCGACGACGGTAGATGCCATAGTTCTGGAGCTATAGACCTTTAAAGTTCATATTTTCATGTTTTCGTCAGGCTATAACTCCGAAAGGAAGCATTTGTGCACCCAGATTGGTCTATATTTTTTGTCTTATCTTGGTGTCAGGAATCACCTCCCAAATGTTGTCGGTGTTCTTTTGAAACACCCTGTGTATCTACGAGCAATGCCTTCAACATTACCCTATTGATTATCGGGCCAACTGACATGGCCGTTTTTCGCACAGAAAAATAATACTAATGCAAAAGAAGTCCGGGATCTAAAGGTGTATAGGACTACAGGAAGAATGGTTGAGTGCCTACCACACTAGTACTATGACTACTGCTTAATACTTAAACAGCTTTTGACGCCATAATTCCCCCTCTAATCTAAAATTTAAGAACGGCTTCGTACGCGATTAGATCTAGTGAATATCTATATATGTTCAAAATTCGGCGGTTCCAGGTGATTCCTTTCTATGCGAAAATCCGATGACATAGCACACACACACACACACACACAGAGAGAGGGGGGGAGGGAATTGTTATACATTAGTATAGATGTGATACTATTTATAGGTTACAGGATGTTATTATTTGAATGTCAAATGCATTTTTAACTTATTAACAGTCATATTCGAATAGTAGGGTGAGCCGTATAATTGCAAGTCCGCTCATGGTTATGAGTGTATATATGTACATATATCGAAAGTGGTATGTCAGTTAGCTTTTACTTTGCCTTTTAAATTCCATGATGAGAGGAGGGGGAAGGAGAAAGCTGATTTATTAGATGTCACTTGTATGATATTATGCACATCCTAGTATTTATTTTATCTATTTTATTTTTCTTCTTCTTCGATGGATTTGCAAAGTATGATTATACAGGGTTGGTATTCCTATTGAAAAGCAAAGTAATTTTTACACTAATCAGAATTCAGCAATGATAAAATAATAAATAATGCGATCTCATAAGTAAACGTTCTAAAATCCAAAAGTGTTAGGAGGGAAGCCAGATCAATGTAAATCAAAAGTATCTCTCAATTTATGGTCCCAAAATATAACACCAAGGGCACATTGATTCTGAAGGAATCTTTAATTTACCCCCTTCTAAATTATACAACCACCTAAGAGCATGAATGAAAATACTCGAAAAAAGTGCAGCGTACCATATTAATATAGACTTAGACAACCTTTTGCCCTCTGAACAGCTCTGATGCGATTTGGAATGAAATCAAAGAGGTCGTGAAAAATATCAAGTGCAATTTTAGGCCTACACCATTCCGCGTGCAGTATATCACTCACTTCTGTGAGAGAGGAAGATGCAGGCAAAATTGCCCCGGATCCGTGTGTCCAAAACAGACCGGAGATGTTTAATTATGTTTAGATCTGGTGCTTCTGCGGGCCAGTAGGATGTTTAACTTCATTCCATTATTCCTGAAGCCATGCCGCAACAACTCTAGCTATATGAATGGACAGATTATCATCTTGGAATATAGCATCATTGTCCGGAAATAACATGTAGACCACACGATGCACATGGTCAACTAATATACCGACCCAACCATGGGCAGTGATGTAATCGGAAAGTGTTAGCGCAGGACCAACTGACAACCAGGATATTGAGACCTACAGCGTTACAAAGCCCCCACTATGTTTGACGGTTGGACAATTACATTGCAAAACATGTGTTTCTTTTGGTGTTCGCCACATATAAATACGGTCCAAGGATAGAAATAAGATGAAGACGACTCGTCCGAATATCACACGTTCCTAGTTATCACTGGTCCGTGTTCTACAGTATGTTTCCGACACCACTGGTATCATGCTAAAGCATTATGGTCCCTTATCAATGGTTTGGTTCATGCAGCCAGATTTGGTAAGCTCCATGTTATGTAACTCGCGGCGGACTGTAACACAGATTGTGGGAAGTGCTTGAGTTCCTCTGTCATTTGCACCGCAGTCGCATGTCGGTTCCGAATAACAATGTCGCATGTCGCGTCCCTCGCGAAACATATCTAAGCACCAACAAGTTGCCAATGGGATAGGAGAAGTAACCCATTTAACACTATCATTATCTGCTCAGTTCACTGTACACTGCGCACTGTTCACTACACACACCAATTGTATTATCTCTTACATAGTACAGGTTTGCTCTAACTGCCACGAATAACCCAGTGCTACTGTCTCAATATGATCGTTGCCAACACAGACACCTTTGTGATTCCAACTCCAGTTGTTCCTGGTGCCTTCCATTTCAACTCAGGAAAAAAAAAATATAAAATTCTACCATCACCATCTCAGATATTGTTGAAACTTTTTTTATAGCAACTAGACATGTTTTTAAGAGACCCATATTTTTTGTTTTCTCGAAAAAAAATTTCCCGCCAAGTAATGGGCCATCAAAGACGGGGAGTACAATTTATGAATTGTAGAAGACATGGAAAATGGTCAACTTCGGAGCCTCACCATTCGGCTATGGAGACAGGTAGAGGTATAATTCTTGTTGTGGTATTTACATAGGGATATAAGTAAACTATATTTTATTATAGTTTGGTTTGCGCATGCGTATCTTTTTGTACATAAATTAACAAATGAACGTCAATTTATCTGAAAAGTCGAAGTTTGCGAATTTTTTCGAGCACTTCCGGTTTGAATTTTAAAATTCTGTTTTCACGGTTGGTAAGACCTGATTACCCGCTTTCCGAAAAAAAATGTATCGCTTCTGTGTGCAACCGTTTTGCCACAAAAAATTCAAGAAATTGTAAAATTTTCAAAAATCGCCATTTTTGGGCGCCATTTTCTCGAAAACACCATCTTTTAAAATTCTGAAATTTTGTCAGATGGTTCAACTTTACATGAATAATAAACACACCAAATACCATTCTCGACCAACGCTTCATCCCAAGTAGCACAGTCACGTCATAAACACGTCTTTTTTTGGGGTTCGAATTCAAAATGACGTCTTTTGAAAATTTGGAACGTCTTTATCACGTACCAAAATGGTAACAAAAATGACGTGTCAAACATGACCTAAATTGTACGTGTTTATCACGTGCCAGAATGGTACAAAGAATCACGTGTCGGACATCACCAAAAATAGACGTCTTTTTTAGGTGCTAAAAAGCGCGGACGTTCCCCGTACTGTAACTGCAGTTTGAGCAGTGCATGCTGGGAATCGTGAGCCATTTGCGGAATCGTGTTTTGATGGTATTGTTTGTGAATATAAATAATGTGTTTTGTTAAAGTCACCTGTGATAAAGGTCAGCTTTAAGACAAGTAAGTATAATTCCTATCCTATTCCTATCTAGGTGCATTCTGTGTAAAATTCAGCAGATTGAGTATTCTGCGGTTTCTTATTACAGTGTATTAAAATACCGTAGAAAGAACGAGGATACCTACATTAGGTTAACATTTGCAGACGCCTGTATCAAATTAAATATTTTAGGTAGAATACTATATAAAATGTTAATAGTGAAGGTAGTAAAATGATAATGTATGTGTTTTTATTCTCAATAAACCGTATATGGGAGTGAGTATGCATGGGAAAGTATGTCATTCTGTGGTGCAGTTTTATTATACAGATCCGTAGATTGAAAAATATACGAAAAAAATTGGACAAGTCTTTAATTTGCCTATTTCATGTCGAGAACAGGACCAACCAACCTCCGCGGGGCTTCTAACCCGTTCCTACTACTACTACTTATACTATGAATCCGTATAATAAAAGCTGCACGCATTGTGGTACTATTTGCCAAGGCGAAAGACTGATAAATACAAGCAAACAACGAGATGATAGTAAGTGTATGCTTTTGGAGGCATTACTGGAACAGACGGTTCTACTAAATTTTAATACATTTCTTACATTTTCAGGTTAGGTTAGAGCATTGTATTTCCTATAGCAGAATATGCACTAAATGAGGAGCTCCATTACTACTTGCAGATTGACTTCACGGGGGTTAGTGTAAATATAGAGTAGACGCATGGGGCAAGGTTCTAGAACACAGGTACCGTACCCCTTCCCACTTAATTGTAACAAAGACAGAAAACAACGTGCCGTGCGGGGCTCTATCCCGCCTTCACTCGCTGACGCTCGCTCAACAATACTATGTGTTCTAGAACCTTCCCGACGCGTAGCATATTAAGTACAGTGCATAAAACACGAAATAACTTTTGCTAGGTGCCCATTAAAAAGCACAAATGCATTCTATTGGAATCAGTGCAGAAGCACAGCAAGAGGGCCCGAGCGGCAACGAGGGGGTGCGTTCGTAGGGAACAGGCACGTCAGCGACGGGGACTATGCGCGTAAAGAAGGATAATGGAAAAGCACACTTACGCTTACAATGATTTCACTATCACTCAAAATGCGGCTTCACTCGAGCAGACGGTTCTACCAAATATAAAATTTATAGGTAAAATATTATAAGAAACATTTTTCGTGAAGGAATGAGAGTGTGAATATAAGTAATTACTGTCAGTGTACAGCATATTGAAATGAATTTTAAGTGATCAGTGAAAGTATTGCATATGTAAGTGTGGTCTTCCACTATTCTCGTTTAGACGTATATTCCCCGTCGCTGACGCGCCTGCTCCCTACGGACGCATTCCGTCGCTGCCGTTCGGACCCTGTTGCTGTGCTCCTACCCCTGCTTTTTAGTGGGGAGCTGAAATAAATTGGTTCGTGTTTTATTCACTGAAATTGTTACGCTTTACGTCCACGCTGTATTTGTACTGAGGCCTGAAGTCAATCTGCAAGCACTAATGGAGCTTCTGATTTAGTTCATGCTCTGCTAAAAGAAATGCATTGTTCTAACCTGATATGAAACTGTAAGAAATGTCAAAATTTGGTAGAATCGTCTGCTCGAATAATGCCCAAAATTCATTTCAATTTGCTGTGTACTGACATTAATTACTGACATTCACACTTTTATTCCTTCACAAAAATATGTTTCACATCGTATGTTACCTATGAATTTTCTGTTAGGTAGAACCGACTGCTCGAGTGAACCTCTTTGGGAAATGACCCTCGGCAATTGTTGCAATGCCAATCGTGTATGACTTCAAAGTTAGAAACAACGAGCCCTATGGAAGTTCTAACCCCTTCGCTCACTCAGTTCTGTTTTGTTTAACCTTTTGTAGCACTACTGTCTTAAATCTAGTGAAAAAATCCACAAAATAGATGAATATTTGGTAGACCCGTTTGTTAAAGTAGTGCCCCCATTGTATATGTGCATAATCAGTGGGAGGATATTACCCCAGTTGAGACAAGGTGACCAGAACTTTTACTTTCAGAAACGGGACGCATACGAATCGGCGACGGGGGGTGGGGTGACTTCCACATTGCATTTTGGGACTCAGCAGTGTTTTCAATTTACAAAATACAAAGTAAGAATGATAACACAGCGTTTCTAACTTAAGTATTACCCAACAATACTTTTAACTACTTCAACACTCAGAATTCCCACTCAATTTCCACTTGAACCACAGAACACTCAATTCTCATTTGAATATTCAGAAGTTCTAGGCACGGGTGAACCTTCCCAGTAAGTGTTGGTACGGAAGAGTGTAGAATTAGCATTGGCTATTTATATTTTGAATAATAATTACGGGACACCTGGGTCATGTTTGCTTAAAAACGGGACATTTAGGCTTCCCGTTTGAGAATCTGAAAGAAACGGGACAACGGTTGAAAATAAGGGACTGTCCCGGCCAAAACGGGACGTCTGGTCACCTTGAGTTGAGAGCACTCTCAAACTGCAACCATCGCCCTGCTGCACCTACACACCCTCACAAGACACTTGGCTACCGTAACTGTGCTACAGAATTCGGTGTGGAAATCATAATAATGTAACGGGTTTTTGACTGTTCGAATATTTTGTTCATTAATTGAGTAGACAGCTCCCTCGCATTTTAGATTACAGTACTTACTCCAGTGCCAGCATGTGATGATGGATACTTATCAATGTTGCCACTGAAGTTCAAAAAATATATTCCAGCTCAGTTAAGTATCCTCTACATGACTATATTATTATGATTTCCACTGCTAATCGTGAAACGATTCAAAGGAAACCAAAAGTCTTATTAAGGGACCGTGATTGGGGGCTGGTGCTGGTTCCAGTCAGATGTGTTTAAGAGAGTTCTTGACATAGGGAATATCCTCCTAATGTTTATGCGCACATTAACAACGGAAGTCTCTTTGGGTCAAAAACCTGCTTTCAGGTAGAACACCAATTCCTCATCATTAAAAAGAAATGAAATTAAATATTTAGTTTCACGTCCCAGGAAAGGCACCGAGCCTAAGGAAGATGGTGATAATGAAATGTGAAAAATGGTGGTATGAAGAAAGTGGGCGGAAACGGGAGAGTGTCGAGAAAACTCAGGCACATGGTGTTTGTCCACCACAAAGCCCACTTGGCACGAGCTGGGATCAAACCAGGGACCCCACGCACTAGAAGTGAACGCTCTACCACTGAGGCACTGCAGCTCCATCAGTAAAAAAAAATACCTCATTGCTTCCGGGCTTACATATCTGCTGCCACCAAAAGGAAGGTGTGTACACAACAGGGGCGGATCCAGAGGTGACGACTACCCCTCCCAGAGTAGGATATTTTTTATTTTTTTAAAAAAAATAAAACCTACCCCAGAATTGGAGCTCTTGATTTTTTCAACCTTGTATTATAAATGTAAGATAAAAACTTTTTTTTTCACGTTGCAGAATTTAAATGAAGCAATACATAGCAAGAAATTACTTGCCTTGGTGTTTTTGGTCAGAAAATGTCCGCGTTCGAAAACGCAGGTAGTCATTTGTGTTCTTTGTGTTCAAGATGCGATATTTTACGCTCTCACTCCGTTCTCAAAACCGATCCCTGCTTCTTATGGGGCCGCGGTGGCTCAGTAGTAGAGCGTTCACCTCTGGTGCTTGGGGTCCCGGGTTCGATCCCAGCCCCCGCCAAGTGAACTTTGTGGTGGACAAACACCGTGTGCGTGGGTTTTCTCGGGGTTCTCCCGTTCCCTCCCACTTTCTTCATTCCGCCATTTCATCCATTACTCATCATCACCGTCTCCTTTAGCCTAATCGGCATAATCGTGGGACGTAAAACTCAAAGATTTTCCGATCCCTGCTTCTTGTTAACAACGGGCAGACAATAATCCATAAAATCTATCTGTCCACAAGTTTGTCAATATTTATTTTGCGTATCTTTCCATTTAAGAAGTGGCCATTCCTGCATCGAGGTTGGGACGATTTCGGACTCTTCTTCACACCTTCTTTTACGCTGAAAATATCCAGAACAGAAAGCATGTGAAATTTATGGCTGATATTTTCCTGCCAACTCATTTTTCTTTCTATAAGCGGTTTTTTTTTATATATATATACAAAATGTAGTAAAAACCCACTTTACTGTTTACATAAAATTAAACTGCTTCATTTCATGTTAAATGTATTTAGTCGTTGTAATAAGCCTAGGTGTAAATACATGTTATTTGCCAAAATAAGCCTTGTATGTACTCCCACTTTCCAGAGCGTGTGGCCAATGCTCCTGCAAATGATGAATTGATCAACAGCAGACCACCTGACCCCTTTCTGCTCGTCGAGCTGCTCTAGAAATATCACTGTGGAGGATGACATACATACCAAAGTTGCGACAGGTGAGTTTTTGACATGTTATTTTATAATACCCATGTAAGAAAATGCCGAGTAAGAAGAAAAGAAAGAAAGTAGTAATATTTTATTAGTACTTAACTAAAATAAAATAATTGTTGAACAAGGCAATACTTTTATATAAATGAAATATTCAATTTAACGTTCCACGATCAGGCACTGAGGCTAAGGGAGTCGGTGATGATGAGAAGTGAATTAAATGGTGGAATGAAGAATGTGGGAAAAAATTGGAGAACTCCAAGAAAAGCCGCTTGAAGTGAGCTGGGATCGAATCATTGGCCTCAAGCACCAGAGGTGAACGCTCTATCACCGAGCCACAGCTGCGCCAATTTTATTTAAATGTAACTGTTTCAGCAACTACCCTTGTCTTCTTCAGATACACTCTATTTATTTATTTATTTATTTATTTATTATTTTAGATTTTTAAAGGTTTCCCTGTTTATTAATTTTTATTCCTTCAGCAATTATTTTATTTGACTTAAGTATTTATATATAAGCAAAGCTTTAATATGGAATGTATCACATTGTAGTGTGCCACACGCGCCATCTCAATTGGCGCCAAAATTTTTGCCACACTCCACAATTACTCAAACAATTAACGACAATTATTTTTCTAATTGCGTAGACAAGTTTATTTTTTTCCTTAAATCTTAAAACAAGGAAGAACGAGAGAGCAGGGAAATGTTAGTCATTCTCTTCGCGCATTCAAGTTCCTTCCAGCTGTCTTTATTTTTTTTTGTTGGATGAAATACTATGTCTGCTTCATCCCTCCCAGCCAGCTGACTGTCTGCTCAGGAATCAGTTAAACTATAACCTTTCTCGTCTAGAGAAGATAATATTTTTCTTATACAGGAAAGTAATAGATTCCTACTTTTTGGTTATCAAAATCTTAAATAAATAGAAACGACAGAATTAATATGAAATTCGTTTAGTTAACTTAAAGGTTAAAAAGGTTATTTTGTTAGTCAACCATATATTCAATAACTATGACACAGAGTCTCATCTTCCCGTAATACGACCACAAGTGTTCGATTATAAATTTGATTATTCACTCTGTTTTGGACGTTTTAGTAATATAAATTGTCACAGACATAAGTCGTTAATTTTTAAAGCACACTTGCAAAGTTTGAACTTTTGAACTCTTGAAATTTTATTGAAAATATAATGTGTCTGGAGAGTCACGGTGTAATTAAAATTGTCTCAGTAAATTGTACTATCTGTAACTAAAATTGACTCTTTGTACACATGAGGTCAAATGTTAACCTTCTCAGGTTATCAGGGTTTTTGTATCAGTAAATTTTTCCATGTACAGGAAGCTTTTAGGATACGCCCTCCGCCTGCTTACGCAGTCGCAGAAACTTAAATTCGTTTAATAAATAATTCGAAATCCAATCAGGTAAAACCCTGACTTACCCCTGCCTTCACACGTCCCTACCCTAGTGCCGTGTGAAAATGATAAGGTCAAACAAAAAGTGAGTACATCTCTCTTGAGAGAGTAGAATTAGTCAATTCGTCAATTCGGGGGATCATCATCGAGTTTTCGAAGAGGCGCGGGCCTCCGCCCGTTGCCCCCTTCGGGGGAATTCCGATCACCTTTAGAAGTGGCACAAGTTCCCGCTTGTTGCTTCCTTCGGGTAAAGTTCCATCAAACTCCACGACATGGACTTATCGTCCACAGTCTAACTTGGAACTACGCCGGAACGTTGACACTCTTGTTATAGCCCGTTCTTCGGTCGGGAGAAACTTTGTTACATCCCTCACCGACTTGTGCTATTGTGTCAGCAGTGACTGTTAACTTCCATCATACGGCGTAAGGACGGTATTCCTTCCACCACGGACATTTCATAAAGATCCATCATTGGAGACGAGCAGTGTGTGTTATCACTAATTCCATCTTAAGTGCTCAACTGGACAGTACTTCAGTTCTCACTGTGAGTATACAGTCAACCTACAAACTTAGTTATTACTATTCAGATTCTGCTTACCTAATCTGAACATTGGCTCTACAAGGATCTCTTTAAGATCTCTCAGTAATTCCACTTTTGTGTACCTAAATGCTTCCTAACACCATATTCGTTAACCTGTGCTAACGCTGAGTTACGTAGAAGACCTCATGTAGGAAAGTCACCCTGTAATGTATTCAGTCTACGGACTTATTCGAGCCAGCCAATAAAATTCTTCCTAACTCGAACTTGCATTGTTTACGTCATTCCAAAAACATTCTCAATACTTCCCTTTTGGTGAACGTTTCATAATTCTTTCTCAATATCTATATTAACGCCTCGTATCGACGTGCCCATGTTGTAGTCTACTGGAGAAGGCAGATGACCTGTGGAATGAAATCCTGTTGGACGTAGTTCGAATCTGGGAACTGCATTCACCATTCGTCTCACCTCTATTCCATCATCCATCCAGGAGAAGACCAGCCTGTGCGAAGTCCCAAACATTCCGAAGACTTCTAATCCCGTACGAAGCTCAGTGACGACATCGTCTTACATGAAGTCCTGATCATCGTCCGTCTATCCTGTTCTTGTATTTCAGCCGCTCGAAGTACAAGTAAGTTTCTCGTAATAGTGTTTTCAGTGCTTTTAAGTGATTGTGCTACCTGGTGCGTACGAAACGGCTACAGCTGCGTCGAAGATAGCCCCGGAGTCTTCCCATCTCGACTTAGAGTGCCTGGAGGTAGGACCACGGACCTCAGGTGGGTTATCACTGTTTATTTAATGTTTTCATGTAACTGTCATTTGCATTATCTTTTCATAAAGTCGCTTAACTGTAAAGGGGATCACCTCCCAAGTAGTTTCAAAATTACTTTGAAACCTTTTGTTGCTTAAATATCGTTTGTGTGAATTGCTAATTACTTTTGATTTCCTAGATCTCTTTCAATTCGAGCAGCAATCTCGTGTCTAGTTATAATGATATAATATGTCTTTGATATGCTAATTTACTAAGTATTCTGAACTGGCTGATAGCAGTGGTATTCCAACTCGCTGACGCCTTCTCGCTAATATCGTAATACTCGTAATTATTGTTCTTTTGCGTACTGACCTCACTCGTCCTCATTCTGACCAAAAACCGCCTTGCTTTTGTTATCTGTATTGTTCCGGGACCCTAAAGCCGTCCCCTTGACGAGTGGTCATCCGATAGCCTGTTTGCTTGAGATGGACATCTGCGCCTTTGCGCCTTCACTCGGTTGTTATTGAAATTGTATGTTATTTAACCATCTATCACCCGAGCCGCATAGCTCTTCTTGACACGGACTAATTTAAAGTCCCTATATAAACAGCCTTTTTCAAGGCTACCTCTCGCTATTGTTCATTATTATTGTACTAATAACAACCTCCTCCACCAAGACATACTTTGGTGACAGATTGGTGGAATGTGCACGCGCGACATAATTGTTGTCGGCCTGTGACATGCGATACCTCGCGTCACGCACATAATTTGATAACTGAATCGTTGGGATATGTACCCGCCGACATAAATTGGCGGCTACATTGAGATTCGAACCCTGGCCCACATAAATAGTGGCCCTTACATGAATTATTCTTGTTGTGATATAACTATCCTCTGGCGGTATATAAATACTTGTTTGTCTTGGCTATCGTTCTCTATATCGGTGTCTTCACACCCTGTCAATACGCCCATAAATTAGTTAAGCGCTCGTGTATATAAAACCTATATTTTGACTTATACCAGAGCTTACTTGGGAGCGTGAACAAACTATTCATTGTTCTTTAAATGCAAATGATAGAATCGGTGTTTACAACTTTCTAACACTGAGAATCCTACCAGTCCACCACGAAGGTCTAAGATATCCCCTTGAGACCGTTCGTGGCCGCGACAAAATTGGTGGCAAGCGGTAAGGATCTGTAACCAAAATTGGTGGCAAGCGGAGGAATATGTCACCGCCGCGACATAATTAGTGGTAGCGCGTGACATGCGAACCTGCATCACAAGTGTAAATTCTGTTAATTTTGGTAAATTTTGGTAACAGCTTGTGATAGCGAAAAATTTAATCTATCTTGTAAATTGTTACACTGTATTGATTTAATCTTGTAATTTTAGTTAAAATTTAAGGAAAGTGTGTTTCAAAGTAAATCAAGTTAATTTGTGTGTTTTGAATAGTTTGCACACCTCATTCAAAAGATTTTGTTCATTTTAAATCACAAGATAGTTGTTTGGTAGAGACACAACAAATCTCTCATTTTGCTTTGTTGACGTAAACGTAATCTTACATTCTTTTACAAATTTAAAAAGAGAGTTAGGTATAGTTTCATTGCAGAACTTATTGTTCCAATCTTTTTAAGCTAAGATAACACTCACAGAAACATCTTGTTCGTTTATTCTCCAACCCCCCCCCCCCCCCCGTGGTAGTTGTAAATAAAGAAAAACAAGATCAAAGAAGGTTCACACCTAGAAAGAAAATAGGATAGAGAATTGACCGCGACAGGAAGTTTTCAATCTTTTGGACAGAAAGCCTTTCCTTTTGCGCTCGCCGTCAACCCACGGCTGTAAAAAAAAAAAAAAAAGAAGAAGCAAAATAGCGGAACGAAATACTTGTTTCCCTCCGCAACCTTTCGAAGAACGATCTGTTTTCTTTCAACTGGTGAAGTTTCTTTCTTCTTCCTAGTAACATTAATAAGAAGGTATAATAGTAGTAGTAAAGAAAAACGGAGGCGTGAGAATTCTTAACTCATCAAGTTAATTGCAGTTATTTGATTCATGTATAACTTAATTACTTAAGTCATTGATCATTGAGAGAAAGTCAATTTGTTTTATGTATGTGACGATATCCACTCGTTCGTTCATTTATTCGTCACTCGTTCGTATTTCAGTAGTTTAGTAGAGAGAGAGAAAGGAAAATTAGTTGTCAAAATGTTTGGACATCATAAATTGTATTATCCTGTCTATAAAGAAGACAAAGTTCTCATGCAAGATTCTTCATTTAAGTACCTACTTGCGCAACGTTCAGTTTTGCCTAAATTTGAATTGTTTAATCCCACTTACGGATTAACAGAACAAGAGGAAATTGTTCAAAATCTACGCGGCTTACGATTCCGAAAATGGTATGAATTACATTTCCAGACTAGCCTAGCGAATAGTTCAGAAATTATATTTCACGGCATCAAAACCATGTCTTTACATTATCTCTCCAATTTAATTGAGTATCATGAAGAGTTACGACCTTCAGTTCTTTTCGCATTCTCTGGTCCGAATCCGAGAATACAAATTGTTGCTTTATTACCGCTAGTCGACAAAAATCTTGTTGTCAAACACCTAGAATCAACTCTTATTGATTTGCGTTTAGTTAAATGTGACAAAACGGATGACCCTTTGAAATCTTTGAAGTTGTACAACGATTTAGCGTTTTTAATCGTTTCCAAAAACAGAAGCTATCTAAACCTCACGGCAAACGTAGAACTTTTCAATGAAAATGTATCCATTTATGAGTATTATTAGACATGAAATGAGAAATTGCGTGCATTCATGTATGTTTGTTCAGGAATATTGAAACCTATTAATTAATGAAAATGTGGTATACCGTTCTAGTTAAATCTCTTTGTATTGCAATGGCCGTATAGTATTAAAGTAATGTGGAAAGTATCAATTTGAAAATCTCATTGCAACTGTGTCGGACGTAAAAATGTCGTCAGCCCATGTGACGTAATCATCAAACTCAGGTGTTTCCGCTCAATTTATAATCTCGCTAATTTTCAATTGTAGTGTTTTGGGTTAAGTAGTAATCCCCTCGCATCTTGAAGAAATTCATATAAATTGCGTTTGATGTGTAGAATACATATCTCTCTGTTGTGCTAGATTGCTATTGACGGTACCTTAGAACTGTCCTCGAAATAGCGATTGCGAATTGCTGCCTACTCGCGTAAAACAGCTGTCGTCATCTTTTCGGAGTGACCACACCTCTTTGCGTCAGTCTAGGTCCAGCCATGCTTATGTTGATTCAATAGGTCCGTAAATTTACCGACCTGGGCGCATTTTCTTGCAGCCCCTCTGTCTTCTCCCAGAAGGCAAAAATGCGATTAAAAGGCGAATAAAAGCAAGGGAAAAGGAGGCCAAGTGTCTTGTTTCCTTTGCAGAAATATGTAAATGTGGTAAAAGTGCTAATAAGCGGCCCCTTCTGAACAGGCCTGCTATACTGAGTAAGTTTTCTGTTGAATGAAAGTAATTCCGAGCGCCATCCGCTCCAAGGTTAGTGTCAAGCGAGAAAATCTTTCAGGTATATTGAAGTTAGTATTATGTGTTATTTCATTACGTACTAGTTATCTTAGGAGCACCAATGACCAGTTCCATTCATTCTCCCTTGAGTAAAAGGTTGTCCGCACCAGAAAGCCTAGTAAAGTTGCCCACGGCCGAGTTAATTGTGTATTTGTGTAAATGTTCTACTAAATTAAGCCATTATTATCTTTTTCTGCGTTAAAATCAGACGCCTCAAAATTGCTAATGAAATTCATGCAATTATTACTAAACGTAACAAGTCATCCAATCTCATTCAAAAAAGCCAAGCCGCCCCTCTCAAAAAGGAAAATCTTAATGTAAAACTCTCTCATTCGAAGTTTAATTATCGTTAATTTGTTATTTGAAGATCAATTGTTTGATCTACAGCAGTGACTTAAGGATTCTCGAGATCTCGCCATATGTAATTGAAAATCATTTAATCTAGAGGTTAATTGTAAAGCGAATTTTAGTAAGAAATTCAAGTGTAGTGATATAATTGTGCCCTTAAACAAGGATGAAAAATGTATGAATTCAGTAAGATTAAGTACCCATATCTGATGCCGATTAATTGAAAACCTCATATTGATTCAAATAATCGTCTATGCTTGTTAACAATGTAGTTATAATGTGTTGAAAAAGCTTTTAAGGTAATCTGTATACTTATTTATAGGCAATACATATAGAAATATTATGATAGTTTAAAGGTCTTCTAACCGCTCATCTAGTCCAGTAGCGTGGACGAGCTCACATTAATTAGCTATTAGCGAATTAAAAACATTAGTATTTTATCGTTAATTGTAAATGTTCAATTATAACTCGAATATTCCTATTTCAAGCGAGAATTGTCTATGAATTGCCTAATCATTAAATTTTAGTAGATTTATTTATGTTGAGTCATTAGTACGAAAGGCATCATCATCCCTTTCTAGAATACTCTATTTAAACAAAAATTGTGCAACTTGCGTCCCACGCGCAAAGAATATAATTATTTCAACCATACTAGAAGTCAGTATGTTAATTAATTTTAGAGCTATCTATTGTTTGTTGTTCAAAAATCTCCTTAATGACTCGTAAGCTAACATAATTGAAGTAACAAGTAACTTACTTAACTTACTTATGCATCATTTAACGGATTCATAAGATCCTAACGCATAAATAGCTTATATTTTTCATATCTGTAATTTCTTGCTCTGTATCTTCATAATATCATTGTGGCATAGTGATTTTATATTTCCCATATAAATGTACAAAAGGTCTTTTACCTGTACTCTAAAACTCTTTCTGTGAGAGAATTAATTTTCATGTTATTTCGTAAGCTTTGCCATTTTGTAAACCAATTATAAAGGATTCATTATCCATTTCTATAACAATTGATACAAACTGATAAAACTAACGCTTGTAGCTATAAATTCGAAATAATTAAAGTAACAAAATGCATAAGAAATAGCCACCATAACATTGTTGCTAGTAATAATAGTATTAATACTGATGTTGCCAACAACATCCATGCTAATAATAATCGTATTGAAAACGATAATGTTTCAAATCAGGAGGTCTATAATACCTCGTACGTTTATATTAATTATATAAGAATAAAAGTGTGACAATAGTATTCTGTCTAATTCAAGGCAATGATAATCTGCATCATTAATTGGTTAAACGTACATCTAAAAGGTAGCTATAATTTACGATTACAATATATTAGTCATATGTGTAAAAGGTACAATCTCGAAACATCTGTTTCCAAATAGAATGGTTCCGTTAACGTAAGGACAAGAAACAGTTTAAAAAAAAAAAAATCTCAAAGGTTAGTTGTGTAGCTGAAGAATATATATATATACGTCTATATACAGATTCTTGAATTCTTTCATCTTCTGTGGTTTCACCCCTCTGTAGAAAATATTATATTTCAGCTCGAGGCCAAGCTGAATGTGTTAATGGTTTAGGGTAGTTCTTTTTTTTTTAAAAAAAAAAAGAAAAAGAAAAAGTTAAAAAGAAAAATGTACCGTTAGAGTCTAAAAAGTAGGTCAAGTTCATCTCTTATCCCTTAATGGTTTGTTTGGGTTCAGTAAGGTCAACTATGTGTCTACTTCCTTATTATGGTTCTGTAGATAAACAAGAATTTGGTAATTCTGTTTCCTTTTGTTTTTGTATCTTTGCGAATACAATTCGATATTGCTATCGCATACAAATTATTTGGTCTCATATTATTTTTATTCTATAAGCACATTTGTCAGAAAATCTTAATAATTTTGGAAATTATTCTTAAAAGGAATATCATTTAAATTTACATGTAAAATTTTAAGGTACATATGGAGAAAAGTTATAAAGGTTTAAAGAATTAATGCATTTAGTTTAAGCTCATATACATACTTTGTAAATGTCTATAGGTATAGCGTATTGATTAGCATCATTGAGTTTATGATCCAATCATGTAGTTTAAAGTTCACTAATCGTGTCATTTCTTAGTTTTATGTACTTATTATGAAATTGTCACTATATACTATATGAGTTCTCTTATATTGAGTTAGGGTATGTTCTATTTCAATTTTAATTAACCTTAGTATGTAGTATTGCTCGAACATACAACAGTGTTGCGACCTACCATAGGTAAAGTCAATGTTGCCAACCCAAAGTAAAAACTCATTTAACATGAAAGTGTTGCCAACTCTGAAAATTTATTTTGCCATTAGCCCTAAGTAAAAAAAAAATGTTTAGATTTGTCGGAGCAAACTAAATTTTTTTTTTCCTTAAGGGGCGTCGACTGTAGTGTGCCACACGCGCCATCTCAATTGGCGCCAAAATTTTTGCCACACTCCACAATTACTCAAACAATTAACGACAATTATTTTTCTAATTGCGTAGACAAGTTTATTTTTTTCCTTAAATCTTAAAACAAGGAAGAACGAGAGAGCAGGGAAATGTTAGTCATTCTCTTCGCGCATTCAAGTTCCTTCCAGCTGTCTTTATTTTTTTTTGTTGGATGAAATACTATGTCTGCTTCATCCCTCCCAGCCAGCTGACTGTCTGCTCAGGAATCAGTTAAACTATAACCTTTCTCGTCTAGAGAAGATAATATTTTTCTTATACAGGAAAGTAATAGATTCCTACTTTTTGGTTATCAAAATCTTAAATAAATAGAAACGACAGAATTAATATGAAATTCGTTTAGTTAACTTAAAGGTTAAAAAGGTTATTTTGTTAGTCAACCATATATTCAATAACTATGACACAGAGTCTCATCTTCCCGTAATACGACCACAAGTGTTCGATTATAAATTTGATTATTCACTCTGTTTTGGACGTTTTAGTAATATAAATTGTCACAGACATAAGTCGTTAATTTTTAAAGCACACTTGCAAAGTTTGAACTTTTGAACTCTTGAAATTTTATTGAAAATATAATGTGTCTGGAGAGTCACGGTGTAATTAAAATTGTCTCAGTAAATTGTACTATCTGTAACTAAAATTGACTCTTTGTACACATGAGGTCAAATGTTAACCTTCTCAGGTTATCAGGGTTTTTGTATCAGTAAATTTTTCCATGTACAGGAAGCTTTTAGGATACGCCCTCCGCCTGCTTACGCAGTCGCAGAAACTTAAATTCGTTTAATAAATAATTCGAAATCCAATCAGGTAAAACCCTGACTTACCCCTGCCTTCACACGTCCCTACCCTAGTGCCGTGTGAAAATGATAAGGTCAAACAAAAAGTGAGTACATCTCTCTTGAGAGAGTAGAATTAGTCAATTCGTCAATTCGGGGGATCATCATCGAGTTTTCGAAGAGGCGCGGGCCTCCGCCCGTTGCCCCCTTCGGGGGAATTCCGATCACCTTTAGAAGTGGCACAAGTTCCCGCTTGTTGCTTCCTTCGGGTAAAGTTCCATCAAACTCCACGACATGGACTTATCGTCCACAGTCTAACTTGGAACTACGCCGGAACGTTGACACTCTTGTTATAGCCCGTTCTTCGGTCGGGAGAAACTTTGTTACATCCCTCACCGACTTGTGCTATTGTGTCAGCAGTGACTGTTAACTTCCATCATACGGCGTAAGGACGGTATTCCTTCCACCACGGACATTTCATAAAGATCCATCATTGGAGACGAGCAGTGTGTGTTATCACTAATTCCATCTTAAGTGCTCAACTGGACAGTACTTCAGTTCTCACTGTGAGTATACAGTCAACCTACAAACTTAGTTATTACTATTCAGATTCTGCTTACCTAATCTGAACATTGGCTCTACAAGGATCTCTTTAAGATCTCTCAGTAATTCCACTTTTGTGTACCTAAATGCTTCCTAACACCATATTCGTTAACCTGTGCTAACGCTGAGTTACGTAGAAGACCTCATGTAGGAAAGTCACCCTGTAATGTATTCAGTCTACGGACTTATTCGAGCCAGCCAATAAAATTCTTCCTAACTCGAACTTGCATTGTTTACGTCATTCCAAAAACATTCTCAATACTTCCCTTTTGGTGAACGTTTCATAATTCTTTCTCAATATCTATATTAACGCCTCGTATCGACGTGCCCATGTTGTAGTCTACTGGAGAAGGCAGATGACCTGTGGAATGAAATCCTGTTGGACGTAGTTCGAATCTGGGAACTGCATTCACCATTCGTCTCACCTCTATTCCATCATCCATCCAGGAGAAGACCAGCCTGTGCGAAGTCCCAAACATTCCGAAGACTTCTAATCCCGTACGAAGCTCAGTGACGACATCGTCTTACATGAAGTCCTGATCATCGTCCGTCTATCCTGTTCTTGTATTTCAGCCGCTCGAAGTACAAGTAAGTTTCTCGTAATAGTGTTTTCAGTGCTTTTAAGTGATTGTGCTACCTGGTGCGTACGAAACGGCTACAGCTGCGTCGAAGATAGCCCCGGAGTCTTCCCATCTCGACTTAGAGTGCCTGGAGGTAGGACCACGGACCTCAGGTGGGTTATCACTGTTTATTTAATGTTTTCATGTAACTGTCATTTGCATTATCTTTTCATAAAGTCGCTTAACTGTAAAGGGGATCACCTCCCAAGTAGTTTCAAAATTACTTTGAAACCTTTTGTTGCTTAAATATCGTTTGTGTGAATTGCTAATTACTTTTGATTTCCTAGATCTCTTTCAATTCGAGCAGCAATCTCGTGTCTAGTTATAATGATATAATATGTCTTTGATATGCTAATTTACTAAGTATTCTGAACTGGCTGATAGCAGTGGTATTCCAACTCGCTGACGCCTTCTCGCTAATATCGTAATACTCGTAATTATTGTTCTTTTGCGTACTGACCTCACTCGTCCTCATTCTGACCAAAAACCGCCTTGCTTTTGTTATCTGTATTGTTCCGGGACCCTAAAGCCGTCCCCTTGACGAGTGGTCATCCGATAGCCTGTTTGCTTGAGATGGACATCTGCGCCTTTGCGCCTTCACTCGGTTGTTATTGAAATTGTATGTTATTTAACCATCTATCACCCGAGCCGCATAGCTCTTCTTGACACGGACTAATTTAAAGTCCCTATATAAACAGCCTTTTTCAAGGCTACCTCTCGCTATTGTTCATTATTATTGTACTAATAACAACCTCCTCCACCAAGACATACTTTGGTGACAGATTGGTGGAATGTGCACGCGCGACATAATTGTTGTCGGCCTGTGACATGCGATACCTCGCGTCACGCACATAATTTGATAACTGAATCGTTGGGATATGTACCCGCCGACATAAATTGGCGGCTACATTGAGATTCGAACCCTGGCCCACATAAATAGTGGCCCTTACATGAATTATTCTTGTTGTGATATAACTATCCTCTGGCGGTATATAAATACTTGTTTGTCTTGGCTATCGTTCTCTATATCGGTGTCTTCACACCCTGTCAGTACGCCCATAAATTAGTTAAGCGCTCGTGTATATAAAACCTATATTTTGACTTATACCAGAGCTTACTTGGGAGCGTGAACAAACTATTCATTGTTCTTTAAATGCAAATGATAGAATCGGTGTTTACAACTTTCTAACACTGAGAATCCTACCAGTCCACCACGAAGGTCTAAGATATCCCCTTGAGACCGTTCGTGGCCGCGACAACATGTTATAGTGTTCGCGCTTTTTTTTTTTTTTTTTTGAATGGATAAAAGTACTCCTCCCGAAAATATTTTTCTCAACAGAGGGGTAAAATATAATTTTCACCAAAGAGAAGTTTTATTATTATTATTATTATTATTATTATTATTATTATTATTATTATTATTATTATTATTATTATTATTAATAATAATAATAATAATAATAATAATAACTGCCGCAACTTCTAACCCTGCTCAGAACAAATAATGTGACGATTTTCACCCTACTACTTGTGACAGAATTCTGGTTCTAGAAGTCTTATTTTTTAAAAATACTCCAGTAACAAGTGAGGGGGCGTTTGCTCACAATTTTTTTACTTTTCGGAATACATAAGTTATACACCATTTTGTTTGTATCAATATCGTATCAATATACTTGATCGTCACTTTTAGCTCACATCCTAAAGTTGGTCTTGGAGTGGCATTTTATATTGTGAGCACATACGTAATGTAGCCTTCTATGAGTGTTTCAGAATTATTTGTCATTTATCTGTATATACAAAGTCTTATATCCCCCAACTTGTTTGATCCTTCTGAACAATCAGAGTTAACAGCTGCAATAAAATCAAAAGTTAAGCTATTACAGAATAACTAAAATTAATGGTAGTTTAATTTCGCTGTTTGGAAGGCCGTTAAAAGTGGGACTTCATGCAAGCGAGTGCAGTAACTAATCGTTTTATTGCGTATTGATTGTAGTTACACATGACGTATTGTAATTATTTTTTAAAATTTTCTCCCCACCTGAAAATTTGCACTATGATTGTTCATGATTTTTTTTTCTGTTTCAGTGTTCCTATCTGTCATCGTTGGGAGGAAAAGGGACCTTTCTCTGATGCTTGGTTTCCAAAGAGCTGGCGATGGAATTTAACTCCCGAGGAAAAAAGAGCAAAGTTCACGTTGTGCAAACTAGCCTTAAAGACACTTATCATTCGTGAGTAAAAATAAAGATCTTCAAATGAACAAATGCCACAAATCTTCAAAATGTTAGTAGAAAGATATTCACTTCCATCTGCCTTGTTGTTTGAGGATGAAAAGGATTCGGCATGCTTGAAACATGTTGACCTGTTCCTCCTCGCTTTGTTGGAAATCAATGTAAAGGCATCTCTTTCGAAAACTAAAAGATGGAAGAAACTGCTACTGGTATAATGGATGGGATAATAAGTGGGATACTTACCGCAGTCCCCATTTTTAACCTACTTGAGCACGTGAGGCTTTTTTGATATGATGCTGCATTTCTGTACTTTCAATAACTATGAAAGGTGTTTTCCTTCATACGAAATTTATAGAAAAATTTGATTCTTTTTATTTTATATATTAAAAGATCTCTGTAAGTTTTAGATTATAACCAACAGATTTGCATTGTCTACATATTTCTTGTTTGTATTACAAATAATAAAGACAATCAGTGTTTCTTGTTGCATTACAAATAGCATGAATATTATTTTATACGACAAAACGTGCACATTGTACATATAACTAATAAATGTAGAATTCAAATTAATGGTTATGTGTTTTCGCTTTCATCCCTCAGAGGTTAATTAATTTTAAGATGTACTTTCTTTTTCGATTTTTCACCTCCAAAATAAAGGTGTCTTAAATTGGAGTTATAAAAGTTTAGTCCTAAATTTTGCACTGTCAATAAAACCCATTGTTCTTGTGTATGTGAGTGTGTGTTGGATGTGGGTGGTTGTGTTTGTGTGTATGTGTGCGCATACTAGCGTAATAATGGATAGCTATAAAATTTATGGAAGCACGTGTTGTACCGTAATTTCATTAAGAAGAAGGTACTAGTAAATACACATGAATAAATTCCAGTGACGAAATGAGTGGATTCTTCTTAGTACTAAGGGCCGCGGTTGCTCAGTAGTAGAGCGTTCACCTCTGGTGCTTGGGGTTCCGGGTTCGATCCCAGCCCCCGCGAAGTGAACTTTGTCCACGTAGTGGACAAACACCGTGTGCGTGGGTTTTCTCGGGGTTCTCTCGTTTCCTCCCACTTTCTTCATTCCACCATTTCATTAATTTCTCATTATCACCGTCTCCTTTAGCCTAACCGGTATAAGCGTGGGACGTAAAACTCAAAGATTTTATTTCATTTCATTTTCTTAGGACTGTAAGTACAATGTTCCTTTATTTTTCCATTTCATTCTTTGTTTTTATTCGTCTTTTCTCATTCTTAAAAGTTATGTAGGGCTTTTTTTTTCGCCAAGGGTGAGTCTTACATTCGAGGGTTTTTTTTTTATGTTTTTCAAGTCGATTCAATGCGTCTCGGTTTTCTTTTTAATGTATGGCTTTAAATTTATCCTTTCGTGGAGCAAGCGCTGCCGTTTCTTTCCTGTTGCATTAGGTATGTAATTATTCCTCGACAGCTATTGTATATTCGTTTCTTAATGTGTAGATAAATATACCACACATTAAGGCGAATATATACTCTTCAATAGGCTAGTATCCAAATACTAAAAAAATATAAATCAACAACACTAGAGGTGGTTAATTGGATATGGAAATCCCCAATCCATAGATAATACGAACATTCGGAGAAGCGAAATTACCAAATTCTTGGTACAGACCAATCAAATAGACCACAATACTTTGACGTTCCCCAATGTGTGCTTCCGAGAGAGGGTGGTGATGTATTTCGCTGTGGCAAGATCTAGGGTTCTTAGGGTCTATCCTGATCTGTTATTTATTACAATAACCCAGTGGTCTTACTTATCTGGTATAGGAGCTTGTAAATTATTATGCAAATTACAACACAATGGTGAAAAATCAAGCAGCAGCCACAAGGATAAATTTATTTTCATTATTGTTTTTACTTATAATAATCGTTGTCCAGTTGTTATTCGTAGACTTTTTTTTTACCCAAGAAAAGTGTTGCGGCCAGAGATCAGTTCAGAACTGTCAAGAAAAAAAACGCAGTTAAGAAAATAGAAAAAGTATGATTTTTTTCTTTTTTATCATTTTTTAAAAAAATGTGTTGTAAGCTGTGTGTTTTGGAGTAGATATTATTATTATTATTATTATTATTATTATTATTATTATTATTATTATTATTATTATTATTATTATTATTATTATTATTATTATTATTATTATTATTATTCAGTTTCATATGTCCAAATAATCATAAATTGATGTGTATCCAGTGTTGACATTAGGAATCTCAATCTATGTATAGTAGGATCTCGATTATTCGACACAGTTTCAGGGTTATTTGTTTCAACCACTATTCAACCGATCTATTTCAAAATTTACAGGGCCAGAACTAGGTAGCCCTAGTAGCCTAACCCCTAACTTTGGTGCAAAACGGTAGAATAGGGGCTGGTAAATAGCCTCAAAAGTGTGGCGAATAATCGACGTAGTACATGGATTGAAATTCCTAATATCAAAACTGCGGATGCACATCGATTTCTAATGGTTTTGACATTTGGAACTGAACAATCCTGTCAGACTTCCATGACATTTGAGGTAGGAGAAGCAAAGGGGTGTAAGTGACATTTTCAATAGAGTATGTATGTCTCTAAAATGGATTCTGCATTGCAAAATATACAAACTGCATAATGAAGTTCGGCGTAGAGCATTCATGGGTAGACTTTCTATTTGACTGCGACGAGCTTCACCATCCAGTTTGTATATTTAGCTGTGCAGAATCCATTTTTGAGACATCAATACTTTATTGCAAATATCGCTTACACACCTTTGCTTCTCGCCGCCTCATTTCGAGAACTCCCCCCTTCCAATTCACATGAAGGTGTGAAAAAGACGTGATTTACACGTGGAAATCACGTAAAAAAGACGTGATTTACACGTCATTTCTATGACGTGTAAAAGACGTCATAAAAATCACGTCATATTCTATGACGTGTAAAAGACGTCATAAAAATCACGTCATATTCCCGGACATTTCCACGTGGGAAAAGACGTGTAAATCACGCCATGTTCGGTGTATTTTACGGTGTTTTACACCAAAAAAAACACGTCTTTTCGACGTCGGTGTGCCGCTTGGGATGGATGAACTGCAGCCTTTTAAAGTTAGCGAAGTTTCGTTAACTTTGATGTCACAGTTAGCAACACTGGGAACAATAAAAGTGCAATGATTTGATGATGTTTGTGGTTCACATTCATTAAATGAAGAATAAAAGATTTTCTTGACTTTTTTTTCATTATTTTGATCAAGAAGGCTCTCTGAAATAGTAAAATGAGCCTCCCCCTGCTCCTCCGTTTTCTTAAACCGAAATAATCTGAGGTGGAAATTACGATTACGAAACGCACAAATTTCAAGTTCACTTACTTAAAATGGTCTTCGCAAACAAAATTTCACTGATTTATTATTATTATTATTATTTTATTTTTTTACATGGACCAATCATTTACTTGGTTGGTGTCTTCTTCGCTAATAGCATGTAACCGTGCAGGTACTCCAATAGGTGTTGGCTCACTCACAACTCGTCCAGGAGTGGATCTAGGGGGAAGAAACCTTTTTATTTTATATATAAATAAAACCGATCTCAGAGTTTGGAGCTCTTAAAAGTACCTCTGAATAGCAGTATTACTCCCCCTCCCTTCCAGAAGTCCGACCTGAATCCGCCCCTGCGTAGCACATTGACGATAGTCACAAATGCTGAAGGTCCATGTAGAATCATAAACAGCACTTCAACTTCATGTAATTCACGATTTATTCATAATATTTCTGCTACGCACCACTGGTTATCATACATATATGTATGTAACAAAAGTTCCTTTTTGCAGATTTCTTAAATCTACACTTTGAATTGCAGAAGTTCGATTTTGGGGGAAGCATGAAGTTAGTTAATGGTGACCCGTTACTGCCATAAAAACTTAGCCATTTTCCGAAAACCAAAGATGACTTCGTTGAATACTAGTTACCGGTCGCATACTTTCCCTTTTTTTCTTCCGGGAGTCGTCGAATTCAGTTCCAGGCAACAAAACGAGAGTAATACCCGGAGTTTGTACTTGCACTATACTCACGAATTCTTCTGCGGTTTTAGTGGGGGCGCGGTGGCTCAGTGGTAGTGCGTTCACCTCCAGTGCTTAGGGTCCCTGGTTGGATCCCAGCTCGCGCCGTGTGGGCTTTGTGGTGGACAAACACCGTGCTCGTGGGTTTTCTCGGGGTTATCCCGTTTCCTCCCACTTTCTGCATGTCACCATTTCATTCATTTCTCATAATCACCGTCTTCTTTAGCCTAACCGGCAAAAACGTGGGACGTAAAACTTAAAGATTTCATTTCATTTTTTTCTTCTGCGGTTTTAATACTGTGTATCAGTTTTTGCTTAAGGTTATGCCGCGTTGCCACATTCTTTACACCTCCCCCGTCAATACACAGACCCTTGCATGGCCGGTTTCACTGCAAAACCACTTCTTTATCGGATCTGTCTGCATCTCGAACATCTGAAAGCAATTTTTAAAGTGGAATGCAGCACCATCAGAAATCACTGACACGGTTTGAGAAATTGTAGACACTTATTTTCACGTATTCAGACCTTTTTCTATAAAATATATTTTCGCTTTTCTTCGAGTATTTTTAGAATCTTGTCTATGGCTATGAGTACATGAGCCAAATCGTGTGTTTTATCGTCGTTTATTACAACAAAACTGTCAGTTGTTTCATATTCCGGTGATAACTCTGAATTTCACTTTGCAGAATAACAGTCCAGTTTTCAGCAAAGTCCACATGAAGTAAAATAGAATTTGTATCTTGAAATTTTATACGATGCTTTTCGGTAGCAATTAATTCTCTTTGGATTTTCTTGATATAGTCATGAATTACAATTCTTACAGTTAAACCAGCAATGTACGATATGAATACAGAAAGTGGCACAGTTTTTTAACGAGATTATTGTTTTCCCATATGGCATAAGTAACACTTTCATTTTCATCAGGATCAATAATTAAAGACTCCACACTTATTCCTTCCACTCCAGGACATTCACCACATTCTTGAAGAAGACAGTTGTCATTTTCTACGGATTATACTACTAAAGGAAATAGGTCACTCATGACAGCTTCAATACAGGCTGCACTTTTGATTTGTAGCAACGCAGTAGCAGCTAACTTAAAATTTGCACAAGACACACACACACACATACACACTTCCCTCGCAGGTCGCGGACTGGCCCACTTTAGTCGAATACTGTAAAATTCCGAGTGACCCATTCTTATGTTGGGATTGTTCTGTTTAAAAAGTCAGTAAATTTGTTTGGAACGCGTAAGAAAACGTTTTGATTTTTTTTTAACTTTTTGTCCTTTTTCGATCACTGTAATGACATCGCACTTAACTGAGACTTTATCTGGAGCATTCCAAATCATCACTGAGGTAATAGTTCAGGCTTTTTGTAGATCATCAGAATTTATTGGATGGCCATTTCAAGTAAATTTAAAATTTGTGTGTTTCGTTCCACCTCAGATTATTTCGGTTTAAGAAAACGGAGGAGTAGGGGAGGCTCATTTTACTATTTCAGAGAGCCTTCTTGATCAAAATAATGAAAAAAGTCAAGAAAACCTTTTATTCTTCATTTAATGAATGTGAACCACAAACATCATCAAATCATTGCACTTTTATTGTTCCCAGTGTTGCTAACTGTGACATCAAAGTTAATGAAACTTTGCTAATTTTAAAAGGCTGCAGTTAATTCATGAGGCATTGATCGAGAGTGGTATTTGGTGTGTTTATTACTCATGTAAAGTTGAACCATCTGACAAAATTTCAGAATTTTAAAAGATGGTGTTTTCGAGAAAATGGCGCCCAAACATGGCGATTTTTGAAAATTTTACAATTTCTCGAATTTTTTGTGGCAAAACGGTTGCACACAGAAGCGATACAATTTTTTTTTTCGGAAAGCGGGTAATCAGGTCTTACCAACCGTGGAAACAGAATTTTAAAATTCAAACCGGAAGTGCTCGAAAAAAATTCGCAAACTTCGACTTTTCAGGTAAATTGACGTTCATTTGTTAATTTATGTACAAAAAGATACGCATGCGCAAACCAAACTATAATAAAATATAGTTTACTTATATCCCTATGTACATACCACAACAAGAATTATACCTCTACCTGTCTCCATAGCCGAATGGTGAGGCTCCGAAGTTGACCATTTTCCATGTCTTCTACAATTCATAAATTGTACTCCCCGTCTTTGATGGCCCATTACTTGGCGGGAAATTTTTTTTCGAGAAAACAAAAAAATATGGGTCTCTTAAAAACATGTCTAGTTGCTATAAAAAAGTTTCAACAATATCTGAGATGGTGATGGTACATGCTCTGCCTGAATTGAAATGGGAGGCACCTCCTATTGCTGTGTGTGTGTATGTATGTATGTAAATTTATGTATATGTATGTATGTACGTATATGTATGAATGTATACGTATGTTCTAGCATAAATATGGAAGACCTGGAGCAATTTCTACCAAACTTGTTACCGGTACCTATAATACCTACAAGCTACAACTTGAAAAAAATATTGTGAGCGTAAGACACTCTTAGCGCTCCTGGTGATGGAGATAAAAAGGAGGTGACACGTAAACATAATCAAAAACGGCCGATGTTATATCAAATACATTGTTATCGGAGCAATTGGGATAATAAAGTTTTGCTGATGCTCATTGACGTTGCCGTTGACGATGTCATTTAAGTCGAAGAATAGTCCATATCGGCATGGAAGCGTGAGAAGGGGAAAAATAAAGTATTCAAAACGACAGAGATTACTGTCGAATCCATTTTCAAGGGCTGCTAAGCTGAATAGTGACTTACCCGATGAAATTTAGTCCAAATTTTAATTGAAAGAATTATAAGCGGATAGATGTTCTGAAGTTTTTGAAAAGTCTCATAGAGGAGATGGGGATCATTTCTGTAATTACTTTTGTCCATTGAAATCGGCGTTGTCTGTTGTTTGTGATCGCATCACAAGAAAATGACTGAACCATTTGAAATGAATTTTCAAACATATTTGGTACCTACCTCAAATTGTGCTTTTGTCAAGTCACTTTGATTAAAGGGCACGTCTAAGGAAAAAAAGGGGTACAAAAATTAAAATAGAATATCTTTTGGGCAAGGGCGCCCATCAGAGGGCAAGGTGGGGCGCTCGCCCCCCTAGAGGAAATTGTACTTCAGAATATAGAAAACACAATAGGATTTTTACATTAGTTACAGCAAAATTTGAAACTATTTTTGAAACGTAGCTTATACTTGCCTCCCCTTGGAAACCACAACATGGACGCCCTTGCTTTTGGGTATTAATTTTATCATTATAATTTCATTGAAATGCGTATGAAAAGGAGGAAGGGTTCAAATATTCTCCATAGACAATTTTCCCCTACGAATAACGGGCATTTCAGATAGTTAAATATATGCATATACCGGTACATAGTGTGTGTGTCTTGGAGATAAATGTTGATTATTACTCTTGGTTGTCAAATCTTTTATAAACTAAAGGAACTTTTTCTGTAAAGGTTTGCAAAATACGTTATTATCTTAGTTTTAATATGTAGAAAACATTGTTGTATGTATTTGTATGCTTCTTTCATATGTTTTTCGTCAATATTGATTTCTTGCGTACAACGCTTGAGTGTAGTAGCGTATGCAGATGTCCATGTATACGCGCGTCTCTTACAACTATCTTCGCCTACCAACCCTTCCCGACAACAGCAGCCAGCAACATTTTAATTTAATTGAGAAACAATTGATATGAGGTGACATATTAATGAATTCTCTAGTGATGGTTCACGCAGATTTTCTTGTAAAACCGAATTCGCGGGATATTTCTGTAGTGGCCATCAGGTAAAATCAACGTTTGGTGAATATTGCTTTCCATCACTAAATAGCAAACATAACCTTTCTGTGAACAAGTAAATGGAGGGAAAATGACCTTTGACCGATGTTGACTTGGCTTGATCTCATGTTGCCTGGAAACGAACGCCCCTTCCCCGTCATTTGTCAGAACAACGCCAACTCCTTTGGGACTTGCAGTTAGTGGACTGTCGCCATGTCAACCGATGCAACTTCTTTTTCTTCTCTTCTTGTCGTCTTTTTGCCGGTTGACAACTTCTATTCACGTCGTTGTCTTTCCCCCAGGGAATACCTACGTCTCTGTCGCCGACAACTGCCGACAGCTTGACATGTCTAATTGCCATTGGACCACTTTGTTCTTATTCAAAGCATTCTTTGCGCCCCCTACCCGTCATGTACTTTATTACGCGAGAGGGGACAATTAAATTAGTTATTTGCCTTTTGATAAGAGGAAACTCAGAACTTGATGGCAGTGAATATAAGTAAATGAAATACAATATACATCACTTCCCATTGGTTAACATTTCGATATTGTTGATCTTAGACGTTTTCGTCTGTGACACTTAATAGAAGTTGGGAACAATTCCTTTGTGGCAAACCTTTTAATGAAATTCCATACTAATTTATTTCTATTTATTATTTATTCTACTCGTAACACCTTCTTCATAGCTTCTTAACATTTTGTTAGCATATCAGAATTAATAAAGTAATTTTTTAAAATCTAATTTCATGGTTGGTTCTTCACTGGTAACGTAACACTGCCGTGATTGTGCAATCATGATTGTCAAGTACTTATCCACAAACTATTGTTCTCATTACTAAGACCATAAGCATTTTCGGAAAATTTCGTCCGAAGAGAACACACTTCCGAGAGTAAACTACCCACTGGGTTGACCACACGATCAAAATATGCAGTTGGATTGGAATTTTTATAATTTTTAGTATCTTTTGTGTTGTTTATTGCATTTCTGCATTTAAGTCACAACACTGAAAACGAACATCTAACTACGCTATTTTGAGTAGATAAATACATTATTTGAGAGGCTCAGAGAAACACAATGGTATGCATCATTTTCTAACTTTCGAGTAAACTGGAAAAGAAACTAGACTTCTCATGCAATACAATGCTATGAGGCACATCAAACAAGCATCCCCTGCTGTTTGCAGAGATAGTTCTGAAATTAAATTACCTACATACTGTTCTGTGGTTCGATCGCAACTCATTAGACCTAATAACTCAATTTCACCGGAAGCAGCACTTATCTTTCCCCGAGCCACTAATATAGTTAAAATATATAAAATAAGGATACTTAATATTCTGTGTCGCCTAGCAGGACATATGCAAGAGTGCTATAGAACGTTTACCAATTTTTATATTTTGACAATTTACAAATTTAATGGTAGGCAAAATATATACTTCCCGAAATTTAAGAGGAGGTATCACCGTACCATTAACTAATGAAAGATAATTGGGCCCTGTATCCAATCAAATTATCATATATTGTAACAAAGCCTCAGCACAGATAATATATTTCTTTAGGAATTCACCACTTTCTAAAATGTATTTCTTAAATATATTGTTGATAATTTTTTATCTTTTGAGCGATTCATGGTGAGCTAATTACAGAGGTACATACTTGAGTCCTATAGGACATTTGCCAGTTTTTCAAAACAACTCCTAAATTTAAGGGTGGAATAACCGCACCTCCGTCGAATTTCGAGAGGAGTGCGTCAAGAGAACCAAGGCATAAATGTCTTATGAAAGAAAATGAGAACTTGTATCTATCCATATGAATATATGTTGCAATAAAACCACACCTTACAGGATAAATTATGTCAAAAATTTCCCAAATCTGAATTTTGGGCAGTTTCTGACCCATTTAAAAGAAGAACATAGACTACCCGAAATTTACCGATATAGGCGTATAGGTCTATCCAAGTCCTTGTGTATTCATCAAATTTTATATTCTAAAATTTTCAAAATTTAATTTTGGCCAATACTCCCTCCCAAAATTTAAGAGGTGTGAACCATGCTACCTGTGTCCCATTCAAAAGACTGAACTATTGTAATAGTTCATATTCACAAGTTTCAATAAAGCAACATCTTACAAGATAAATTAGAACAAATATCGATCACGTGGTAAATATACAGTAAAAAGGTATGTGAGTAAAATTTCACCTATTGGATGGGTGCAAGATGAATTACAATTTTTTTTAGAGGAATAACCTTTGTTCCAGAAAGCAATTATGAATTTTTATTTTTGAGAATTCCCAAATTTAAAAGTGGATTCAATGTAAAACCTCCCTAAATTTAAGACAGGAGCATAAAGGTACCTATGTCCCATGAAAGAAAATAAGTAGCACCCTTCACCAATTTTTATTTTACAATTTTACCAATTAATTTATAAGTTCAGTGGTAAGTCAATGCAGTAAAAATTTGAAAGGGTTCCATCATTGTACCAGTGTCCTATGAAATAAATGTACCTCGGCATTGTCCTTGAAAAATTTATGGAATATTTGTCGATGCTCTCATATATTGAAAGTATGAACATCTTAATGACAAAATGAAATCAAAAGCTATTGTCAAAACATGGAATGAATTTATATAGTTCCTACATTTGGGGGATTCAGGGTAGGGATGGCCACATTTTCCGGAAAAACGGAAAACGGAAAATATATTTTCCGGAAACCGGAAAATTGGAAACGGAAAACGGAAAATTTTCCGGAAAATCGAAAACGGAAAATTTTCCCGAAAATCGGAAGGCGGAAAATTTTCCGGAAAAACGGAAACGGAAAATTTTCCGGAAAAACGGAAGACGAAAAATTTTCCGGAGAAACGGAAGACGGAAAATTTTCCGGAAAATGGAAATGTTCTGTTGGAATAGTGACATTGGTCGTCTTACATTAAGAAATATAACGAAAAATGCTACGCGAAAACAACCTGTAAATGAGGCAATGCTCTTCACCATCTATTGTGTTTTTCAGATGTAAAGCATCACGGGCAGTAGCCAATGCTGTGCGATATTCCGCGCGGTGTTGCCGGATTTCGGACTCCCCTTTCCCTTCTCGCTCTTCCTCTAGTTGAGATTATTACACATACATTGGCAACATTATTCACAATGTAAATATACTATTCCAGCAAAGTCAAAGATTTTGGCTGTGTATCCTAGAAGTATATATAGCAACTGAATAACATACCTATTAACTTATTCCAGTGGAACTGCTAAACGTTCGTCTTCAACACTACTTTCACTATTGTCTATGTCAATTAATATTTCGCCATTGTCTGAATCTGACTCTTGTAAATTTTTTATTATGAGTTCCAAAAATTGTAAACACAAAAAATAATTCTTCGAGCTTCACTTCGTAGCACTTTTTTTTTTTTTAAGAAAATTCCGCACTTGTACTCGGTTTCCTTAAAGACATTGTCAACTATAATTTTGGAGAACAAATGAACTACCACAAAAGAAAGCAACCTAGACACTGATGAATTCCTACACACACACAATCAGCTCCTTTGCTTCCATGTCTGTTCCTATAATAACATACTCTTATACTTGATGTAGGTCTCACAACAACAATCCATCTGATTCGTAAGCAACACGATATGGTCGAGTTTGTTTTGGGTTACAATAATTTATGACACCACTCAGACGCCTGGTGCTTTTGCATCCCTGCTAGAGGAGTAAAGAAGGAGCACGTAATTGGCCACACATACGTAAGGTATTGAAACGAAGAAAAAAAATCACACTGCGTTTCTTCTGTCGAATAAGGAAGAATCTTGCATGAAGGCAATTTCAAAACAATATTACGAATGTCCCATACCTTCTGTTCTTCCACATGAGCTCCCGCCGGGAATCGAATATATATATATATATATATATATATATATATATATATATATATATATATATATATATATATATATATATATATATGAATCAAATTGCAGAGGCTTGTTATTTAATTCGATCGCTTACTATTCTCAAGGGTGTAGAAACGGGGGAAAAGAGGTCCTTGACTTTCCAAACGATTTCCAGCCCCGAAATGAGGTTCATCTAGTATATGTTTAGTAAACTTATTTAATAGTTAATGCAAATTAGGAACGTTTATAATAAAATACGATTTTTAAAAAAAGAAAAAAGAAAACATCATCAATACAGTTTCTGTACCTAATTACAAGGACGCTGATTTCTCTGTAAATTGGCGGGGGGTGCATTCAGATGCAGAAAGCATATATGACAAATTGCATTCAAATTATGCCTAATATTGCAAATTTACAAATAATATGAGGGGGGCCCATATGAGTTTTGGGGGGCCCTGGCCCCCTCCGTCCCCCAGGATCTACGCCCTTGCCTAATTAAAATAACTAACATTAATTATATGCTTTATATTCTTATTTCCCTAACTGGACGCTCACCGTGTGAACTCACTACTATATTATTGCATAATAATATCTGAGTTGATATTTTTTCGAATTTTTTTTCCCCTTTAGTATTTTAATCTACATTAACACAAAGTCTGATAAACAGACTGCTAGAAACAGCATTTGTTTTCTTATGAATAGCTTATTGATTTATCTCTTACAATCCGCTTTTCAACTTCAGTACTGTCAAGATCCGTCTTTTGTTAAGGTAGCATCGAGAAAACATAATATGTGTATAGTATACATGGTGAGTTAAAATGCTTTCATATTCTGAAAGAGGTCATTTGTTCTGTTTTTAATGTGTGAAAAGCTTTCCTCCCCCTGAAAGTAATGTTCCCCTAGAACAACCTGTTGGTTACACCCCTGATTATCCTTTAATAAAAGTTGAGTTCCATTTCCAAATCGAAGAAAAATCCACTGGAAATTAGACGGGACTCAACGCTCGTTTTACTAATTGTTTTATATGGAAACCTTTCAAAGCGTGTATCATGACAACCAGTTGTCATAAAAAGATGTAGTTTTCACGTATGTGTTCGTAATTCTTTTCTCTACTTCGTAAAGTGAGCAGTTAATGTGCTAATACAATATTTCTAATAAGCGCCTCTGCTATTGTCAAGATTCGCAGTAGCGCGAGAAGTCAGCGTGCAGAACTGCTTGTCGCGAATTGTCAACACCGCTCAAAGCCAATTGGACGCCGCGTAAAGCCAACTCAAGGCCATGCCGCTTCTCATCTGAAATCTGCTGTAGTGCTAAAGAAACGCAGCTCAAAACTTAACAGTGGATAGGAGAGAAAAGGTCGAGTAAATCAGCGACGAAACATTCCTTCCTCCTACATCTATTTGTACACTTGCTTAATCATGTACTTTTTTTTGTTTGCGTGAGGGCTTGCAGATCATTCGTTTGCACCGGGAAATTTCCATCATGCGTGTGTTTCGGGGAATCCCCGATTATGCGTGTATCTGAGGGCAGAACTCTGGCAGTAGAGCTGGCAGTGTGTTATTAATACAACTGGTATGTTTATATTCCAACCATTTCTTCATTGCTTATCGTGATCACGGTGATCTGTCAAGGTCACAGATCCTGGGGGGCCGGGGGCAGCCCCCTCAAAGTTCATGTGGACCCCGCATTTATTTATAAATATACAATTTGAATCTTAAAACCCTCATATATACCTTCTGCATCTGAATGGATCCCCAAAGTTACACAGAAATCGGCGCCCTAGATTGATTCTATAGAATCCACACGCAGTAGTATTGGCGGGAGTACACTACGTATTCCAACTGAGCTCAGGCGTTAGAACATCGGATTAACATTCAGAAGGCCGATGTTCGATTCGAGCACCCTATCGTCCCGATTTTTTTGTTTAAAGTTTATTACTCAGTTACATCTGACCTGTGCCATAGACTTTTTAACCCTAAGATAAATTCAATTCTACTGATGTAATTCAATTTTACACTTTACCCTAGTGTTACCATCTTGCAACAATAAGCGTCACGAATTCCAAATACCGGTACTATTGACTATAAATACCATAGTATGTAGCACTACTTGAAACTAGCGCCAGCTATTCATATAATGATCTATTCCACATAATTCTCTTCGTAACTTTTTCCGCTAATTTCTCTTAAACTGAAGGACGATTCCACCTAGTCATCGATACATCAATTCAGTTCTCAATGCTGACTTATTATCTATGTTTCTGTATGCATTTGAAAGTTTTACTTATTATTAAAGCAACCCAAAAGCATACAAAGCATAAAAAGCATAATAGCTATTTACACATATGGTTGGTACCTTGAACATGGTTGTGGCTGTCTAAGGGTCCAGAAGAAACTAATATTAAAAGCATAATTTTAGAAAATAAAGCATAAAGCATAATTTAAAAGATATAGCACAATTCTTTAAAAAATCTCTTTAACTTCAAGTTTAACATACTGTATTAATATTTTTAAGAAACAATATTTACAATGCAAAATCATTGAGAACATAACAATGCAACAATGAAAAGCTTATTTTTATTTCTGTAAACTTTTTGGTCTAATCTTTTGACGTGGAGAAAAGAATAAAGGACAAAAAGAAGAAAACTTCCACCAACAATGAATAGTACACAAGAACTCCACACTATACTATTATGTGTACCTCTTGAAGTTGAGCACTTTCTGTACTTATTGGTGGCATCTTTTACTTTTCCTTTCTGTATATATGCACCTCTAAGGCGCACACAAGTGATTTTAAAAAACTGACTCGAGTAAAGCCTCTCTTTACAGTGCATTAGGTAGAAAGTTCATTAAATATGAAAGAAACTGGTTGCATAAAATATTAATAAATAGATCAAGATATTTAGAATATTTAATGTATAGTAAATATTATACGTTAAACACGATTAATGTAAAACAATGATTGAAATTAATAATAAAGCATAATAAAGCATAATTTGGAAAAAAATAAAGCATAATGTGGGTTGCTCTACTTATTATTCTACATGCATGTTTTGTTACTAAATTGTGAACTCCTAATGCAATCAAAGTGTTTATTATTATTATTATTATTATTATTATTATTATTATTATTATTATTATTATTATTATTATTATTATTATTATTATTATTATTATTATTATTATTATTATTATTTCATAAACGTAGATGATAATCTGGGTGCTGCTACCTCTATATCTAAGATTATCGCTTCACCTGGTGCACGGTCAAATGCATCTAAAGTAACAGAAAGATCCCAGAAAAAATGTTTTACAAATAAGGGAACATAGTAGTACGTAAGAAATAAAAAAGAATTCTTGTTATCTCAGAGACCCTAAACCTTGTTCTTCCGCAAGAGCAGAGGTGCTTCATAGTAAAATACGTAATATGGTACCAAAGGATCTTCTTCATTTGCCTTTCGTGGAAGCAATTCGGTTTCTTGAATTTATGAATGAAGTAGAACCAAGTTACCACTCACCATCCAGGCAAACTGTGACTCGCTGTATGGAGGCCTTGTTTTCTAAGGAGGTGTGTGGCTGCGGAATCGATTGATTTGACAACAGATAGCTGGGCTTCGTAGGCTACGGAAAGTTATATTACAATCACAGCTCACTATATGCTTCCATCTAAGTTCAATAAGTTCAGTCCTTCAAATAATTGAAATAGAAGTGAGGCACACAAGGGTAAACCTAACTCAGCATTTAGCACATGTTGCAGAGTAGTGGAACATTTTAGATAAAATACATGCAATTGTCTATGACAATGCTAGTAATATCACAAGTGCGGTACGAGAACTTCCATATGCAAGCATATGTTGTTTTGCTCAGACCCTACAACTCTCTATAAATAAGGGACTTGCAATAGAGAAAATCGAGAAAATGTTAAGTGTTGTTAGTAGGATTGTTTCCCACTTTAAATATAGTACGTTGCCAACGTCAGAACTGGAAAAACAGTAAAGGTTATTAGGATTGGAAGTACATTTCCTTATACAGCAAGTTAAAACTCGGTGTTACAGCATACATGAAATGCTTGAGAGATTGATAGAACAAAGAAGAGCTCTTAACAATGAATTATCAGATAGAAATGTAACAAAGAGTCAGATTGCAAGAAGTTTAACCCTTTAAGGATGTCCAAAATTTTAGACTTTCACTCAAACAGCTACTGCTTCCTTACTATTTATCGTAGGATCATGGTTCATACCTCGTTTTTCTCACGATAGAGCATACTTACCAACGGTACCACGTGTCGGTATCATAAACCTTAACCGGAAAATCGAAAAAAAAAACGGAATTTTTCTGAAAAAAATCACCCCTTCGTAACACTTGCGCCCCTCGGGCCCGTCCCCGGTTTCACGTAGGGATCTAAAAAAAATTGATAAATACCCAAAGGTAGGTCTACACACAATCCTTATGCAAGTTTCAATCTGATATCTTGAAAACTAAAGGCGTGAAAAAGTTTTGAAATTTGCCTTAAGAAAAAAAGTCACGTCCCTTCGCACCACTTGGCGCCGCCAAGTTGACCATCCGGTTCCAAAACGCATCTGCGGTGTTCTTTGGTCCATCCTTGACTTGAAAAATAAAATAAAAAATCCCGGCTTAAATACCTGTTACAGAACCTAAATAAGCGGTCAAAGACGATAGTACGCCATGGTATATAAATATACCAGAACTCTTAAAAAGATTAAACTTCCTACAGACTAGGGATGACCACATTTTCAGGGAAAACGGAATATAATTCTTCCGGAAACTGGAAAATTAGAAAGGAAAGACGAAAAATTTTCCGAAAAAACGGAAACGGAAAATTTTCCGGAAAATCGGAAGACGAAAAGTTTTCCGGAAAAACGGAAACGGAAAATTTTCCGGAAAATCGGAAGACGGAAAATTTTCCGGAAAAACGGAAACGGAAAATTTTCCGGAAAATCGGAAAACGGAAAATTTTCCGGAAAATCGGAAGACTGAAAATTTTCCGGAAAAACGGAAACGGAAAATTTTCCGGAAAACGGAAAACGGAAAATCGGAAAACGGAAAATTTTCCGGAAAAACGGAAAACGGAAAATGTGATTTCCGGAAACCGGAAAACTCTTTTTCCGGAAATTGCCATCCCTAATTCAGGGTACAAGGGAATAAAGTCTCATTACCGAAAATTGTGAGGAAAAGGACATAATTTTTACGATACATTTAAGTATATTGAATATATCTTAAATATATTGAATATGCATATTTAAGGTAATATATTTTGTGAACATTTTCCACAAACTTTTCTTCCTCAGTACAAAGGGTCAAACAAGCTTTAAAACTGCAAGCTAAGGCAATTTTCCTTTGCTCACTTCTTTGTTGAACAATTTTCCTCCGGTACTCTTACTTCGAAAAATCAATTATAATTAACATTAAATTGTTTAATGTTTAAAAACATCTGTTTACATTCATGTAAATAAGTTAATCCAATAATCGAGATTTGAAAGCAATTAGATACAACCATAAGTAATTACATAAGAATTGTAAAATAACAATGATTATTAAAAAAACTGTTATAATGAAAATTTCAAATGAAACAGTAAATATCTATTCTTCGGTACTTTGTTCCCATGATGTTCGGCAGGTACTACTAAATCTTCTGCTTTCAAAGGCTCCAACCTGTCATGTTATGTCACTGTCTTGACGTACGGTACAGCATTCATGCTGTTTTTTTATATATATAAAAACTTATGGACTGTGAGCTGTCTCTTCATACTCCTTGCTCGGTTGCTACATAAATTGATGCACCAATGATGTTTGTTTTTTCTCCTAACCTCCCTTCTCCGCAATTACAGAAGAAAGACTTCTTCTAGCTCTTTACTAGTGGGTAACGTTCCCATTATAGCCGACACGTTCCCACGTTGAATGGCTATGCTTATGCGTTGAATCAGGAAACTTTTTGCTCGATTATCTCCTGATTTAATTGATAGACGGTGGCCGATTTCTTTTATAAATTTGAGGCCTCTTTCTTCCCAAGAACCGCTAGACTCAATTGCTATTGCGACAAAGCAATAGTTATCGAGTAGATTGCTATATTTATTCCTTTTTTCTTTCGCTCTTCGAGCAGCTACGAGTCCAGCTTGTACTGAGGCATATTGTAGTTGGAGGGGCATAGGTGTCTGAACATGTGAAGTCCCAAATCAATGCCTTTCCTTTCTTCCAAGGTACTAATGTCATACCATCGGGTCTTTTTCCGTCATATCGGCTGCATCCAATCGGTTCCCTCACTGCTGGGATCCCTGCTGATATTAATGTTCTTAATATTATATCATTTACACTTGAATGACGTGGGTGTCTGCCTGCGCTGCTTTTGCACGACAAACCGTGTAATCCTTTTTTATCTACAAAGGTGTTACAAATGGGGCAGTGGTGTGGTTCACATATATCTGCTCCCAACCGTAGTGCAACTGATACTCGGAAGCTCTCATTGGATAGGTGTAGGCCCAGAGATGGTGATGGTAGAGCTTGAAGCCATGCTCCGTTTTCTGGGGACATGACCGCTAAAAGTCTGGCTTTATCTTCGATGTTATTTGTAGTCTGCAATAAAGAAGCTGCATGGCAATTAACGATGGGCTCGTCCCAAGCCGATTGATTGTTACGTTTTTCGAGAGCCGGAGGGTCTAACCCAACTAAATTTGTCTATTTAGCTATGCAGTCCATCACATCTGGATTGGTGATTTCGTCGTTATCCCATTGAAGAAGTGAACTAACTATTTGACTTGCACCGTAGAAAGACGCTAAAAAAGACGAAATAGCCATATCTGTGGCGCGACGGATTCCAAGGCCTCCATTTTTGACTGGTAAAGAAGCTTGTATCCACGAGTTGTTATTAAGAGAACAATTGAGGATGGATTCCAGACCAGTTTTAAGAGTATCGTCATACTTTTCCAATAGGGCATCTTCCTTCCAAGATGGAGAGCATCGGAGGAAATAAAATAATCTCGGCATTCCAAATGAAGCCCTTAACAGATAAAAAGCAGAATGGGCTGAAAGCTTGGAAAGTCGTGACATAAAAAATTCTAGTTTGGAGGTTTTGTCTAGTAACATTTTGCTCCGTGCCTCTGTTGAGATAGCTGAACCTAAAAGCTCTGCATTACTTCGTGTAAGGAGCTGAATACCAGGTGCTGATTTATTAAAGATATCATAGAGGTTCTTAATTTGTTCTTCTGTAGCACCGAGGAATCCTACTTCGCATTTGGAGCAATTTAGCGATAAGCCAATTGATGATGCGTGTGTACGAATGTTGTCTAATGTTTGTAGTATTACGTCTGTATTTCCAGCTATTGTTCCATCATCCAAATACCAGACATTCAGCTCTGCGTTTATGTTATTAACAATTGGCTGGAGAGTCATAGCAAACAGTGCTGGACCTAACGGATCACCTTGTTGAACACCTCGCTGTGATAGAATAGTGTTATCTCCTATATATAGGTTGCTTGGTTGAGAATAGCATTGAGAGATGTACGAAAAATATGCTGGAAAATTCTTTTTAACAGATAGCAACATGGAATCTCGATTTAATTCATTGAAGGCATTTCTGAAATCGATTTTTAAAAATGCTTTCACTTGGGTGTGCGTAGTAGAATAATATGTGCGGGCTGCATGTACTGCTGCTTCCGCCCCAAATGGGACACAGACTCCTAGTTGGTGTGGATATAGTATGTCGATAAGTGATTCGCGCATCTTGTAGCAGATTATTTTGGGCGACAATCGTCTCCAAATATTTCCCACGGCTATTGGCCGAATTCCTCCGCTTTTTTTCTTAAGGGCAAGTAACGACGCACCGAAGAATATCGGTCTCAATGTTGTAGGTACATTTCCCGATATAATGAGGTGTTAAGTCTTATATTATGTAGTAATATTTTCTAAGCACTGGAAACACTGTTTTTACGAAATTTAGATTTCATTTGTTATTCAAGATGGAAAGTGTTGAAGAGAGAAGGTGCATAAGGCACGAGGCACGAACATTTCTTCCAGAATTGTAAAGTTAAGTTTGTTATTTAAGTGCAATGAACACAGTGAAGTTGTTATATGTACTTTGTGGTTTATTTTAAGTGTTAGTTAAAAACCAGCAATTAGTAGGGTATAATAAAAACTAAAAACAAGTATTGGAAGTTTCCATTGTTAGAAGACAGTCCATTACCAGTTAAGTAAATGGCGAACATTTAAGAACGTAAGCATAAACAGTTTTTTTTTGGTCCTCCAGTGCCGAATGGAGGAAGTGTTGTGCCAAGAAAAATAATAAGTGAATCATTCAAACATTCATATTGACTATGTGTGTGTAAAGACAGTGAGTGTTACGAATCAGAAGCAAAATTGACCTAGTGGACTTATCACGTACGCGCCTACGCATTCAGCTGTGCATTGCAATCTGAAGAAAAACAAAGGCGCAATGTAGCAGTCACGTAGCTAAGTATATTTTTTTTGTTTCTTTTTTACTTGTGTAAAGATCTGTTGTTATAAGGACTTCAGGTAGAAATATCACAAGCAATGGATTCAAATACAAATTCTCTTATAAAGGCAAGAGGCCTAGCTAAAGCTTCACTTACAAGAATGAAAACATTTGTTGAACAATTTGGAGCAGGTGGTGATGTAATGCAAATTAAAGTTAGGTGTGCACGTTTACCCAATATATTCAAAGAATATGATGAAGTGCAAAAACAGCTTGAATTAAAGGACGGAAACGATGAATATACACAGGATAGGGAGTTGTTTGAAGCTACTTACTACGATACTCTTGCAAAAATGACGTCAATTGTTGAAACAGCTGAGAAGGCTAGTAGTAGCAATAGAAGTTCGTCAGATGATTCAACCGCGAATACAGGGTGTCTAAAATTACCAGTCATAAAGCTACCAACATTTAAAGGTCAAGTTATAGATTTCAGACATTTTCATGATACTTTCAGTAGTTTGGTTGTAAACAATCAGAGTTTAGATGATATTCAAAGATTTCATTATTTGTTGTCCTCATTATCAGGTGAAGCAAGCAAATTAGTTGAGAATATACCAGTAACAGGTGAAAATTTCAAACTTGCTTGGGAAATGATATGCAAAAGGTATAATAATCCAAAGCTAATAGCAACTGCTCATGTAAAGGCATTGTTTTCATTACCGACTGTCAGTAAAGATTCAGTGGCGGACTTAAGGACATTATTAAATCAAACTATAAGTAACGTAAATGCACTTAAGGCGTTACAGTTAGATAATCCTTTGGAGGATATATTGTTATCGCACCTAGTTTTGGAAAAGCTAGATGAACAAACACGTAAAGACTTTGAAAATCAAACAAATAGGGAACAGTTTGCTAGTTTAGAAGAACTTCATGTATTTTTAGAAAATAAATGCCAGGCCTTAGAATTGGTAAAATCTACGCAATCAAAGTCGCATTTCAGTAAATCCAATGTTGTCAAGGAAGTAAAAAATGCTAGTCAATCTTATGTAAGTACTAATGTTTTGTGTTCGTTCTGTCAACAAAGTCATGCGTTGCAAAAGTGTAATGAGTTTCAGAAATTAAGTGTATCCAAAAGATTAAGTTTTGCGAAACAAAACAAACTTTGTTTTAATTGCTTGAAAGTTGTCAACCATGTAGCGAAAGATTGTTCGCTAAATGCATGCAAAATATGTAATCTCAAGCATCACACGTTATTGCATAGTGATTTTAAGAAATCAAAGCCTAATCATGCTGTAAGTGTTGAAAATGATTCTGTTACGGAACCTGTAGGTGAAAAGTCAATGTCTCAAGGACAGGAAGTTGTTAATACTAGTACTTATTGCTCTGTGAAGCCTAAAAGTAATGTGCGTGTTTTACTTTCAACTGCAGTTGTTCAAGTTAAAGATTGCAATGGTAAATTACATATGGTTAGGGCTTTGCTTGATAGTTGTTCCCAATCTCATTTTGCAACAGAATCTCTCATTCAAAGGTTAAAATTAAAGAAATATCCTATGAATGTTCCTGTACAAGGTATTAATAATGTAAGTTGCAACGTTAAATACGGAAGTAAGTTACAAGTATTCTCTGCTGTAAGTGATTTTAGTGTAGATGTTGAGTGTTTTGTATTGCCAAAAATAGCGGGAAATTTACCTGATGCTGATATTGACATTAAAGAATGGAACTTTCCACCGAATTTACAGTTAGCGGATCCTAATTTCAACAAGTCTGGTAAGATTGATTTGTTGTTAGGTGCTGGAATTTTCTTTAGTCTACTCAAAGCAGGACAACAGGTGCGTCCAGGAGCATTTCCAGTTCTCCAAAATACAGAGTTAGGATGGATAGTTTCAGGACAATATCAGATGCCAAAGCACAACAACTTCACGCCAGAACATCGAACATTCTTTTTGCACAACAACGATGATTTAAGCCATCAGCTGCAGAAGTTTTGGAAAATAGAAGATATTCAAGAAACTCCTGTATCCAAAGAAGAAAGGGAGTGCGAAGAACATTTTATCGCAAACACTAGAAGACATTCAACAGGACGCTTTATAGTGAGATTGCCATTCAAACAAGAAGTGACCCAGTTAGGTGATTCTTATAAGACAGCTGTTCAGCGTTTACAACAACTAGAAAAAAGGTTAAATAGATGCCCCAAGTTACGCACAGATTATGTGGCATTCCTTGATGAGTATGAAGCTTTGGAACATATGAAGGAAGTAGAAGGCAACTCTAATATTACTCAAGGATATTACTTGCCTCATCATCCAGTTATTAAGGAAGCTAGTACTACTACGAAGACTAGAGTAGTATTTGATGCATCCGCATGCTCAACTAGTGGCATTTCACTGAACGATGTTCTCAAAGTTGGTCCAACTGTGCAAGACGATTTGCAGTCAATTATATTAAGGTTTCGCACCTACCCTATAGCTTTTACTGCAGATATAGAGAAGATGTATCGACAGATTTTGATTGATGAGCGTGACTGTAAATTCCAGAAGATCTTGTGGAGAAGATCAGAAGAAGAACCCATTAAGGTATATGAATTAAAAACTGTCACATACGGAACAGCCTCAGCGCCTTTCCTTGCTACTCGCTGTCTCCAGCAATTAAGTGCAGAAGAAGCTTGTGAATATCCGAAGGCAGCTCAAATTCTCAAGAATGACTTCTATATTGACGATTGTATTTCAGGGGCTGAAAGTGAGGAGGAAGCTTTAAAGATAAAGGACGAATTAATACAAATGCTACAAAAGGGTGGTTTTTTGCTAAGAAAGTGGTGTTCCAACAGTACTGAGTTATTGGAATCCATCTCTGAAGAATTGAGAGAAACACAACTTCCATTACGCTTAGACGATAAGGGTCAAATCAAAACATTAGGATTACTTTGGCATCCAGCAACTGATCAACTTCAAGTGATGAATGGATTCACTCTAAATCAAAGGTCGAATAATAATTTAACAAAACGCAAGATGTTGGGTATTATTGCTTCAATCTTTGATCCGTTGGGAATTGTTAGTCCAATAACAATCGTATGTAAGATAATTCTTCAAGATCTGTGGCAAGCAGGATTGGAGTGGGATGAAACACTTCCTAAAGAACTACAGCAAAGATGCAAGACAGTACTTGAATTCATTCCTTCATTATCAGATATCAGTGTAGACAGAATGGTTCTTCAGTTGGGTACCTTGATAGACATTCAAGTTCACGCTTTCTCAGACGCTTCAGAAAAGGCTTATGGGACATGTGTGTATTTAAGATCCGTCAGCAAGGATGGTCAAGTTACTTCGAAGTTATTATGTGCTAAGTCCAAAGTGGCGCCCATAAAGAAGATTTCCCTGCCTCGCTTAGAGTTATGTGCGGCAGTGTTATCAGCAAAACTTGTCAAAAAGGTAACTAAGGCATTAAAACAACGAATATCCCAGGTGTATATGTGGACAGATTCTATGGTGGTCTTAGCATGGTTAAGAGCAAGTCCAAATAGATGGAAAACATTTGTTGGCAATCGAGTTGCTGAGGTACAAGAAGTGGGAGGGGAATGGAGACACGTCGCTTCAAGTGAAAATCCTGCAGATATTATATCAAGGGGAACAAGTCCTGACAAGTTAATACATAATAATTTGTGGTGGAACGGTCCTCAGTGGTTACAGTGTTCTTCACTTGATTGGCCTAAGACGGAGCCTGCCCCACTCAGAGAGATTCCTGAACAGAAGAAATTAAAATCAAGTTACTTAGTGACAACTCAAGATAATAGTATGATCGAAAAATTCTCTACTTTGAACAAACTACAGAGAGTCTTGGCTTATTTCATGCGGTTCTCCAAGAATGCTAAAGTAGAGGCATCAAGAAGAAATGTAGACGTTCTTACTTTGGAAGAAATTGAAGAAGTTTTAATCAGACTAATACGAGAAGATCAATTCAAAGATGGCAAAGGATCCAACAACATCAACAGTTTTGGAGAAGATGGTATATGGAATATTTGTCACAACTACAAGGAAGAAATAAGTGGAAGAGAAGCTGTGCAAACATACAGCCAGGTCAATTGGTGGTTCTCAAAGAAGATAAGCTACCTCCTCTATCGTGGAAATTGGGAGTCATCACTGAAGTGCATTCTGGACCTGACGGTTTGGTTCGAGTGGCTACTGTTAGAACTTCCAATGGTTTATATAAACGCTCAATTAGAGGACTTTGTGTTTTACCAAATAATGATGAATCGTAATGTCATTCATGTTAAAGTATATTTATTTCCTGTTTTAGTCTATTTTATTTGTTGTTATGTAAAGTTTGTTTTCTTTTCTTTTTTTAAAAAAAGGTCTCTAGCCCTTTTTTGGCGGGCGGCATGTTAAGTCTTATATTATGTAGTAATATTTTCTAAGCACTGGAAACACTGTTTTTACGAAATTTAGATTTCATTTGTTATTCAAGATGGAAAGTGTTGAAGAGAGAAGGTGCATAAGGCACGAGGCACGAACATTTCTTCCAGAATTGTAAAGTTAAGTTTGTTATTTAAGTGCAATGAACACAGTGAAGTTGTTATATGTACTTTGTGGTTTATTTTAAGTGTTAGTTAAAAACCAGCAATTAGTAGGGTATAATAAAAACTAAAAACAAGTATTGGAAGTTTCCATTGTTAGAAGACAGTCCATTACCAGTTAAGTAAATGGCGAACATTTAAGAACGTAAGCATAAACATGAGGTGTAACAGTTCTCTGATAACATTGATAAGCTGGTCTCTAGATTCATAATCGTGTGATAGAACTAAATCTTTTAGAATTGAAGCTCTGAGGCTATCCATTCCACCGGCGGACCCAGAAGGAAAAGATTTAATTGTTTTCAATAATTCAGCTGATGATACTCTAGTTGCTGATTCTGATGCCTCTGGAGGTTCAGGGATGGCTAATAAATGTGAGTGAGCTGGATGTTTTGCTCTGAGTGCTTCTAGCAATGAATTATCTGGAGTTGCTATCGAGTCTTCGGATGTTAATAGTCTTACTGCTCCTCTAACATCACCGTCCGATAGTTTATTTTCAATGTTCTTGCTGTGGAATGATGTGGATTTTGACAAATCACGAACTTTGTTTAATTTAATTAATTCGGCTGACAAAGCTTCTCGATGATTATCCGACCAGTTTCGTATTCTTTGCTTCACCCATGTGGTGAGGTTGGTAACTTTTTCGGCATATGGAGGAATACAGAGAACCATATAAGGGAAGATTAAAAGATCTAGCCAAGCATCAATACTATTAGTATTTGTGACCTTTTGTAGAACTTCACTTAAGGAGTGAGCCATAGCTGGTCTGGCGCCCCGGGGAACTCGTCGGAGTGTAGGAATATGGGACTTTAAAAATATTAACAGTTCGCCTATTTTAGCTGTTGAGTCCGTTGAATTTTCCTCAATCGCTTCGTGCGTTAATATATTTGAAATATAGGTAATGGCACTTTTCGCATTGGAAGAAGATAGATTTTTCTTGAGTGATTCGCGGTGGCATCTACTAGTATGTATGGCTAGACCTCGTTGGCTTAGAAAACACTTATGGCAATATGAACATTGCGCTTCATTTGGCTTGCTAGATGTGTCCAAATTAGGACCTGGATCCTCCTTCTCACAAGAGGCATCCGCATCTTGAATGTTCGTTGCATATTGAACCTCCTCTCCCACTTCCGTTTTATTGGTAACTTTCTTTCTGTCATTATTGGACATAATTGTGCTTATTATATCAATTTAATTTAAAATAGATTAAAACAAGCTGATTTGATTCAAATATTAACGAATTATACTGCCCGTTTCATTGTTGTAGTCAACTGAATTAGTGCTTGAGAATATGATTTCACAGAACTACTTAACCACTGGACCGAATTTAATACGGATTTCATATCTCTCACTTGTCGGTCATTACTAGCACCAACACTGCACCTAGACGCGTCAAAAAGTCAATATTCCCTTATTTCTAGAAGGGTTCTTGCAGAGAGACGCTATTCAACCCGCACTAGTTTACAACAATTAACATTAAATATATTTGACAGTTAATATTTTCAGGTAGATTAAGGAAAAGGAGGTAAAATTTAGCATTCGTTCAGTAAAATCTTGGTTTTGTTGCAAATTGCCGTGAGAGTTATTGATACAGATAAGCATACAGATATACTAGGGTCTCTACCGTAGTGCTCTCAAACGGGTCGGGTCGGGTTACGGGTCAGCTCGGGTCGGGTCACTCGGGTCAGCTTGGGTCAAGTTGTCGGATCGGGTCACTCGGGTCGGGTTGTCGGATCGGGTCACTTGGGTCGGGTTGTCGTGTCAGGTCATTCGGATCAGCTAGGGTCGGGTTATCGGGTCGGGTCATTCAGGTCCGTTCGGGTCGGGTTATCGGGTCGGGTCAGTCGGGTCAGCTCCGGTCGGGTCAGTCGGGTTGGGTCACTCGGGTCAGTTCACTTTCGTCAACTGAGTTTAGATTGAGCTTAAACTCGGCTGGAGTCGAAAGCTGCTGTTTTTCACTAGCTGCCTAATTAAAAATAGCAATTTTCAATTGATTTTATTGAAACCATAAATCTATTTTGGACACTTGCAGCTAGTGCTTTTATGGTAAATGTTTATTTTTGTACTTGGGTGCACTTTAATTTTTAAATGTGGAAGATTGAATTTACCAATTGACTGTAATATTAATATCTACGCCAATATGGAGTCTGGATTTAGAACAAAACTAGAAGCAAGGCCAAAAGAAAGATTGGATATGGAAGACCAAGCCCAAACGGGGCTGCGGTGGCTCAGTGGTAGAGAATTCACCTCTGGTGCGTGGTGTCCACGGTTCGATCCCAGCTTGTGCTAAGTGGGCTTTGTGGTGGAGAAACGCCGTGTAGAGGGTTTTCTCGGGGTTCTCCTGTTTCGTCCCACTTTCTTCATTCCACCATTTCATTCATTTGTCGTGGTCACTATCTCCCTTAGCCTCGGTGCAGAATCGGGGACCTTAAACTGAATAATTCATGTCATTTCACCAAGCCCAAGAACATCGATACAAGAACAAGATAAAGATTGGATATGCAAGACGAAGTGCATAGTAATCTTGCTCTTGGCCTTGTTTTGGTGATCACCAAGTAGCGATGAGCATATTTTATTGCTTTCCGTATAATATGAAAGACTATAATCAAAATCACACTTGGTCTTCATTTGTACCGATGAGGCTAACATTCTTGGCTCTTGTATACCATGAAAGACCACCAAGACTACGAAATGCAGGACCAAGACTTGTCTGTGCAAGACAAAGAATAAGACGCAGTATTGATGACCAAGACCCAGGGTGCGAATTGTTTGAATTTCATTTGTTGGACTGAAAGTGATGAAATAAAATTAGTACTTTATAATTAATTATCATGCTGTATTTTTAAATTTTAAATTACAAAATTCATATTATGTATCTTCTTACGTGCAACTATATATACTGTAAAATATGTTTTAATTACCGAGAAAGAAAAATCAAAGTGGCGCGGGTCCCGGAATCATAAGAACCTATTTTGGAATAAAAGTTGAAGGTTTGGAAAAAAATCACAGGTGTTCTCCCGTTTCCTCAACCCTTATCATTGTAGTTAAACGATTTCCTTTTGTCTCCGCCAGGAGACTCTTGCTACTGCCTTCGAGAAGACCCCTTGCCTTCCCAGCAGGTGAGAACACTGACCTTCAAAAAAAATTTCGTCACATGAAACTAAAGCAAGAAAAAAAATTCTCTCACGTCGGACATTGGCATCAGTTATGAAAAGAAAGAACTAAATCTCAAAAGTGCCAAATATTCATTAAGATGCATATACAAATCCCCCGCTTGATCTAGCTAGTGGTTAACGTGTAAGATTTCGGTGCACGTGATCCGGGTTTAATTCCCAATGGGAGTGCATTTTGGCATTCACCCAGTATCGTGACGTAGTGCTCTCAAACGGGTCGGGTCAACTCGGGTCGGGTTGTCGGGTCAGGCTACTCGGGTCGGGTTATTCGAGTCGGGTCAATCGGGTCAGCTCGAGTCGGTAAATCGGGTCGGATCACGGATCGGGTCATCGGGTCGGGTCAGTCAATTTGGGTCACGGGTCGGGTTGGGTTGGTCTTCAACCCGACCCGACCCAACCCGTTGAGAGCACTAGTCTAGATCTGCAGGCTCCCGGATTACCCAGTTTGAAATAGATTCTACGGGTCTAGGGGCCGAACTAAGTCCACGGACCTAAATCACCTATAATTATTAACTTATGTCATCAATATCTTCTAACATGTTACGTATATTGTGCTTAGCTTTCTTATTTATTCAGTAGGATTTTTTTATTGCAACAAAAGACTAAGTTTAAATTCGTTTCATTGTTGCATCTTTATTGCCACGAAGAGAAGGAAATAAAATTTAAAATTAGTTTTGATGGAAACATTAACGTCATTTCGGATTTTGCCTGGGGGAAGGGGGCAAGATGCTTAATTAACGTGCAAATTTCACATATTTTATTACCATATATAGTAAGTCAATTAAAAATATAAACTTATGAAACTCAGAGGGAGCAATTGTCCTTCCCCTGCCCTTCCCAAATGACCTGTGGATCGAAATAAAATGTCCAGTGAGCTCTCTGTTTTAAAATGTACGATATAACTTTGTAAGTTGTGGAGTGTGTTTTTCGAGAAGCAGTTGCAACAACTAGTTCAAACTGATGCAGTACATTCTTGCAAAACCGCAGTCAGGAACTCAAATGTGAACGAGGGTTTAGTAATGAAAGCTCTATAGTGAGATTACATAATGCCAAAAGAATTTGTGCTGACCAAAATTTGTGTTCAGAAACTTACTAATGACATATCAATCCCCCCTTCCCCATAGAACGATTCTGGAAAATAGGATTTTCCTTCAGCAGCAAGAGTCTATTATCACTAATGTTTTGTTATTTTCATTTAGTTTGGCACAGTAGATGTTTGGTTAGTAAAGGTAGTATTAATAGTTACTAATATTGAATATCACTATTAGAAGTAACGATGGTAACAACATGAAGAAAAAATCCTCAGTTCCAAATTTGGTACAGAAATGTCGCTTTCTGGGTTCGCCTTAAATTCAATCTGGCAATATCACATATTTTTTTGTTTAAGGTGAATGAAAAGGCTGGACTATCGCTAACAGATGGCAGCATGTATCTTTTTCAAATCCAGCTTATTCCATTCTCTAATAGCATCCCAGACTTTTAGTAGCCTTACTCTACCCTTCAAGGCAGTTTGCAGTCCTGCTCAAGCTTGCATTTACACAGCTCTAGACTTAATTAAAGCTATAGCAAAATTACTAGTACTTCGATTGAAAGCTTCCTTCAGGCTTGTCAATATTACGTAATATAAGGCTTTATTCTGTATAGAAATTCCAAAATTTGGTTCTTTCCATTTCAGTATGTAGCCATCTTTTGTTTAAACTATTTACTAGGTATCTCGTACCCGAGGAACATACTTCATTGTTTGGAGAAAGAAAATCATTTTAGAGTTGGTGTATTCCGTAATAATAAAATGATAAAGAAGTTCAATTTTAGCTTGTATTGCAGTAAGAATTTGACGCACCATAGTAGTACTATGTAGTGAATAGACCTCGATATCTATTGACGCAAGTGATCTGGCTCGCATACATTTCATAGATTGTGTAGAGTTGTTAGATGGGTGAGAATCTTTAGATATATTCGGTAAAGGCTCGATTCCCATGAGAAGTGCCGGGTGCGAGTGGATGGTCCGCGGTGTGCTAGACAAGTGCTTGGATTGGAATGAAGAGTTTTTTGGTAGGCTAATATATCAACCAAACTAGGATTGTCCATTTGAGTTACAAGTAAAAACCGTACTTGCATGAATCTCAGAAGCACGTTTTAAATAGGCCTACCTCCAGGCTCGCAACTACGGTTTCTGTTAGTGCTGTCGAAATCGGTTTTTGAAAAAACTGAAAACCGGTTTTTGAAAAAAGTGAAATTTCATAAAACCGAAATGTCGGTTTCGAAAACCGCTTTTGCGGTTTCGGTTTTGAAAACCGCTTTTGCGGTTTCGGTTTTGAAACCAATTTTCTCAAAAACCGAAAACTGCAGAAGTCACAAAAATTCGAGAGCACTATTATCAAGTAATGACGAGGAAACAGCAAAGAATCTTTCCCATCTTCGGCTCACAGTTGCCAGATGGAGGGAAATCTCCCCCGGCGTAGGGAAAAAAAATGCTCAAAATTTGCAGAGGTGAAAGAAGATATTTTTTCTTAAAATGTCTTAACGTGTAGGGAAATTCTTGTTTAGTATTCTTTTACAATTGGCAGAATAAAAAAAATAAGTTGCAGTTTCTCACGAAGAGGCACGGATATCGTTATTGGGAAGTAAAAAGATATAGAATAAAATATGATCGGTGTTCCCTTCACGTATGAATTATTGCAGGTGTCTGGGACTTGCGATAAGAAACCAGTCAACACATGCAAAACCACAACACTCACATTTATCGGAGTGGCAACAAATCAACAATAAAATTGTGTATTGCGATCTAAATTTTTTTCTTTTCTTTTTTTTTAAGAAAGGGAGGTGGTGTTTTTTTTTTTTTTTTTTTTTTTTTGTTAACAAAAGAAAGAATGGCAGTACTATTTAGAAACAAAGTGAAAGAGTAATGATAATATAAAAGATCTCAGTCTAAGTGGATGAGATTTCAAATTGGATTTCATGGGTTGCAGGTGTAGTGATCTTAAATAGGGATATACCTTATTTTCTATTTAGCTTAGTGTTGTCATATTACCCGATTTTTGAAGGTACCACCTGATTGTCAGGTTCTATATTCGTCCCTCGCTATCTTAATCACGAAAAACCACCCGCTTTTTGGGATTGGAGAAAAATCGGGAACTGCTACCGGCTGGTCAGAGCAGAACATTAATGCAACTGTCTACTGTCAGCAGTTGAGCCGTGTTCAAGAAAAACTCAAAGCCCTGGAGCCAGCACTTCTCAATCGCTAAGGGGTTCTCCCGTTACGGGACAACGCTAAGCCCCACATGATTAGAGTGACCCGGGACACCATCCTACGCCTTAAATGGGAAACACTATTGCAACCGCCATACTCCCTGGACAATGCACCGTCCAATTATCCCTGAACCATTTCTTGGACACTGACATTAGAGAACTAAAGTCCAACTCCGTAGTAAAGGTGCAAAATGCACTTGATACCTTCTTTCCTTCACGGCAAACCAAGTTCTACCGCGAAGGAATCCATGCCCATCCCGAACGTTTTCAGAAGGTCCGTTGATACTGATGGGTACTATTTTTGATCTTCCAGGTACGTCTTAGGCAGGGGTGTAGCCACGGGGCCAGGCTCCCCAAATGATTTCCTGGCCCCCCTAATGAACAGATGTTAAAACATCATCGTGAGATTACTTCGCTTCAGTCATTTAAAAATAACAATGTTTACATATAATTAATAATTTACGGTAAAATAGTATGAAAAAATAGTATTTTACCATACCGATCACAAAATAGTATGGTATTTCTTCCTTATAGCGATCCGAAAATAGTATGGTATACTTTTTGTGACAGTAGATTACACAATTTACGGCGATTTGTATTTGACAGTTTGAAGACAAACGTTTTGACAAGGTACTATACATTCTATGAAATGAAATGAAATCTTTGAGTTTAACGTCCCACGCCTATGCCGGTTAGGCCAAAGGAGACGGTGATTATGAGAAATGAATGAAATGGTGGAATGAAGAAAGTGGGAGGAAACGGAACCCCGAGAAAACCCATGAGCACGGTTGTTTGTTCACCACAAAGTCCACACGGCGCGAGCTGGGATCGAACCAGGGACCCCAAGCACCGGAGGTGAATGCTCTACCACTGAGCCACCGCGCCCCCCCACTATAAATTCTATCATAAAACAATGGTACTATACTAAATCGTAAGTACATTATATTTTTTATATGCTGTAATTAGTGTTTCAAGAAAACCTTTTATCAGATGGAAAATTTGGTGAAAAGCAACGTTTTTATTCAGTTTTTCAGTTTGGATTTCATTCGCTTTTTAAAATGCTATTTCGTGTAAAACAGGAAGTGAGATATACCTGTTAATAAAATAATTATGTCTCTTTAGTCACGAATAATAAATAAACATTTTTTCAGAAAATCTTAAAATAAATTAAGTGCAATTTCAAAGAAAATCAGTCTTATGTACAAAAGTAACCAAGAAAGTTCTGTCGCTTTTTGCGTAGGTCTGCGATAGTTGGCCCTAACTGGCGGCCGGGTTTCGTCGAGTCGAAACATATATCTCGCGTCAGGGTGTTGAAGTACCACCGCGTAGCAGCGACCAGCGAGAACTTCGTCTTGGTCCGCACTTCTCAGATTCTTCGCGGAGAATCGTGAAGGGACCAACACGAACTGTCGCCAGTCATGTGCATGCGGTTATTATTATATATTATTTTTTGCTGACGAATTGTTCCTAAAGTGAGCTCCGAGGGTCAAGAATAACCTCTGCCTCAACATCATGACGTGAAAAATCTTGAGATAAGTGCGATAATTGTATGAATTTAGATGACAACTGTCGTCGATCATTAGAAAGTGAGTATGCGAGAACTATGAAATAAAGTAAATAGACACGCGTCACTTTGTTACAAAATTACATGGCGAACACATTTTATCTAATTCCAAACAGTTATTGTCGAATATACACGGTTAAAGGAGCACTGTGATTGACCAAATTAAAAAGATCTTAACGATTTATCCCCTTACAAGCAACGTTTCCTTTATCGCCATCGTAGCGAAGTAGGAAGAACACTTGCCTAGTAATCATAAGGTTGGTGGTTTGAGTCCCCTTCGGGGTAATTTTTTGGTACTTTTTAAAAGTGCTTTTTAGACTCACCTTAATGTAACTAAATCACACATATAGCCGATTTAACATTTTGGGGGAGTAATTTTGTGGTTCATTGGCGTTTTGTCGCATCTCTGCCGCTGGTGGCATAATTTTCGAAACGGTAGAGGGGCCACCGGGGATCGTCGCTGCGGCGCCGCCAATGTTTGGCGTGATGTCGCTAATTGCCCATTTGTGGTCCACCGACGCTTACGGCATGGGGACAATTCAGTGTGAGTGGCGAAACCATTCAGCAGCACATTCAACTGAGGAAACACTAGAAGTTGGGTCGATGGGTCCCACATAACTTGATTCCGGGTCAAAAGGCAACGCAAGCAGACACCTGTGTTTCTTTGCTGTCTCGTCTGAGGAAGGAGCCATTTCTGGATAAGGTGTTGTCATCTGATGAGAAATGGGTCCTGTACGAAGTTCCACGGCGTCGTCATAATTGGTTAGCATCCCATGAACGGTTCCAAGACAGCCGAAACCAGTACTACACCAGAAGAAAGTCCTCCTGTGTGTTGATGAACTGCTCGTGGCATCGTGCATCGGGAACTGCTACCAGCTGGTCATCGCATCAATCCAACTGTGTACTGTCAGAAGTTGAGCCGTGTTCAAGAGAAACTCAAAACTCCCAAAGGGGTCCTTATGTTACAGGACAACGCTAAGCCTCTCGTGGCTAGGATGACCCGGGACACCATTTTACGCCTTGGATAGGAAACACTATTGCATCCGCCATACTCCCTGGACATTGCACCGTCCGATTATCTTCTGTTCCCTTCCTTGGACAATCACTTTAAAGGATGCCAGCTCAAATCCCAAGTAGAGGTGCAAAATGCACTTGATAACTTCTTCACTTCACGGAACACCAACCTCTACCGCGATGGAATAAATGGCCTTCCAGAAGGTTGTCGATCTATTCTTGATCTTCCAGATACGTGTTAGGTGACATATGAATGTCCGGAGGTGGTGAGTGAGAAAGCGATAGAACTTTCTTGTTTACCTATATAAATCGGTTCTGTGTATTGAAATAGTTATGCACAAAGGTATAATGTTTGGTCGGGGGCAGTAGTTCTTGGTTAAACATAATACAAACTATCTGTAATATAATTTATGAAATTACTATTATTATTATTATTATTATTATTATTATTATTATTATTATTATTATTATTATTATTATTATTATTATTATTATTATTATTACCAAAATTTTCCAGTTTTTTTTCAGGCTTCAAAAACACTAGCTGCAACACATTTTTTTTAGATTGTAGCTGTCCCCCTTCAAAAACGACGGGCCCCTCCTACAGAAACCTGCTGGCTATACCCCTGGTCTTAGGTGACATATCGATGTTCTAAGGTGATAGGTCAAAAAGCGACAGAACTTTCTTCGTTAATTTTATACATACTATGTAAAACTACTGTATAAGTTCTAGTATCTCGAGTTCGGAAAGTCGGAATGTCAAAATTTCTTAAGATTCGTGTTCCTTGTGCTCTACTTTACAAAATATATAAAAATCAGGTGGGGTCCAGTTTGCTTCCCTGCAACCGAAAAGTACCTTGGAAGTGTCATCAAAGAAGTAACTAAAAAAAAGTGCAAATGATCCCGGGTATTTGTAACACACAAGTTCACATCAGTACTTACGGAGTTCTAAACCGTAAGAAAGTGGGGGGAAACGGGAGCAAATATAAAAAAGTTGAAACACAGACATAAATCAATACAATTGTCTCGATCGATAGATGCTTTCACAATTGTTAAAAGGTGTAATTAAAAACATTGGTTTAGGTTTTGAAAACCGCATTTGCGGTTTCGGTTTTGAAAACCGCGGTTTTCAGAAAACCGGTTTTCTCTAAAACCGAAAACCGCAAATGTCACAAAAATTCAACAGCACTAGTTTCTGTCACAGGGGCAAACACACAATTCGGCGCCTCCCCCCTTAGGTTTAGTCGAAAAGTATCACTTACTTATGGATTGCAACTTGAAAATATCCGGTATATTATAAAGTTAATTTTTTTAAAAAAATTGCTGTAATCACATAAACACGTTAAACAAAATTACTTGTCTCTTTGGAAATAATATTTTTAATGTAATTGGACACACGTAATGAAATAAAAGAAAAGTGACTGGATTATTATAATCACACAAATATATTTTTCTTGCTTACAAAATACGGTACGACGCTAATATCTGTCTTAAATATGTAGTCTGCAAGCATTTTTGGAAGCAAACATTTTGATTATATTGTCAAAAGAAATAGTCGAAGCTCTTTTATGTTCAATAGCATTAATACTCAAGTTTGAAAGTCTTTCTTGTGTCATGGTGCTTCTTAAGTATTTTTTTTTTTTTATATATATAAAATAGTTTGCTAAAACTTCTTTCGGCTAAAGCTACTGTTACGGGGAGAGTTAAAAATATTTTTAAGACTGTGGTCAAATTTGGATATCCGTTTTCAAGTCTATGCTCGTAGATGAGATTCATGAGTCTCGCTGGCGGCGCAGCTTTCATGTCGTCATCTACTTTAAACGCGTGGTGCTTAAAACTGTCTATTTCCTCAAGAAATTCGTCTTCATCTATGTCGTCCATTGTAGGTGTCTGCTAACTTTCTCGCTGCTGTATGTAAGTCGTTGATATTCATTTTGTGGATGTTACTACCATTTAGAATGCTAAATGTTTCATTGATTTCTTCCAGAGATCGAAACCGGGTTTTTAATTCCCCAATTGTGTTGTCAACGATCTCAAATAAAGCAATTCTAAGCATATCTTCCCCTGATAGGTCGACGCTTTCATCTTCGCAGCTCTCGTCAAACTTTTTTTCTTTTTCCGTTTTCTTTTCTCTTCCAATTCAGCAGGTATCCTAATCTTCTCAGCAATTAATTTAACTTCTTCAATAGCTCTGGATGGAGTATTATCTCTGGTCGCTTCCAAGAAGCTAATAAGACCATGAATATGTTCGACTGACTCATCTACTGTTATGTCATCTCTTTGAAGAAACTTATTTACACGATCGATTTGTTTAAGAATTCTATACCAAAAGCAGGTCATCACAATGAATTCGAACTCACTGATGTTTCCTTTCAAATTTCTGGCCTCGGTCTTTGTCTCAAAAGTGGAGAGGCGGCTGAATGCTACTTCATCCAGGGCCTCGCAAATCTTGTCAAAATGTTTATATAAAACTTCAACAGCTTCCTCTTTCGATGACCACCTGGTGTTACTTCGAGATTTTAAGGAAAGTGGTACATGTTTTATCAAAACTTCCCATCTATATGTAGAGGCTGGAAAAATGTATACAAACAATTTAGAGTACCGAAGAATGTGTCGGCTTCGGGTGACATTTCTGTACCATGTGTTCCAACTAAATTCAGTGAATGCGCTCTACACTTTACAAAATATGCAAGTTCGTATTCCTGGAGTATCCTCAACTGTACCCCTTTATAGATACCAGCCATGTTGGTCCCATTATCGTATGACTGCCCTCTGCAGTTCTTCATATCCAAGCCAACCTTTTCTATTTTGTCCAAAATCTCTGTAGTCGGGCCTAATCCTGTCTTGTCACTAACGGTAAGAAAGTCGATGAAGTTTTCTAAAATTTCTGGTCCGTATTCCGTCATTTTCACATAACGAATTATTTCTGTCATTTGTTCGTTATGACTGATATCAGGGATTGTATCAAAAATTAATGAAAAATATTTTCCTTCTTTAACATCGTTCAGTATATCTTCTTTTATTTGCCCTGATATAGTGTCCAGGAACTCGTTTTGTATTTTCCATGAGAAATAACTCAACTGTCCTTTCGTATCCCTTTCAATATCTTCTCGCAAATGAACATTGTAATGAGAAATTAATTCAATTGTGTTAAAAAAATTTCCGCTTCTTGGATCACTAAAGTCAAGTTGTTCTTGTGACCCTTTGAACGAGTAGTACAAAAAAAGTATAGAAGATCCCAAGTAGGGGAACACCCTCAAAATGGCCACTTTCAATATGGCGGCCAGCACACTTTCAAATAAATTACATATATATAGCTATTTCATTTTGTTTCCAGAAACTCATTATTTTTGGAGTGAAAGTTCTCTGCTTAACTTTTGTTCGTCTTTCTTTAACCTTCATTTTGATACCCAGATCATTAAAATAGTCCTCATACTTCTAAAGTTATAGAGCAAATGATTTGTGACTTGTGCTTCCGCAGGTTATAAATAGTAGCGGCGCACGTATGTTAAAAGAAACTTTGCTGTTTTCAGAACTTCGATTGAAACATATGTGCTGCGATATTTTGAAAAATATTAATATTATCATTAGTTGAAATATTTTTGAGTTATTTTATAACAAAAATAAAGTTAAACTTGAATATACTGATTTTCATTTAGGTTATAAGTTGAGTTGAGTTTAACGTCCAGTTCAGCGAGGCTATATGAGACTTGGACCTACTGATTAACGTGGAATCGGAACCACATGACCTCCCGTTGGAAATTGAACCCGGGCCTCGAACGCCAAAAGCGCGTATGCTAACCGCTTAGCCACGGATGAGCTCATTTTAGATTGTGACTTTTTAATATGTTAAATTACCTTTTTCTCAGTGTGGTGTGCAGTGCAGTGTACATATGTACATTACTGGTTTTACTTATGCTGAAATACTTTATATTTGTCTTTTCGTGTGATATCGTAAGATCACGTGTTGCATAAAAGTGTTTTCTTCAAATTAATACAATGGTGAAGTGTGTCATATATAACGGATCTCTGAATGATGGCAGAGAAACTATAAGTTTGCGGGTAAAAGTTGGAATGTAAATAGTGATAGTCAGCAGCGAGGTGATGACTTGGTGACAACGATGATAGAAGAACTGTATCACATGGTTATGAGATGAGCAAAAAATCAAACTCTACCAACTCAATTCATATCAACTACTGAAGGAAATTCAGTCATATCAAGGATAAGAAAACAGCTGAAAGTCGTACCAGCAATCTATGGATTCAATACATAAATCTTGTAGGTATCCTTCGCAGCTTTATCACATCCGAAATGACAGGGGAGTGACATTTGCATCTGAGTACATGTAGAGAAATGCTTCCATATTTTGCAGCCTGTGGCCACAACCTCTACACGAAATCAGTGTACCTATATCTACAGGAATTGACTCTAATACAAGACGACCATCCGGATCTGTACAAATTGTTTTTTAAGGGCTACCACGTTACCTAACGAAGTGATCAACACTGAACAGGACTTTCTAATGATCTCGTAATTGAACGGACTCTAATGAGAAACATTAAAACCACAAGAGGATTAACACAAGATAGAGGAATTGAGGAGTACTAAAGGCAACTTCGGATTTTGTCTATGCCAGCATACACTGAAATTAATTACGCCCTACAAGAGCTAACGGGACTGGAATATCACACAAGCGATTAACATAAGGTGAGCACTTCTGCTAGAGTGAAGAGAGATCAGAAAGATATTTCAATTATCTTGCAATACCTCGGGAGTTAAACCCTTCTACTTCAGTATTGAAACACTATGTTTTACAATATTATAAATGAAAGTGAGTCAGAAATTAATGTTAATGTTGATATGGCAAAGGAAGATGGACATAAAATTCTGAGCTCGGTGGTCGAGAAAGAGATTGGCAAATATTCATTTAAACTCTATCCATCACGACTCTGGAAATCACTAAAGATATAATAAATACTTCTGAGCAGAGTATATACACTTGTTTATTAAACTAACTCTAGACTGAGTTAGTGTCTGATGAAGACAACGTTACGTTGTTGAAACTGTTATACTGTAATTTAGTTTTTAATAAACAAGTGTATATACTCTGGTCAGAAGTGTTTATTATTTATTCATTTAAAACATCGCATAAGTTGTCATTATGAATGCTAAAACAATATTGTTATCGATTGTCAAAATATGCCTATGGATGCACAAATTCTCTACCAGAGGCTCCTGTTAGTAGCTTAATCAAATAATGAAAATATGGAAGAAATGTTCAAGTATGAATTATCACAATACCCTCATCCATGTGAGACCAATTTGGACTTATGAGAGAAGCTAAAAAGTCTGACTTAGCACATGCGTTGTGGAAGATGGTAGGAAATTAATTGAATAAGTTACGTGAAACATTACTAACAGAACAAATCGTTGTTGTTGGCGGTTCGCTGGCAAAAAGGTGAGACTTTTAATTCTATATATGCTAGCTATGTGTAGTTTACCTTTAAAAACTACCCCGAAGCTATCATTGTCTTTGACGATTATTGTTCTGAGCCAAACATAAAAGACACAACCCATATTAGTCGATTGAAGGGAATAAAATGAGTTCAAGTTATATTTACTGAGGACATGCCATTTCACTCTAAGAAGGAATTGTTTCTCACAAACCCAAACAATAAGTAGCGTTTCATAAAAACACTGAGTGATAAACTACGAGCAGAGGTCTTCCAAACACTGCTTGCTACTAACGACGCGGATGTCTACATTGTGAAAGCTTCTGTTAAATGTGTCAGAAAAATTAAGACACTTGTGTATGCAGAAGATACTGATATTTTGATATTGACTTTGTTATTTTGCGAGTACAGGTGGATTACCATTGTATCTCAGATCACACGTACAAAGTGGTTCCAGTGCACAACGTGAATGGGACATAGAACGTGTATGCTTTATTCTTGGTGAAGAAATTTGTAGTCACTTCCCATTTATTCATGAGATAGCTGAATGTGATCGCATTTGTTTAGTGTCGGCAAAAGTGTACCATTGAAGAAAATTGAAGATGAACTCTTCCTTCAGCAAGCAAAAGTGTTTCAAGATTCTTCGTCCATCCAAAAGAACATCATCGCTGCAGGGGAAAAAGCCCTAGTTTGTTTGTATAATGGTAAATCAACTGATACGTTACTGAAGTTACATTACCAAAAATTGTCAAAAAATATCAGTATAATCGTCTGTAATTGAAGCCAAATGCCTCCCACTCATAAGTGATGTAGCAGAGTTCCATTGTATGCGTGTGTATATGCAAGTACAACAATGAGTTGAATCAGATAAACAATTGAAGCCAGAGGAATACGGATGGAAACAGGTTGAAGATAGGTTTCTTCCGATTCCAAAGTCCATGCCTGCGGGTCCTTCAAATATTCGAAAGGCCATCAGATGTAATTGTCAATAGGGTTGTGCACTGCCGCATGCGGAGAATGTCATAGTGCAAGTTGACTGAACTCTCCTAAATCTTGTTTTGAGGACGAATATCCAGAATAGTTATCAACTCGCACTTTTTATTTCTTTGCGCTGAGGTAATGCTAGAATATAACATTCAGTTGCCGTAAATTGAAAATAATAATCATATGTGATTGTGTGTGTATCGTGGATATGTGAAAATAATTATACCCCGTTAATTTATGTTTTGTAAGCTGTATTGAGAATAATGATCATATGTGATTGTGTGTGTATACTGGCTAAGTGAAAATAATTATTACCCGTAACTTTATATTTTATAAGCAATCTGTTTTACCAAGTACTGTTAATAGCCAATATAAAAGAACATTTACCAACAGATAATTATCTGTAAATTTGGAAGTATTAGCCCGATTTTAATGATCTAGGTATCAAAATAAATATAAGAGAAAGACAAACGAAAAATAAGTAGAGAACTTTCACTATAAAGTTAACGGGTTTGACGAAATAAACCGAGAAAATAAAATATATAATTTATTTGAAGGTATACTGGCCGCCATATTGAAAGTGGCCATATTGGGAGTGTTCCCCTACTTAGATTCTTCTATACTTTTTGTATGTTCAATAACTTCATAAAATAAAACAATTGGCGTTGGTTTCGTTTCTTTTGCAATTAATCCTAGGTTTAATCCTAGCCCTATTTTTCACTAGTTTTACTGGACTATTTTCCTCTTTTGCTATTTGGTCTTGAAGGTTCTTGTCTATTCCACCTTTTGCCAGAGAACACTCGAGAGCTTTCCAAGAGCAGAAACAAAGTTTGTGGTTTTGCGAGTTTTCGTGAAGTGGATTCCTGTTACTGAGTTTTTCCAATTCGTAAATCGCTCTTCTTTAGCCAAAAATGACAGAGTTGCATTGGACTCTCGAGAAAGGTGAGAAAATAACCTACAAGGAACACAATACAATGCATTTTTTTTTAACTGGCTATAAGCTAACCACCACCTCTTAATACGATGCCCATTTGGTAGGGCTTTGTAAAACCAATCTTCCGTGAGGTTTCGGCCATCTCTTGCACTCGCACTTAAATCAGGTACAACTGTAATTTCTATTCTCATTTTTGTAATATAAGATCTCTGTGAGTCGGAGATATTACTGGGCCAAGTTCCCGGATCTTGAAAATCTAATTCAGAATCATACTCACTGTGCGGAAGCTCCTGATTATCTGTTGCAATTACAGTTTCATCCAGGATCTGATCTGATGCTGTTGCACTGGAACCACAGCTGGCAGCAATCCTTTCAGGTATATTCTCATTTCCCATATTTTCATATCTCGAAAAATCGGCCTGTTCGTCTCGACCTTCTTCTTGAAAATACCTCGGAACCTTCCCATGGTCCTGGGATATCCTCGGATTTATCTGAAAAGAAACACAGTAACATTATTCGCAAGGAACTGCTGAATGAAAACTCACGTAATTCATTTGCTATGTGGGCTCAACATAAAAATGAGATATTTTAAATAAATGGACTACGCTGATCACCGAAAATATAATTGATTCATCTCCATCACCCAAGTTTTTTAAAAAAAAAACCCTCGGGGTTGTTATATCCAGCTAAATTGAATCTTTGAACTGTATCTGGAGTTCATTGAAGAAAGAAGGAAACAAAAGAGAAAGAAGCGATTCCTAACACTTAAACAGAAAAAATCCAGTAAACTTAATCCGAGAAACACCCTTATGCAGCAACAAGATGCCGAAAACATGCGAAAATTAAATTTCGTCCTTATTTCTCCAAAACTATTAGTCGTAGGGCTGATACAAGAGGTGATCATAAAGATCAATAATACTCTATTCAGTATTTCAACCTATTTCATAATACGGATTCTTTTTAGCACATCCTTTTTCCACCAACCCCCAGTCAGTTATGATACGGTTCTTAAATAGCTTATAGGTAGATACTTATTTATTTATTTTTCTTTAAATATTTTTCGCGACCTTCATATATACCTCTCGGAATCCACTAGAGATCTCGATCCCTCGTTGAGAACCGTGCTCTATTCCTCTACTAAAATATTTAACTTACAATCCTGGGTTAGGAGAAATACAAAGGGAGTCCTAAACAGAGATTCTTTTCTGCACAGAATTGCCGAGATGTAAAACACCATCTTTCAGGAATCTACTTTGCCTTTCTCGCATAAGACTGCAAGTTGGATATTTGGATACAGAATTGCTAACTTCCTTGATGATCACCTATCAGATCAGCTCTGCGACTGAGAAATTTCGAGAAATAGAGCTCCAAAGTTTATTTTCCCACATTTTGGACATCTTGTTTCCCAACAACTGCCAATTTTCGACACATATGTACTGGGTCTTTTAATTCTTGATTTGATGCCAGGAATGTACAACCTATGGACGGTAAATTTTAATTTTCATTAATAGGTAAAGGTAAATAGTATATATATATATATATATATATATATATATATATATATATATATATATATATATATATATATATATATATATTAGTTTTCAATAATAATAATAATAATAATAATAATAATAATAGTGCAGTTTTCTAGATTCTTAATCGAGTAGGAGAATGCTTAGATTCAAGCATTAATAAAGCATTACACTGGGTAACAAATTTTGACCAACTTTATGTTTATCTGATTTCTTTTCTTTTTTAAATATCGTTGGGTGGTGCTAATAACGTGCGTAACATTAGTTTTCCCGAAATGTCAAAAATCGCCTTAAAATTCGTCTTTACACCTTAGAAATCGGGTAACACTGTTCAACAACGAAAATGTAAATTGAACAAAATCAGCTAATTCTTATTGATTTTGTGGTGCTGATCACGAATTTGAAAGTTATTTTCGAATGTTAGCTCTACTCTTCGTTTTACAGGCATGTCTAATAATAACGCTTTAAAATAAATATATTCGCTTCGTTTGGGGTAAAATGTTACACTGATCCGCAACACTGGAGAAACTATATGAACGCTTGGTTTCATTGTGTTCCTTATCTCAGTCGAGTTCTGCTATTGTTAGAAAAGACAGGTTTACTGCAGTTATCAGCGTTTTGGATGTGACGTTTGTGTAGTGCAGGACATAAAAATACAACTACAAGTACGCAAGAATACTGGTATTTCGAATGTATATTTTTAAATAGTTGTCGGAACTATTTCAAGTGACACTTTGAGGACTTCAATAAACAAAAATGCTGCGAAATTGTGTAAACAGTGCGGATAGGTTCTGCTACGTGTGTGGGGAAGTGACATTTTCCTCACAAAAGCAGACTATAACACCACTAATAAGAAGAGCCTATCAATATTACTTTGGTTGTAAAATTGGAGACCAGGATAAATCTTGGGCACCCCACATTGTGTGTAACACTTGTGCCAGCAATCTAAGAAGTTGGATTAATGGGAAGGGGCGCTCAATGCCTTTTGCAGTGCCCATGATTTGGAGGGAGCCAAGCGACCACATCAGAGACTGTTATTTTTGTATGGTTCCTTCCGTCAAGAAGGGAATTTCCACGAAGAAGAAGCGGGCCTTGATCTATCCTAACATTCTTCTGCAATGCGCCCTGTTCCACTTGGAGAGGGACTACTTGTTACTGACCCACCTAAAGAATACGATCTTTTTTCTGATGATGATCAAGAAGTTGAAGCTCCTGAATCAAGTACTTCGAAGGACCCTACGTTTGTTGTAGAAGAACCTCCATGTGAACCACATAGACTTACTCAAGAGGAACTAAGTGATCTAATCAGAGACTTGGACCTCTCGAAAAGCAAAGCCGAAATTTTAGCGTCACGCTTAAAGCAATGGAATTTATTGCAGGAAAAAGTAAATATTTCAGTGTATCGGAATAGGGAGATGTTCACTTCGGAAGACACACTTGTGGCATGTACAGATGAAAATGGTCTCATGAGGGCACTTAAAATTAATTACGAACCTACGGAGTGGAGGCTCTTTATAGATTCGTCCAAGGTGAGTTTAAAGGCAGTGCTTTTACATATTGGAAATGAACTTCCTTCAATTCCTGTAGGTTACGCAGTTCATATGAAGGAATCTTATGAAAACTTGAAACGTTTACTTCAAGCCATTAAATATTACGATTTTTAGTGGCTCATTTGTGGTGACCTTAAAGTAATAGCACTGTTGCTAGGTATGCAGTTAGGGTATACAAAGTATCGTTGCTTTACATATGAATGGGACAGTAGAGATCGTGGATCTCATTACCGCAAAAGTGGTTGGAGTATCAGAGAAACTCTTCAGCCGGGAGTGAAAAATGTGCAGCATGAACCACTGGTAGATCGTAACCGAATTTTGCTTCCCCCTCTACATATTAAATTAGGTCTTATGAAAAGTTTTGTTAAGAGCATGAACCAAGAGGATGAGGCCTATAAGTACCTGAGAGGACAATTCCCTCGATTAAGTGATGCCAAAGTTAAAAATGGTGTTTTAATAGGGCCATAGATTAGGCAACTATTCAAAGATCACAAGTTCGACGAAATTCTCCAAGATGAGGAGAAAGCTGCGTGGGAAAGCTTGAAGAGTGTTTGTTCATAGTTCTTGGGAAGACACCGAGCAACAAATTACAAACAACTGGTAGCAAAGTTGTTATTGTGCTACGAAAATCTTGGTTGCAATATGTCTCTGACACTCCACTTTCTTCATTCACATCTAGACTTCTTTCCCGAAGATTGTGGAGCAGTAAGTGACGAACATGGTGAGCGTTTCCATCAATATATTGCAGCCATGGAGAAGAGATATGAGGGAAAGTGGAGTTCTAACATATTGGCCGACTACTGTTGGACTACCATAAGGGATGCTCCAGATGTAACCTACAAAAAGCAAGCCAAGCGAAGACGCTCAAAATAAAATAAACATAATCCTGTACAAGGGATCACTTGAAACTTTTGTCTACATTGCAGTGTAGTTCTTGCGCAAAAAGGTATTTGTACATATCTTTTATGTTTTGATGTTAATACTGATTTTTATTACGGAATTGTTAATGTTAAACTTGACCAGGGTTACTTTATTTTCTGTATCGCTGTGAAACTGGTATTTGCGCAATTTTGAAAAAGGAAGTACAAGGGTATAGAAAGCTATAGGTTAGGGTACTTCTTAACTCCCCAGCTTATCACATCACAGTAAAATAGATAAAAGAAAGTGAAATGTAGTTTTTACAAGGATTTTGCTTAAATGTTCTATAAATATTAATACATTTGTATATATACGGCTACTGTACAAGGGCGTTTTTTTTCACAACCTTAGCTAAGAAAATTCTTCTATTGTCATTTCCTTTCATATTATGCTTAAATGAATGTCAAAATCGCAATTTCAAAGAATTTACATACTTTCGATCAAAATTTGTTGAACAGTGTAATTTGTCGAATTTTTCCTCCATTTTACGTTAAAGCGTAATAACTAAGAAACCATTTGCTATAACACAACCGGTTTTGCCTTGCTTTTTAAGCAAAGGAACAGGCTTTTAAACTGTGTAAATTTATTTGTTATATTACATGCGAAAGAAAATTTATTCAACAAATTTTGAGAAAATTCTTAATTTTTCCTCAAAATTAAGTACTTTTTATTTCTGGAGTTCGCAACTCTGTTTGTAGTTAGTCAAATTACATCAGATATTTTTTTGATCAGAAATTGATTCTGTAAGTTTTAAATTGGTATTCACAAGACGACACAAGATGTTGGGGACAAAATTAGAAATTTGGCTATGAAATCAACTGGAACTTGACAAAGAAAAATGAAAAAGTCATTTTTCATTTCCGTGCAATAGTTCCTAACCTCTATTTTCAACTAAAATATATTACATTTCTAACACTTTTCGTACGCAGAAGAAGGGAATATTAAATGGCTAGTCTATATAAGCAGCAGTTTTGGCACAGTTTTGATTTTTATCGAGAAATTTAGAGCTAATTGCTATCTTAAAATATGCTTCACTGAAGAAATTATGCAGAATTTAGTCACTATGAAGTATGAACACAGCGTGCAAAAAAAAAGCAAAAATATATCCAGTTTCACTACAAGTACATAATGCAGAACATTTTAAAAATGAGCACGCTTGCTTTTTCGCTTGTGCGAAGCTGATTTGTCATCAGAAATCGATGTCTAAATGTAACCACCCATCATCGCGGTGTCCCAGCGCCCTTGGTATCTTCTTTCCATTTGTTCAATGTCTTGATGATAGCGTTCACCATGTTCTTCACTCACATCTGGTAAATTTGGACGGAAAAAATCAAGATGGGAAAACAAAGAATTAAATTTCAACAACATTCTAACCCAAATTGCGATATAGGTCAATCAAAGAATCTATTAACTTCCTATAATTTTCACTCCTATTTTTACGTAGAAAATCTTGCACTACCGACCTAAAAGCTTCCCAAACACTTCTTTCCTCTCGAGTCATTCTATTCTGAAGTTCTTCAGACTGAAGCATCACACGTATCTGTAGGCCAGTAAATACGCCAGCTGTGATTTTCGCGTCAGTTGACTGTGGAAACATTTGTCTTATGTAAGAAAGAACTGCAGAATGTGGATCTAACGCTCTAACAAACTAGTTTACAAGTCCTAATTTTATGTGGAGTCGTGGCAGTAAGATTTTTTCTCTTTCAACTAAAGGTTCATGTATGACATTGTGAGTGCCAGCAAGTAAATGTCTCCTTACTGGCCATACCTTGAATGTATAATGACAGTCATTAGCTCTGTTATCCCAAAGGCAAAGAAAAGACGAATATTTAATATAGCCACTCTGCAAACTTAGAAGAAAACCGATCATCTTAAAATCTCCACAAATATCCCATTTATATTTTTGGTACTTAATCTTTTCCAACAATAATTTCACGTTTTCGTAGTCTTCCTTCATGTGGAGTGAGTGTGCAACTGGTACAGAAGGATTCTTATTTCCATTGTGCAGAAGAGCTGCCTTTAAACTTCTAGATGAACTGTTTATTAAAAGACGTCAGTCTTCTGGTTGGTGACAAACCGATAGCTTCAAATAGACCACTAACGTCATGCCAATAACACAAACTTCCTTCCATTTGGAAGAATTGTGAAAAAGTCTTATCCTTTTTCCTATATTTTGATATTTTACATGTTGGAAGGAGAAAATTCCACTCATTTAAAAGTGAAGCAAGAAGTTCGGCCTTTGATTTGGGAAGATCTAAATCTCTTATTAAGTCATCAAGTTCTTGCTGATTAAGCAAATGTGGTTCCTTTTTCCTGGTTTCATGCGAAAAACTAATATCAAGATCGGAAGATTCCTCTGGCTCTCCTTCTGATGACAATATCTCTGGTGGTTTGGGTACAGGAAGTTCGTCACTGTGTGGAACTTGAACAATGGATGAAGGTAAACTGGGGTGTTCTATTTTTCTTCTATTCTTTCTGTTTTTGTAGTGTGTCACATCAACTGAACAGAAGTACCAGTCAGTATGGTAATTAGTAGGCTCTCTCCAAATTCGAGGAATACCAACCTTCTAATATAGAGCGGGAACTACCGCAACACACATGCGGAGCCCAATGTTTGTCTTGATCACCTACGGGCACTCGAAAGTAAGCTTCATATGCAACACAAAACTTTGTTCCAAGCACAATGTTACGTTTAAGTTGTTTGGCGTTTATGTAATATCCACAAACATAACAAAATGAATCTGCTGACATTTTAAAACGCCTACTTGTAGACATTTTATCTTCCACACAGCACCTAGTGAAATTAAATCAAATGCCATTAACATAATATAGCTATCAGTATAGTTACACAATACTGTATGCAGCTGGCTATCCAAGTGGAGTCATATAGAAATTTACTTACTTTACTTAAGTAAAAGTTAATATTTTCTGTAAAAGTAAGGGGAAAAATAAGAAATTATATTTTTCGAGACAGTTATTTTTATTCGAAATAAATGCTGTATTCAAAATTTGTAATAATAGAACGCATATGTTACGAAATGGAACTTGCTAATTAATCCACAAGAGTTGGTTCTGTTTTGTTATCTATGGACAGCCGAAGTAAAGGCTGAAATTCTTCCTCTAAAATGGCGTTCTTGAACAAATACGATTTTGCAAAATTCCTTCCAAACAATCGACATTTGAGGAAACCTAATACCAGATTCGTAATTAGCACGTCAAAATCATTCGGTAAAAGTAAAAACATTACGATAAACAATTTCTTGTTGAGCAGTATTATTGCAGTGTCAGTTGGCTTCACTTTGTAACACAAGGAGATACAGTAGCTGTCCATCAGTCATCTAAAGATATGTGGTAAACAGTTTTTTTTCTTTCTTATTAAGATCTGAGTTTATTCACCATAAATTATTATTTAAAATTTATTACTCAGTCTTGTTTTATTTTACTAGGGAGCGTTAAAGAAAAGTCTTCAACTTACCTTTAGTGTGTCGCTTAACCAAGATGTCGAAAAGGAGGATGATCGATACACAGCTTTACTTCTTTCTTTTGTTTTCTTCCTGTATGCCGCTCCAGATGGTTTCTTTGACATTATTGACTGAAACACAACAATTCAAAATGCCTCGAAAAGCTCTGAAGCAAAACTAATAGACAAAACTGCATACAGCCTTCACTTGCAAAATCCCTTGCTATTTAGGCGTACAAGAAACAATTAAATACACCAAGGCGTGTAACTTATCTTTTCCGCCACAAAACTGGCCTCTAGTTGAAAAACATTATAGCAATTGCGTAACATTACAGGGGGCGCATCTGAGTTAAACCCGTCAACCACCAGCAAGCAACAACAATCGGTAAATTTTCGCCCCGCGCCCCTATTGATAACAGCGTTGTAAACTTCAGAGCTGTTCTCAATGGAACTATACAGGCAAACAGCTCCTTGTGGTAGGAAAGGAAAGGGGGGGGGGGCAGATTAACTGGTCGTCCAAGGAAACAAATGCATGCAATATTAGGTTTTTAATGTATGACACTACACCTATTTAGATGAAACTCTCTCTCCCTCTCTCTCCCTCCCTCTCTCTCTCTCTCTCTCTCTCTCTCTCTCTCTCTCTCTCTATATATATATATATATATATATATATATATATATATATATATATATATATATATATAGGGTCTATATATATATATGGAAAAGGGCAAGTAAACTTTTGATTTCTTTTAACGTCTAGAATAAGTTCCTCGAGGAAAAGGGTGCAATTTTTAAAACAATTGATATATCTTCTTTCTGGCGCCCCTCCAACCATGCTCCCCCCCCTAGTTGCGACCCTGAATACCTCTTCATCTCAAAGTGCAATAATTGCTTTAAGACATGTTAGGCTAACCCAGAGAAAGTACGTGATTGACTTGTTTTATTCATTGGTGACAACACTAAATTTTACTTTTCAGAAGCATGCTTCCAACAATAAAACTCTCAATAATGAAAAATGCAAGTATTATTAAAGTGCATAGATTATTATGATCCATGTTGTTTTTGGATAACATTTTAATATTTACAGCGGCGCAAACCTATCTTCAATATTAGGGGGGACGGGTAAGGCTGTTCCGATAATTTTTTGAAAGCGATATTCAAATTATTTATGAAGTTGATAAACAGTGCTGTGGAGGATCAGGGGTTCAGAGTTGTCTTGAACACTGGGAGGCGGGCAGATTTGAGGCTTATTCTGGGGGAACATCAATTTCATTGCACTTTACTTTGTGCCAATCGGATACAAATCATCACATTTCTCTCTAATAAACACATTTCAAATCGAATTATTGCGGGGGACAGTCCCCCTTATCCCCCCGGGATTTGCGCCAGTGAATATTTCATCTCTCCAAGTTCATTTAATTATTCCGAATATTATCACTCTCCTGAAAAGATAAGGAAACATGCTGTCATCTATTGAGAATTAGCTCCTTTAAATTCACAAGTAGCAAAAAGAAGCAATAATCAAAAAAATGAAATCTTTGAGTTTTACGTCCCATGGTTATGCCGGTTAGGCTAAAGGAGACGGTGATTATGAGAAATGAATGAAATGGTGGAATGAAGAAAGTAGGAGGAAACGGAAGAACTCCGAGAAAACCCACGCACACGGTGTTTGTCCACCACAAAGTTCACTTCGCGGAAGCAGGGTTTGAACCCGAGACCCCATGCACCAGAGGTGAACGCTTTACCACTTTTTAAAAGAAAATTTATTGTACTCAAGAATCAATTACATTGAAGTGGTTATGCTTTTGTCACAAAAAAAGGAAGTTACGAGAACATTGAGTTTTGCAAATTGCTTATTACGTACATCCTTTGCTAATTTTAAGTATTCTTTTTGTAAATACTGTACATAGAAGGCTCTTCCTGCTTCTAAGTTGGAATTAAAAATATATTTGACGGTCGTTCCTATATACCAATTGACACTACGTTGTTTACTAACGGGATAAAAACGATAATCTGGCCTTAAAACTATGCTAATATTTATATTGTGTTCCGAGCTACGAGTAAGAATGGCTAAAAAGTGACGCAACTGAGACGAGATTTTTGTGGATTCCAGACATGTCGTGATTCTATGAATCAACGTATCTCTATTGTTACATCTATTGCAAAGAGCATCAGGACTAAAACTATGTTTGTTTCTCTTTTCTTTAGTATCAATAACGTCATGGACAATCATAAACCAGATAGATTTGCTGACAACACTCAAGGTCGAGTCATTGATATTTGCCCAAATATTGGACCAATTACACAAGCAATCATCTAACACAATTTTAGGTGGGACATATAATCTATTCATTTTAAAAACACAGCTTTTTACTACTTAAAGTTTTAAAAGCTGAGACAGATATATATAATCACACAAACAGTTTCCAAGTACTTACAGCTTTGAGGGAGGTCAGCCATACACAGGGGTAGACTCCTGTCTGTTCGTGCTAATACGTAAGTGAGCAGTTGTGTTAGACTATTAGCTTCGTCTGTGTACAAGGTCAGTGAGCGAGTAATATACAAACTGACAGCTTTTACTTGCACATTGAACAGGCTGATGCCACCTTGTGAATGTAAACAACACATTACATCATATTTAACACGAAAGACCTGATGTTTCCATAGAAACCAACCACATAAACTTTGAATTTGTTTTCCTATGAGTTGAGGCATAGGTAATACATTTGCCAAATACCAGATTTTGCTTAATAGATAAACATTTATAAATTTAGCTCTAGAATATAAACATAGATTTCTGGATTAATTTACATAACCTGAATGACGCAGTGTATTTACAATATTCTTATAGTTATGATCAATAGTGTGCATTATGTTTGAATAAAAGGTAATTCCTAAAATTTTGATACTGTCGACCTGAGGGACGGTATCTATATCATTAAAATCAATACTATTGTTTATGTTTAACATATGTGATTTACAAACATTTAATCTAGCTCCAGATGCTATCTCATATTCACGAACACATTCCATCATGAGAGAATAATCTAGTTTAGAAGAGTCAAAAACTGTTACATCATCTGCATAACTAGCCACCTTTATAGCAGGGGTAATAATGAAAAATGAAATGAAATCTTTGAGTTTTACGTCCCACGGTTATGCCGGTTAGGCTAAAGGAGACGGTGATGATGAGTAATGAATGAAATGGTGGAATGAAGAAAGTGGGAGGAAACGGGAGAACCCCGAGAAAACCCACGCACACGGTGTTTGTCCACCACAAAGTTCACTTGGCGGGGGCTGGGATCGAACCCGAGACCCCAAGCACCAGAGGTGAACGCTCTACCACTGAGCCACCGCGGCCCCAGGGGTAATAATATTTAGACCAGTGAGGCGGTCATCTATAGCATATAACAAAGGAGCAAGGCTAATAGCAAAACTCAACATTGAAAGGGGATCACCTTGTCTTATTGAACGTTTGATGGGAATGTTGTTGGATAGGTGACCGTTAACATTTAACTTCGTATGAGCGTCTTTATAAAAATATTTCATCCATGTATCAAATTGTTCATTAAAACCGAATTTTCGGAAAACAGACCAGATAAGTACGAGTGTTCAATATTATCAAAGGCATTTTTAAAATCTAAATTTATCAGAGCCGCTTTAAGAGCGCAATCATTACAAATAGTAATACTATCTCTAATAGTTAATAAAAGGTGATAGATGGTTTTCTTTTTAACAGTCACATATTGCAAATTTTGTAATAACTTATCCATGTATTCCAGTAGTCGGTTTTTAATACATCTACTAAAAATTTTGATATCTGTGTTAAGAAGGGATATAGGTCTATAATGGCTAACATGATATGGTTGAGCAGTTTTAGGAATAAAGACCGTGACGGCTGTATTAGGGCGCTTGATAGTCTCTGAAGCACACAATCAATGTTAGTGTATCGCCCATTATATCCCAAAATTTAACATATAAACGGCCAGAGAGAGAGTCGGGGTCAGGAGATTTTCCTTTTTTGCAGCATTCACAGCTCTTTGTACTTCATTTTTAGTAAACGGAGCACATAAAATTTGATTGTCTTCATCATTTAGCACTGCAGGCACACTGTCAAGTAATTTATTTTCGCAGCCGGTAGCAGCAGCGATCCCAAATAACTGGTAGTAATAATCATACAGGGTGTTACGAATATTGTCCTGAGTAGTTTGAATAGAGCCTTGAGCATCTGTGAGTGACGTGATAAGTTTCCTCCATCCACGTTTGGCTTCTGTTAACACATGTGTAAGAGAGCATTGTTCTTCTTCCGGAAACCCTGGAACTTTACTACGTAACCTAATCCCTTCCATTTTCTGTTTATGGAATTGTAATAATTTGGCTTTGTATTTACGTACAGAGATAAGGGCTGAGCGATTTGTCATCGCTTCAGTTTGTGCCTCTAATAGACATCTGTAATAGAAATTATAAAGTTTTCGCTTATCAGCATAAATTTCAGAGGAACACCATCTACAAAAGCTTCGGATTTTGTCCTTACAGTATTGATTCCACTACTCAATATATGTTTTAAACCACTTCTTTTGTTTAAGCCAATAGGCCCACTTTTGAGAAAAGAGCTGACAAAATGACTCATCATTTAGCAGACTTTCATTCATGTGATAATACCCCCGTCCACGAGCAATCTTCTGGTCATTAATTTTAATTTCCATTATTAAACAGAGATGATCAGTGAAACACGTGGGATATCGGTATACAGAAACAACCTGGGATTTGAAGTTAGCATTTACATAAATCCTGTCTATCCTTGAGCTCGAAGTTTTTGTAATAAATGTGTCTCCCCGTAAATCTGGGTGTTTCAAGTCCCACACATCTACCAAAGACAAATTCTTTACCAATTCATTTAAGGTAGGGCAATAATTGTAAGTTGGTTCTGTTGTGTGAGTTATACTTGAATTATGATCTCCGCCAAATATAACATTATTTGGGCCACTAAAAAATGGCGCTACCTCATTTGCATAAAATTATTCCGTTCTTTTCTATTATGACTTCCACTGGGCGCATAAACATTGATTAGAATTATATCATTAACCTGACCTTTTATAATTCTAACATTAGGATGTAATTCTTCATTTGTAAGCGGGATGCCTTCTTTAACCAAAATTGCAGTACCAATTCTATTATATGTACAATTATTATATACATTATATGATGCGTGTACGTTTACAATCCTTGGACCAACTTCTTGGAGAAAAAAACTAACTAACTAACTCTATGGCCTATTGAACCCGGAGGTTCAATGCCGCGTTCACAAAAGCATTCCGTTCTATCCTTAGCTAACTGCATCCAGTTTCTACTCTGTATTCCAATCTCTGCGAGATCCATCTTAATATTGTCCTCCCATCTGCGCCTAGGTCTTCCTAATGGTCGTTTTCCGATTGGTCTTCCAGTCAAGACTTTGAAAGCGTCTCTACTTTCTTCCATTCTAGCTACATGACCCGCCCATCTAAGCCTCCTAGACTTGACGACCCTAACAATGTTGGGTAAACCATATAAATTATGTAGTTCCTCGTTATGAAGTTTCCGCCATTCCCCATTCCCATTCCTCTTGGGTCCGAATATTCGTCTCAGGATCTTGTTCTCAAATACTTTCAGTCTATGTTCTTCCCTCAGAGTAAGTGATCATGTTTCGCAACCATACAGAAGAACAGGCATGATTAACGTTTTGTATATTTTAAGTTTCAAATTCCTCGACAGAATTCGCGACGACAAGAGATTTTGTACCGAATAGTAACACGAATTCCTTGCTTTTAGTCGACATTTAATTTCTTCGTGAATATGATTTTCCTCTGTTAATATTGATCCTAGGTATTTGAAAGTATCCACTTTATCAAAAGTATTATTTAGTATTTTAACGCATCCATAATTTGCTGTATTCCGGTCCCGACGCACTTCCATGTATTTAGTTTTCTCTGCATTTACTTCTAAACCCACGTCCCTGCAAGCGTTTAATAAGATCTCTGCATTTCTTTCTATTGTTCTCCTATAATCTCCTATTAAATTTACATCATCAGCATATGCCATAACCTGGTGAATACCGTTCAACTGTAAGCCCTGGTTGCTATCTTTGATTTTCCTTATAGCGTATTCCAAAACGAAGTTAAATAATAATGGCGACAACGCATCTCCTTGTTTCAGGCCATTTTCGACGTGAAAGCTCGTGGACAAAAATTTTCCTACCCGGACTTTACTTTGGGATTCATTTAAACATATCTTAATTAATCTAATTAGCTTTCTCGGTATTCCAAGTTCTGCAAGCATGTTGTATAATGTTTCTCTCCTAACCGAGTCGTACGCCTTTCTAAAATCAATGAATAGTTGATGCACCGGGGTATTGTATTCTCACTTTTTTTCGAGTATTTGGCGAATGGTAAAAATTTGGTCGATAGTTGATCGATTTCGTCTAAATCCGCACTGATAATTTCCAATAATTTCATCTGCGTATGGGGTCAGTCTTGCTAACAGAATATTTGAAAGGATTTTATAGGATGTTGACAGAAGAGAAATGCCTCGATAATTATTACAGTCAGTTTTGTCGCCTTTCTTGTGGATTGGAACAATGATTGATTCTTTCCACTCTTGTGGCAATTCTTCCTTGTTCCAGATAAGGAGAATGAGTTTGTGTATCTTGTTCCACAATTTTTCGCCTCCAGCTAAAATTAACTCAGCCGGAATTTCATCTACACCCGGAGATTTGTGTTTCTTTAATTTCTTTATAGCGGTTTCTACTTCTATTCGGTTGGGTTCTGGAATATACGGTTCTGCGGTGTGTATCTCCTTTTCTCCACGAACACTAGTTTTTGGTTGTGTGTTAAGCAAATCGTCAAAGAAATCTTTCCAACTATTTAAGATGCTATCCGTGTCAGTGAGAACTTCTTGGAGAAAAGCTACATCTATTTCAGATTTAAGTAGAAAGTCATTGAGAGCTTCAATTTTTACTGGCGATTGTATTCCGTTGATATTTATAGTTGCTAGTTTTAAGATAGTACACATAAATATTGGAATAGGAAGTTGTCTAATGTTAGCAACACACTTCATAATACCACACCACTGTTTGGCTGCAAGCACTGTTTTTCTGAATGTTTAGGTAGGAGTAGAAACTGTTGGTGACTCACCTGAAGAAGGAACTGCGGTATCAGGTAGATATTCGGTACTCACTAATTTCGCTACAGACGACCGGGTGATCCTAGGTGATACTTCTAAGGGTCCCTGATCCGTCTTCTTAGGTTGTTTTACTTGAGCTATAGCCGCTCCTGCTTTCCTCCGTTCCTTGTCTTAGGAGGCTTCCTGGGAATTCCGGGCATCAGATCCTTTTTTCCACTAGGACCACTCACAGGGGAGAATAGATGATCTTTTTCCTTGGGCTGAACTGGGAAAATGGGACTTACAGAGGAAACTTCCGATACACTATAGATGCACTCTAGATTCTGATCACCATCAACAATACTAGTGGAGGAGGAAGCACTGTCTATCAAAAGCTTCTTTGTATCTTGTTCAATGACAACTTGATGTTCCCGTGGAAGATCTGACTCAGCCAGTGAAGAAGTACCATGTAAAGCTGGAGGGGCTGCAGATGAGGTCCTGTCCTGACTATCACTAATATCCTTGGGAGAGACGTTTTCCGAAATTGCTCCGGAACATGGTCGGTTAGGAACACTGTCGTTTGGCACTATCGAAGTATTGGTTAGAGAACGTCCCTGTATCACAGGGGTAGTAAGCTCAGTCATTAACTTTGGAAAGTCAACATCTGACGTTAAAGTAGGCAAATTAGCAGGTTTAACCACATTAATTTCTTGGGGTGGCGAAACCCGAGAGCGTTCCTTATCACTTTCAGTATGTTCTATGGTTGTTGTTGAAACAAAGGCCCGTTTTTGACGCTGAAAACTGATCTTGTAAATGATCTCGAGATTGGCAGTAATAACAAGTACGGTCCTGACCGAAATAAGTTACTAGGAACTTCTGGTTACGAATATCCAGGAAGGACGGTATAGGTTTAAACAAATACATAGTCACGATCTTTCGTCCAGACCTAACTTTATAAATATGAGTATCGTCATAAATTTCGTCTTTTATACTTTTACACTTTCCATAGATAGACAAGGCACGCGTGACATCATTATCACTATATTCCGTGGGAATAGCATGTATTCGCACATAGGTTAAAGGCCGATCAGCTAATTCTAATGTCACTGGGCATGTTCCACTATCATCTTGAAATTTAACACTATCACCAAGATCTCGTAACAATTTGTCACACAACAAATCAGACAATAACTTAATATACACACATTTACGATAAATATCAAACTCAATACTTAGGATTTGTTCTTCCTTTAACTTAAACGTATTTTGAATAAACTCATGGATTTTTATTCTGGATGGACGGTTAGGAATCGCACGAAATCCTAATTTTAATGTATTGACACGTTTGATAGACATTTTATAATTCTAAATAAACTCACTAGTCACCACTAAACTGAAATATATTAGAATCAAGTCAGCGTAAATTAAAAGCAAACACAAAGTACACTGGGCGCATTCAATGCCTCTCGCACGATACGACACTGGACGGACGACCAGCGAAAGACGTGTTACCTCTTGGGCAGCTAACACGCGAGTCACCACTGAGCCACCGCGGCCCCTGAGGAATAATCAAATAAAACTACACAAGTAGTTTTCATTGGAAATATGAATGAGCGAAAAGATGAAAATACGTATTAGTGATATTCCGGGTCTATTTCTCAATTCTACTAGTCTACTCAATTCTACATATAATACTGTGTGAAACTTGTCAAAATCGAGCGTTTTACAATTGCATGTACCTTAAAATCATGAACCTTAAACAGTGGTGCCCACCCCCCTTATGTCCATGACGCACCCTCCCCAATTGTCTATCCGTAGGTGTTCTGCCATGAAAAAATCTTCTTTTCGATTAATTTTTACACCTCCTCAAACATATTTATATAGATTTCAACCCGCCCCCAAATATTTCAATGACGCAGTTTGCGTCATAGCCCCCCTCTGTGGGCACCTTGCCTTAAATTAGATGCATCAGTGTTAGTATTTAGAATTAATTTTACGATTATTATATTATTTCTATGTCACAATATTCTAAGACATAAAAAATATTACAAGACAGTAGTAGCTTTGAGAAGTAGGCCCTGTACATCAATATCTTGAAAATTAGTAGTGATGGTGCTTGAAATTTCTAGATATGAACTAATCTCCTTTCAAAATTTCATCAGGATATCCTCGTATTAATGTCTGCCTATCAGTCCTTTTTCTTGTAATCAATTGATTTCACTACATTTTTAAAATTTGTCAATATGACTTTTAAATCTCAAAAGCAACATTTCTGGAATAACCACATACAAATACATATAACTTAAAAGAAAATGATTCCTCTATGAATTAAATATTTAGAAAATACAAAAACTTGAACTTTATCATTTGGATACTTTATGTATTATACTTAAATAGGGTTGATATAAAGAATGTTACTTGTTGCATTATTTGCTTCTGATATTCATGTGTTGTTAAGTTATACGATCATTGCACACTATGTATTGGTGTAGTTTAAAGAGTTTACTGAAAGAAGGTACGTATTTGGAATATGGCTAGAAACGTGATATAGGCTGTATGTAAAATTATCATAATTTTTATTTTCGATTCACGATAGGAGAGAAAAAATGCTCTGTGATCGTTCGAAAAAGAAATATAATTCGACATTTTAACAGAATATATTTGATGTAGGCCTATGTCGAAAAGTGATTTTTAGATGTCAATCCATCTGTTCATTTTCCATCACCCTGTTTGTTCTAATTTAGTAGTGTTCCCCTCTAGACGACGAAACGAGATTCGAAACGGGAAGTACATTTTCAAATTCAAAACGAGACGAGAAATTTGTCGAGTCTCGTGAGCAACACTCACTCATTCAAGTTTTAGATACGTGATTCATAGTAATATTTATAAAAATTGTAAATTGATAAACTGATTGTACGAACATAGTGAAGATAAACTGTCAAAGTTCAAAGATACACAAGTTATTACACAATATATATCCCAATAATGAATTAGGTTTAAATATTATATCACATCCTACGTGGACCTCACAAGATGCGGAAGGATTTTCATAACTTCAAGATGATTTTTAAAAAGAAAGAATGAGGGCATAAATTTTGTGCATAAATTTATAAAATGAGACGAAAACTACGAAACGACATGAAAGAGATTTCTACGACAATCGAGACGAGATGAGAATTTTACAAAATTTACGAGACGAGAAAAGGAAAACCTTCTTTCTCATTTTATCTTGTCTCTGACAACACTACACTTTGCATTTGTCTAAAGATACACTATTCAACATATTTAGAGGGCCGCGGTGGCTCAATGGTAGAGCGTTCACCTCTGGTGCATAGAGGGTGTCACGTCAGAAGAGCCGGACAAAAGGGCGAGGGCAAAAAGTCAAAACGGCCCCGCGTCAAAAGGGCCCCGGTCATAAAAGCCCGAGTCATAAGGGCCTCGCGTCAAAAGGGCCCGTGTCAATAGGGCCCCGCGTCAAAAGGGCCCCGCGTCAAAAGGGCCTGGGTCTAAAGGGCCCCGCGTCAAGAGCCCCGGTCATAACGGCCCGAGTCAAAAAGGCCCCGCGACAAAAGGGCCCGAGTCAAAAGGGCCACGGTCATAAGTGCCCGAGTCAAAAGGGCCCTGCGTCAAAAGATGCCGGGTCAAAAGGGCCCCGGCAAAAGGGCGCGAGTCAAAAAGGCCCTGCGCCAAAAGGGGCCCCGAGTCAAATGGACCCGACAATCAAAGGGCCTCACGTCAAAAAAGCCTGAGATATAGCCTGAAAAGAATGAAAAAATAAAAATGCTTATTAGATTAAAAAGTATTCAGTGGATACCACCTGATTTGTGTTGAAAGAACGTACATGTGGATCTGTATACAGTGTTAGTCAAAGTTATTACGACAGCCCAGTTACGATTCATGTGAACAGAGAAAAGTGTTGCAGGTAGGTATTGATCAGTGCCGTGAGCGGAGCGGCATGGTGCGGCAACGACCCTGGCTGCCGAAGTAAGGTGGCGCAAAATTCGGGAGTAAGAAACAAAAGGAAAGAAGGAAAGAAAAAGAAAGAGGAAATATTACTTGGAACATTTTAGATCAATAGCTGATAATGTTACTCGTGTTAGGAAAATCTATGTACACCCAACCACAAAAGTCTCTCCCCCCTAGGAGCTCTAATTCCATAACTTGGGGTCCAGGTAATTTGCAGTTGTGAGAACGCCTGGACAGATGTAATCCAATTTACACGTAACTTTTCTCGGCACTGACAACAGTTGGTAGCACTGACTCCAGTCTTTATGCAAGTAAAATTGTGAGTAGATGACGCACGAAACATTTCTCCATTCTGAGATGAACCTCTCAGGTTCAAAGCGTGTTGTCCAATGAACATGTTAATCTCAATATTGTTGTGTATGTAATGTATTATTTCACTATATACCGTATATTCAAAGTAATAAAAACACTGATCACACATGAATCAGAAAATGCTTGAAAGTAGACGAAAATATCAAATCTAGAACAACTGCTGGAAATAAGTTAGTAAATGATTGCCTTCATTGAGAGACCTTCTCCAATTCTCATTCCAACATTTTTTTTTCTTTCTGGAGGAGAGAAAATCTTGCTTCACACTGAGTATGTATTGAAATTGAAACATTTGGAAAAGTTACAACCTGGCCGGGACTTGAACGCGGGTCCGCCGAATATAAGTTCAATGCGCTAAACACTTACCCACCTCGTCACTTCATCTTCCGCCTAAACTATTAGCTAGTTAAAAGCATTGCATTTAAGACTATACACAAAATATTCGTACTAATACTTGTATAAGGAGACGTTCCTTATGAGTGTCGCAATGACTTACTCGAGGTTTCCTTCTTTAACTCAAAAACAAGTGATATAGACCTTCGTCAATGAGAAAAATATCGCGAAGCGTTCTTCAAGATGAGGCTACCTCATTGTTTTTAACTGGTCCCGATTTATATTACTGCAATTCTTCCTCACCGTAACATCTAATTTCTAAAGAAGAAAAGCCGGCAGACATTATTTTCGCATTCTTTGAATTGCATCAACACGTGTAGAAATAGTGTGTGCTATGTTTATGTAACATAGCTACTAGTTTATTTTCTTATCTTTGAATCAAGTGTGAAAGCAGAGAACTGCCATTCCAGTGACCTGGGTTCGAATCCCAGCGTGACAGTTATTTTTTCTTTATTCGAAGGTATTGTTTACGTAATTGATATTTTAATTCTGTTATTATTATTATTATTATTATTATTATTATTATTATTATTATTATTATTATTATTATTATTATTATTATTATTATTATTATTATGCGTATAACTGTATGAATTTCGATGGCAACTGTCGCCGAATATTAAAAAGTGAATATGGTAGAACTATGAAATAAAGTAAAGAGATGCGCGTAATTTTATCATAAAATTATATGGCGCAACGAATTTTATCTTATCGCAAACGGTTATCGTCGAATATACACGGTTAAATTAGCACTCTGTAGATCAAATTAATAGAAGTTGCTAGACAAGTATTGGCCACCGGCAGAAAAAATACAGAGTAACTGCAAGTCGAGTATGTACTATTGTACAGGAGTATGCTCAAAGACCTTTAGAGAACTATCTTCGTGGCTTGGGTCACAATTTTAATTTGCAATCCACGTAAGCAGTTTGAGACAAATGTCAATCGTATTTGGCATTTGGAAAGTTAAGCAAAAATGATAATAAACTTATGTCCAATATAAGTTTGGAAGAATTTCAAAACATTTAAGTAGCCAGAATTTTTAAATGTAAGTGCACATACTTTATAAATCTGCGACTTGGGACTAAAAGGGCTAATGTCAACACGAAGTAGTTTGGAGTATATATACTATTCATATTAACATTTGCTTTTCTTCTAAAAGAAAATATCCATTTATAGGCGTTAAAATTTGACGCACATCTCATTTTTTGTCAAAAAGTGACACTGGCCCTTTTAGACCCGAATCACATATTATATATATATATATATATATATATATATATATATATATATATATATATATATATATATATATAATATGTGATTCGGGTCTAAAAGGGCCAGTGTCACTTTTTGGCAAAAAATGAGATGTTTATTATTAAATTATATATTATAAATATATATAATTTAATCGACAAGATATAAAGATTTTTCTTTGTTTGAAGGATTCATGTTAAGTAAGTACTTTTCAAATATAATAAATGTAATATGTTTATCTCAAAAATACTTTTTGTTAGTAATGTCTTTTTTTCACACTTTTTATCTTACTGTAAGGTTCTATGCAACATTGGTACTTCTAAAATATAATGATCATAGTGTAATATTAATCAAAGTCAAGTTGTTCAAAAAAATATACTGTAATATAAAATAATTATATACGTATAAAATCTGATCAGATGCAACAGAAAATACAAACAAATGCTATTTGTTTGTAACGTTTGTCATTTGTCTTTCAGCCGTTTTTAAATCCTTATTATAAGGCTTCGTGTTAGGTTAGCACCGTTAATATATAATAAGAATAATGTAATGTTCACCGAAGTCAAGTTGTTAATATTATATATATATATCTATATATATAATTTGATGAGATTTAGTGGAGAAAATATATATAATAGTTTTTAGTAAGGATTTTTGTTTATAATATACTTCTTGTTTCATTATTTTTTATTTGATTCCATGTCAGTAAGGCCTAGACAAAGAACGACGTGTACAGAAGGGGTCGTCCTCAATGCAATATCGTATATCAGTGGCTCCCAATCATGTTTACCTGGCACCCTCAATGGAAGCCCTTAATACTTCACACATTTCTTACCGCTTGTTGTCTACACGTACTTTTTTCTGATCTCTTACCTGATTTCAGATCCACCATCGAATTTTCAATTCGATAATAATAATAATAATAATAATAATAATAATAATAATAATAATCTCAATATATTTATATTTCCTCTAGCAAGACTTCTGAATACCTTTGTACTCCAATATTATTATTTACCAGCTGTATTCCTAATTAAACCACAGTTCCTATTCAAAAAATATTTTGCATTCCTACTTTTAGTTTAACATCTCTTATATCATTCGTAATATTTCTAATTAAGAACGTAGTTTATTTCTGTCAGTAGCTTCTGCACTTCTGTTCTTGGAAATAACATCCCATCAATGTGGGTTTTCATCGCTCCAATAGTGATAATTTTTTCGGTTCACCAGACCATATAAGGTAAATATAACTTCATCAAAGAATACCGGAAGGAGGGGCACTGTAGTTCAGTGGTAGAACGCTTAGCTCTGGTGTGTACGACTACTGGTTCGATTCCCGGCCAAGTAAGGTTGTGGTGGACAATATTGTATACGTGAGTTTTCCCGGGGTACCCTCGTTTCCTTTTGATTTCACCCGTTCTTTCATCATCATTCACTTGCTTTAATCATCGTCATCCTAAAGGGCATAATATGGGACGTTAAACTGACAGTCTGAAAGTTACCAGAGAATACCATATTGCTGTCATCGATATTTCATATCATTACTTCGCAAAACTCAATGCTATGATCAAAGTCGTCTTCCGTTATTTCATGCACTAAAGCATCCTCCTAGGGTTTAAACTTATACCGCCTTATGCAGAGTCGTTTTGAGGTATGATTAGCGTCATACTAAAGGTTTGACTACTGCTATTAACATATGTTAATCGAACTCTTTAGTATGGTACTAATGTAAAGGGTGTGTGGGGGAAGAAAAATGAAAGGAAACTCCACCTACACACAAGCCGTCAGAAGAACTAAAGTGGGGAATTTAGCTTGTAATACAGGTACTGGATTCGGACGGCTGTCCTTTGCAAGTAAAAGATCATTGGGGATATTAGAGTAATTTACGAAGAATTTCTATAAAAAGAAGAGAGACAGAGTTTGGGTTAGGAACATCGGTTAGGAAAGGTGTACCTTCATTATGACGTCCGGGCGTGCGTTGGTTCCTCACTGGTCTCCTGGTGTCTCGCTCACTCTCTATTGGTCAGGTCCTGGACTACTGGCAAGATACAACGGTCATCTGCCAGTTCGTAGAAGGAGTCCAAAGCAACACCAATCGCAGTTCCGACATCAACTCCAACTCCGAATCGCAACTCCCGGCTCCAAATCTGTACCGCTACTCCTCGAGGCGGAAGTAACCGGTGCTATTTAAGGAGAGCCCCCAGGCTCGGGAACTATTCTCGTTGACATCAAAAGCGAGTCCCAGACGTCATAGGAGGTGTGGTTTTAGGTGTTGGGAGGAGTCAGGAAGGTGTCTCTCGTAACTTTATTACAAGATAGAGAAAACAATTACAATAAACACATAATATCCATAAAATGCTGATGCAGCAAAACAACAATCAGTTGACTGTTGACAGTTCTGGGCGTAAGTTCTTTACACACATAATTTTTGTTAGAAATAATACTCGTAAAATAATAGGTCTCTGTCCTTAGAAATACACTGAAACTGCCCTAAACACAAATAAAATTAACAGAAACATGTTGCCAACATCATTGTCCGCATAAATCAATAAGTCATTAATAACAGTCTTTGTGAACCCATGCATAAACACACTGATTCCTTCACACTAATCATACTTCAGAATGACTTTACATAAAGAGCATAGCGTACATACAAAAATTCATTGCGCTGAACTCTGGGAAACACCTAGCTTGTTATCAACTCTGGTTATCAATGAATGCGGAATTTCCACAAAAGATTGTAAATTCAAAGAAACTGCCAAATTGCTACATTGTTTCGGCCTTCCTGATCGCATGCGGTACCTTTCTGCAAAACATTCAATGGTCTCTTAGGCAGTTGACTTCGAAATTGGGTTACGTTCGGAAAATGTAGCATTAAATAAGTGTTGTACCTCTTAGATATTTTTATAAAAAGTCCTTGTGTCCATCTTAAACATAAATTAAACATAACTTTCTTAAAGGCTGTCTATATTCTTTATTTCAAATTAACGAGAAATGTTACAGTTTCGGAAGTATATCACTTCCTTCTTCAGACTACTTTATTATAAATTAACGAGAAATTTGTCTGAAGAAGGAAGTGATATACTTCCGAAACTGTAACATTTCTCGTTAATTTATAATAAAGAATATAGACAACCTTGTAAGAAAGTTATGTTTAATTTATGTTGTACCTCTGTATATGATCTCTTCCTATCCTATAACCGGTGTCACGTCAGAAGGACCCGAACCAAAGGGCGAGGACAGAAAGGCCTTAGTTAAAAGAACCCCAGTCATAAGGCCTGAGTCAAAAGAACCCTGGTCAGAAGGGCCTCGGTCAAAAGGGCCCCCTGACAAAAAGATCCCACGTCAAGAAATCTGAGATATAGCCTGCAAAACTTCAGAAGTATAAAAATACTTATTAGATGAAAAATATTACGTGGACATACCTGTTTATTTGTGTTGAAAGAACATACATGTGGAAAAAAATATAGGGTTAGTAAAAATGTTACGACAGACCAGTAATAACGATACGCGTGGACGGAGGTAAAGTAAATATTGCAGATGGTGGATTCTGCGATATTTGATATCACACAATATCTTTTGAATGGAAAGAGGTGGGTTTGACACATCAATTTAGGCTAGAATGTTCCCACAGATGAGAAGAAGAACTCATTTCTTTTCTTTTTTTAAAGAAAAAAGTCTATCTTCATTCGTTTGCGAGATAGGGTGCTACGTTTGACATTTGTATCTAGTAGACCAAAGTATCTGGACAGGCAAAGAGACAGGTAGACGTAGAAAAATAAAAGGTTGCAGGTATGTTGATGCGAAAACTGCACTGAGTAAGGGCGTGGACATAATGACAGCCATCCTAGATTCCGCCATATTGGATATCACATAATATTTTTAAATGGAAAGAAGTATGTTTAGCACATAAATTTAGGATTGAATTTTACTACAAACGAGAATATGATTCATTCTTTACCAATCCTCATTCTTTTACGAGGAAAGTGTGCTATGTTTGAAATTAGTGTGTAGTAGACAAAAGTATCAGGACAATAATATAATCATGTGGCAGAGGAAAAGCAAATGTTGCAAGTGTGTGTTGTTGCAAAAACTACATTGAATAGGGATGTGGACACTGTTGATCACACAAATATTCAGATATTATTAAACAAACTGCTATAAAATGTCCTCTAAAATTATTTTATCCCTCCAAGTTAATACAGTTAGTATTTAATAGCAAACACACAACGATTTATAGCTTTCTTTAAGCATTTCGGCATCGTTGTTACAATTTTCCTGGTGTAGTGTGGGGAAATATTGTTCCAATCTGTACGTAATGCTTTTCTCAAACCTTCTTTCACCGTAACTCGTATATATTGACCTTACGTTGCAATTCTCAATGGGATTAAAGCCGGTACTGTGTAGTGGTGTTTAGCGCACTTTTGGCCAGTTTTAAAGCAATCTTTTCTTTACAACATATACTTTGTTTATGATCAATATCTTGATAAAATTAGAAGTCCTTCTAAAAACGTTAAGATATATTTCTTCTGTATTTTAAAGTAGGCTGGAAGTTCTTGACATTTATTTCTGTATTTACTTGTCGAAAAACTATTATTATACCATCATATTCATGCAGGTTTAACTTAAATTCGTCGATAAAAAACATTCCCACCAGTTTTTGGGTTTATTTTCAAAAGCTCTAGAAAATTTAAGTATCTTATATTTCTTAATTTGGGTAATACATGGTTTCTTTCTAGCAATTCTACCATTATATCCTTCCCGTATTAACTCTACATGGTACAATACACTGACCAGAAGAAATATCGTTATCACCCACTACTATTTGAACGACTTTGTTGAGCTCTACCAAATATTCGAAACTGAACATTAAAAGCATTCTATTGCTTTATAGTCGTAAACTAACAATTAATCACGAATATACTTACTATTAAAATATGTTATACATATGTGGTAACTTCTCAATATTTTACAAACGCTAGCAAACGAACAGAAACGTTAAGAACACAATGAAGTACTATTTATGTTACCTGTCTAAATACTTTCTTCTACTAGAAACAAATGTCAAACTTAGCACACACAATCACATAAATGAATAGAGATCGGTCAAAAGTCGACTCAGTAAGGAATGCGCACGAGACGAGTCGAGACAGAATTTTCCTGAGAATATCCGAGTCGAGACACAGCTCTTCCAACAGAAAAATGCACATTTTTCGAGTCGAGACATCACATTTACAGTACATTTTTTAGACGAGACAGCCTCAAATCTTGTCTCATGCGCATCCCTAATTCTGATTATCGCCTAAATTCTAGCCTAAATTTATGTGACACAAGTACCCATGTCTATTTGAAAATATTTTATGGTATATAAAATGCGGAATTCAAGTTGGGTGCCATGATCATTTAACGCAGTTTTAACACGAATACCAACCTGTAACATTTACTTTTCCTATGTCCATTTGTCTCTTTGTTACTGCCCTCTCATGATACTTTTTTCTATTAGATGCATATGTCAAACACCCTGTCTCATAAACAAATGGTAATGTGTAAAAAATGAGTTCACATTCACATTTATGGAAATATAAAGCCTAAACTGAAGTGTAAGATCATAGCCTTTTCTATTAAAAAATGTACGATCCGCAATATAGTGTAATTCAAAATGGCTTCCACGGTGACCACACTCCAAGCCAATGCAGTTTTTGCAATAATACCAATTGCAACATTTGATTTTCCTCCGACCACGCGTATCGTTATTATTGTTCTGTCCCAATACTTTTGACTAACCCTGTATGGAGATCCACATGTATGTTCTTACACCAAAATTAAAGAAACGTTTTCAATATAATATTATTCATATAACACGTATTTTTCTACTTTGATTCAGAGACAGAAATTGAATTTTAGAACTAAGGGAACAGTCATTAATAGATAGTCTGATTGGGCTAGGTCTCGAGAATACAAACTCAGAGATATGATATGATATGATTTTCACTTTAGCATCCCTTTCAGCAGCGAGGCTGTATGAGATGTGGACCTACTGATTAACGTGGAATTCGACCCACATGAGATCCCGCCGGGAATCGAACCCGGGTCTTCCACGTCTAGAAACTCAGAGAGACGCGGTTGAAAGCAAACTTTCATCGAGAACCGACTTAAGCGGTAGGGATTGTTGCAGAACAAACAGCAACCAAACAAAATTAAGATCACCATTCAAGTTTCCTTTTTGCCTCTAATAACCACTGATATTCTTCCTTCTATTGGACAATCACTTCTACTTACTAAGGTGGCACTATCCTTTCGTGCATCTTTGATTTCCACTTCTGTTTTGATTTCAGGCTTTCTGGCCGTGGGACTATTTCTATCCGGGCTCTTTCCGCGGGGCCCTTTTGACGTGAGGCCCTTTTGACGCGGGGCCCTTTTGACTCGGGCCCTTTTGACGCGGGGCTGTTTTGACCCGAGCCCTTTTGACGCGGGGCCCTTTTGACTCGGGTTCTTTTGTCGCGGGGCCGTTTTGACCGGGGCCTTTTTGACTCGGCCTTTCTGTCCTCGCCCTTTTGTCCGGGCCCTTTTGACATGGAATCGCATGGAGTTCTTGGTTCGATCTCAGCTCGCGCCATGTAAGCTTTATGGTGGACACACACCGTATGCGTGAGTTTTCTCGGGGTTCTTCCGTTTCCTCCCACTTGGTACATTCCACCATTTCATTCATTTCTCATCATCACCATCTTCTTTAGGCTATCCAGCATAAACGTGGGACGTAAAACTAAAAGATTTCATTTCATTTTCATTTCAACATATCCAGACAAGATTTGAACTTGATAAAATTTTTCAGGTACTTTTTCGAAATTTCTTCTTACTCTCGAACTAACGTAGCTTACTGAAGAATGAAATATCCTGAATTTATTTCTTTAAAAGCAGGTAAAATGATTGTATTTATATTTCATAAATCAATATTTCATTACAAGCCTACATTGTGGCATAAGTCACTTCTCCTGTGGAAAACCCAGAAGGGGATTTTATTTCTATGATGAATTCTTTTCAAATAATTTCTTAATTTTAAAAGAAGTTTCAACTGTAGGAGAAGAGAGAATTATTTTGATTAGTCGCTTCTAAGACTGGACATCAATTTCCCGACAAAGCTTTCAAAAGAGACGGCTTCTACACTTCCCTCGTAGGCAATCCTACTAAGGCTATTTTTTTTCATATATCATAAGTAAATATAGAGGGGTTGTACAAAAAAATCTAAAACGTTTGCAAAAGTGCGAAAATCACACATAGTATAGTGTGGGGCCTCGTTTTGCGTCCAAAACAGCTTCGATCCGAGGTGAAATGGACGTATAGAGCTCCTGAATCGTGGTGTGTGAAATTTTGTACCATTGTTCCTCCAAAAACATGCTCAAGTTCCTGAAAGGATGTTGGTAGAGGGCAATGAGACCGAACACGCCTTTTTAACTCAGACCACAATGGCTCAATGATGTTCAGACCGGGTGATTGTGGGACCCAGGGGAGGTGTGATAGCTCCTGGTCATGCTCCTCAAACCATGATTTCAC